>NW_025544782.1:596177-1155211 GCF_000003525.1 Blastomyces dermatitidis ER-3 | reverse complement strand
TAGTTGAATAGAGGTGTATCTTCAATCATTTTTGAGAAGTAGCATCCTTCTCACAGTCAAAAATTCAACTGGAATATCATGAAGAATGAAATTTATCTCACTTTTCATCTCTTTCAGATAGAATTGTTGTGTTAACAAAGATTCTACTGCTGACTTTCAGAGACTCTCATTCTGAAATAAGGAATTCAGCACTGAATTCAGGCATTGTAGTCAGAAATGATGGAGTTTTCAAAGAATGATAATTCAATTGAAGCTATAACTGGTTTTTGAACTTCAATATCAGTCATCAACTGAGAAAAGAACTGCTGGTTAATTTCATTTCTGATTCTGAAAATGAGATTTGAGTTTAGCTTGTTTCTTTGCAGAATGTCCTGGTTTGAGACTTTGAGAATAAGTCTTCTATTTCTGAAGATTTGAAAGTTTTTCTCTTTTTGCATTTTCTTTTTCACTTTTCTATGAATAGAGGCATGAGCAGTATTCTTCTCAGTTTTCTCAGGATTTTGAGCAGGTTTTGAGACAGCAGGTTTAGAGACAGCAGGTTTAGAGGCAGCAGATTCAGCTGCTTGAGCATATGTTTTCTTCTGATTCAAAGAAGGAGAAGAAGAAGAAGTAGAAAAGAAAGAAGAGCAAACTGAAGAGTCAGTGATTGTATTAGAAATTTTCAAAGTTTTTTGAACTGTGTTTGAAATTCCAAGTTTGAACTTGATCACTTCCTGTAGTTGTCTAGTCTGAGCATGAAGAATTAACAGAACTTCTTCATTCATCTCACTCAGACACTGCTTTCCAAGAATTTTACTTGCTTTTTCAAGTTTCTGTATTTCAAGAACTTGTTGTTTCTCTATCTCTTCTTTCTTTCTTCTCTTCAGAATTTCAATCTCAGGAATAGCATTTGAGAAAGCATCTTTTTCCACATCAACTGAGTGTACTTTTGAACTCATTGTTCTTACTCAATGAAAAGTTGATCAGACTAGATTCAGAGGAAGAGAATATATTATGTCTCAACTATATTGATGAAAATGACTGGGAATGACCTGATCTTACTCAAGATAAACTAGAGTCAGCTATCTTCTCAAGTTCAGTTAAGACTGCTGCAGAGCCTGATTCAATTAATCACTTGATTATTTAAAATACATACTTCTACTTAAAGAATGAATATTTTAAGCTCTTTTTCAATCTCTTGAAAAATGAATATTATTCTGAATGCTGGAGAGAAGCCGCTGGAGTGATTCTTGCAAAACCTAATAGAAAAACTTCAATTTCTAAGTCATATAGAGTAATATCTCTATTGAACTGTCTAGAAAAGGTTTTAGAAAAGATAATAGCTACTTAACTATCTTTTATAAGCTCTATAAGTGATTCTCTTTTATTCAGTGAACAAATAGAAGATAGAAAACAGTGTTCTGCAATTGACACTGTTCTCTCAGTTGTTCATGATATTCAAATAGCAAAGCATGAGAGTCTGGTCTCAACTGCAGTTTTTATTGATATAAAAGAAGCATTTAATTATGTTTCAAAGTTAAAGTTAATTCAGATATTGAAGATATTAAAACTGTCACTTTCTCTAATAAAATGAGTTAATTATTTTATATCTAAAAGAATTATACAACTCTTCTTTGATGAAATGAAACAAGACAAGACTGAGATAAAAATAGAAGTATCACAAGAATCTTCAATCTCACTCATTTTATTTACAATATACACTGTATATCTATTCAAAAATAGAAATATGAGAATAGTGCAATCTCTGAGTTATATGAATGATATTGATCTAGTCTACAGCTCAAAAACTATCAAAGAGAATTTGAAAGTGATTGAAGAAGCTGTAAAGAAAATCTTTATTAGAACAGATATCAATCAAATTCAATTTGATATGAATAAAACTGAGTTAATTTATGTCTTTTCTAGATTCAATGAGAAAGAACTATCTCTAACTCTTTTAAATAGAGAGATTAAACCCAGTGTAAATGTCAAATAATTAGAAGTATGATTAAACTCCAAGTTAAATTTTAAATATCACATTCAACAAAGAACTGTCAAGGCAGAAAGACTATTAAACAACATAATCAGACTATTAAATACAGAGAGAGGTCTATTCTTCCAGACTATGAGACAGTTATATATAGTCTGTATTACATCAGTAGCTGATTATGAAGTTCAAGTTTGATGAAATAATCAAGAGAATTTCACTGAACTCTTTCAAAGTCTGCAAAACAGAGCCTTGAGAAGAATTCTGAAAGCATTCAAATCATCTTCTACTAAAGCAATGAAAATTGAAGCTTCAATTCCTTCTCCTGCTATTAGATTTGAAAAGGTCTGTATGAACTATGCTCTGAGAGTTGTAAAGATAAGCTCAAATCATATAATCAGAGAAAGAGTCTCTTCTTCATTTTCATCAATTAACTCTGAAAATGAACTGAATTGAAATAGATTTCTTGATTGAAATGAAAATAATTCTTCAAAGAAAATGCCTTCTCAACTGTACAGACTATACTCTCTGATTAAAAATCAATTCTCTTCTTTAAATATTGAAAAAGTTGATCATGAGAAGTTATCTCTCTGAAGAGAAAAGCTTGAATCTCTTATAAACTTACAAATAAGTGAACTATCAAAAGAGAAAGAATATGAACAGCATTTGAAGAGAATCTCTACAATTAATATAAAAGACTCTATTCTGATTTATTCAGATGGCTCAAAAAATGAGAATTTGAATAGATTAGACACAGGCATTGCTTATACTGAAGATAATATTAATTTTATCTCAGATTTCTGAAATCTAGGCTGTGAATCTGAAGTCTTTGATGCTGAACTATTTGCAATAGTGAAAGCTTTCAAACTTATTGAAATAATATCTTATAAAAGAGGAAATTGTTTGAAAGAGACATGAATATTCTCTGATAGTCAAGCTGCTTTAAAAAGACTTAGAAATAGTTAGATTCATAATGATTAAATGAATCTTGAACTGATCTTAAACTCTGTTTTGAAAATTCAAAAGAGAAGAACATCAAAGCTGATAATTTATCTGCACTGAGTTCCTGCTCATATGAATATTCATAGCAATAAATTGACTGATTCAGCTGCAAAAAAAAGTGCAGAATTAAGCAGATCTATTTAAAAAATTATGTCCTGATCTTTTATAAAGAGAAAAATAAAAGAATCTTGTTTAGACAAGTGAAATGAAAGCTGACAGAAATAAAAGAAGAGTATACATTATTCAAGATTTGAAACAAAACCCAAGTGGAAATCTTGTTTAATTAAATGTAAAAAGAAAATATTCTCATCTATAATACAGCTGAAACTAGAACATGGCTATTTCAAATCTTATATACAAAGATTTGATGATAGATTTGACTCAATAGAATACTCATTCTGCAATACAAATGTGAATCCTGAGTATATTGTAATGCACTGTACATTATACAATAGTCTCAGAGCCAGATTGAAAGAGAAGTATGATCTAAATCAATTAAATATAAGATTCTTATTCTCAACTAAGACAGGAATTAAATACTTAATAGACTTTCTATCAGAAACTCAAGCAGCTATAAGAAAATAGCTAAATTCAGAATTATCTGAATATGAAGAGAAGGAAATCAACCAGATATAGTCTGTTAAAACAGCTATATACTACCTTTTAATAATTTGTTTTGTTACAGTCTTTCTTTACTTTATCTTTTCCTTTCAATTCCTTTCTATCTATCTATTTAATGTGTCTATCTTTAAGACTGTGTTCTCTTTTCCTTTGTCATGATATTGTCAAATGGTTTCAAAGTATCAGAAGATGTTAAAACACTGCAATTTGTAAATGATTTTTATATTCTGAGCTGAAATTTTCTGATTTTGCATATCTGAAATTGATAAATGTATAATAGTTAACTTTACAGATATAGGAAAAACCCTGAGAACTAAAAGTTCTCAGGTAGATGTTATAGTCTCTGACTGCATACATCTATAATTGAAGAATAATAATAATAATAATAATCTGTCAGAGTTATAAGCACTTTATTGAGATACTTCAGATATTTATTGTATGAGTTTGAAAAGACTAGAATGTTATTGAGATATATAAGATATGAGGTTTCATTCTGTTTATAAAGAATTGTATTCATCATTATTTGAAAGATAGCAGATGTATTTATCAGACTGAATAATATTATCAGAAATTCAAACTTTTCTCATTACATATTAAATACAGTTCACAGAACTGACAGTTTATCTACACAGATCTGTCAGTATTCTGAGAGAAGATTAATCTTCAATAGATATCAGGTATTTTCAACTGTATTCAACTGTTGTTGAATTCATGACAGTGAATATTCATTCTTGATCATAAGCTTATTAAGTGCTTGATAATTGATATACATTTATTACTTCTCATCTGTCTTTTTCATGAATAGAACTGGAAAGCCTCATACACTTGATGAGAATTATATAAAATTATATTCTAGAAGGTCTGTGATCTGATACTTCTGTTCTTCAAGATATGTTTGTGACAGAGAGTATATATTCTGATTGACTGATTTTATATTTTCTGTGTCAATCTCATGTATGAATTCTCATTTCAGTGATAATTTCAGTGAAAGATCTGTTCAGAAGATCTTGTCATACTTCTTTAGAAGCTTCTTTATACACTTGTTCTTTTATATAGTCTTTATCTTAGTTTTCTTCACTTTCAGGTTCTGTATAATATACAGAATACTTTCAGATGAGGTCTTGTAAATCATTCTTTTTACTTATTAATATATAAGCAGATTTAACTCTTCTATATCAGAGATGTGAAATGTTCTTCTCATATCAGTTAATAGAATTGTATGAACTGTTTTCTTTTCATCAGTCAACTGTATGTGATATGTACATTATTGAATCTGTGAATTGAATCTTTGAAATTAATCAAGTCTGAGAATAAGGTTGTATTTCACATTCTGCAGCTCTCACACTTAAATATAGCAAGATTATTCTCTGAAGTGCAAGAGAACTCTTACTCTTACAGATGATATCAAATATCAGTTATCAGATAATCTTATGTATCAGAGATTATTCACTCAGCAGATCTCTTTCAGTCTTCAGATCATATAATTATTAATATATTATATAGAAGCTTCTGTATTCACTAATACTTTTGCAGCTATCTCTCAATTCTTATTCAAGTGTCTCTTATACATTAATATTTCAGGTCTTAAGACATTGAGATGAGTGTCTGCTTCATCATTCTCACTCATATCTTATTTAAGAGTCTGCTTCTTCTTGATATTTACAGGATTCAGAGAATTATCTAATACAGATATCTCTTTCACTTTAAAAAATTTTCATAGAATATCAGTGAGTGTCTCTGAGCTCACTGATTCTGCTAGTTTTTTAACTCTCTTACTTCTCTTGACTGCACATGCTGAGTGCAATCTTTTATATCATGATTTTGATATTTACAGTTGAAGCAAGTTCAATGCTTATAATATCAAGATTTTCACTTAGAGAATCTCTTTTTCAGAGAATTCAGTGCTTTAGTAATAATATTCAGATCTAGATTCATTGTGTTCAGATATATAACTTGTATTATAAAAGTCTGATTATCTGTTCTCTGCTGAGATATACTTAATTACAGTATTTTCTGTTATAATTGACTTACTTATTTCTGTATAATGAGAATGTTATATACTTCTTTCACTGTATCTAATTATGAGATTAAGTATTTTTATTTCACTCTTAACTCAGATGTAAGATTATGAATGAAGATCTGTAAACATAAAGATGTTGAAAGCTCTTCATTCAATATGAGATAGTATAAACTGAAGTGTATGAAGTATAATATAAGATTACTCACTTATCTATACTCAGTGAAGTATTTATAATACTTATCTTATATATTCACTTTCTCAAAGTTGTGTAAGATTCATTTGAAAAACTTATTTTATATTCATAAGAATGAATATTACTCTGAGTCTATAAGATTCATCTTTTTATTAGTTATTTATAATAACTTCACTTTTTCATATAGAAATGTGACAGATTTTAAGACTTGTTAAAATTCTGTTAACTATCTATCTATAAGTTCACATTTAATCTGATAATATAATTGTATCTGACTTAGTCAGCTGATTGCAGCATTATTTTTTCAGTTATTATTAAAGCTTAGTAACTTCAGTAGATCTTCTAACTTAATATATCTCATACTCAGATTCTTATTCTGTACAGTGATCTTCAATAATGTGTATACTTCTGAAGAGATTGTGAATAATTGTAATAAGATCTTCAGATTCAGTGTAGTTATCTATCTGTGTAAACATTCAATCTTCTGCTATAGGTCTAAGATCTGATTTTCTCTATTCTTATTAATAATAATAATTATGTTGATAAAGCTCTTTATAGTGAATACTTAATCTACAGTGAATATTAATTGTTGTTTGACTTTCATCTCAGTCTATTACTGTGTACACAAGACCTCAATCTTATTTAGAATTCTTGTACATGTACAGAGCTTTAATTTCAGTTCAGTGATTTCAGCTACTTTTCTTACTACTTTGAGTAAACTCTCTGAGAGATTCTGCATATCTTTTAGTTCAGATAGTAGAGAAGAGTATTATTTATATTAACTAGAGAAGATATTCATTTCAGTGATTTTTTATTAATTATATAATGTCTATTATTATATCACTGTATTATTATATTACTATATCATTATATTACTATATCATTATATAATTTCTGTTGTTATTGTATAACTTCAGTGATAGTCACTTCTCTCTTTTATTTCTTTGAGTGAAGAGCAGTCTTCTTTGAATCTAGTTCATTAATTTCATTTCTTTTCTCATATCTTATCTGTTCATATATATGATATTCATCTGAGTGTGAAGTTTTCTTTTAACAAGTGAAGCAGTATTAATCAGATGCTCTTCTGCTTATCACTCTTTATACACTATCTTTTGAGATGTTCTAGAATCACACTGACATGATAACTATAAATTACTTCATAGATGAAATTATCATGCTCTGAAGAAGTCTGTACTTCTCACCAGTTTTTAGACATGCTATCAGATATGATTCAAAGATTGCTTGAGTCAGTGTACAATTACAGATGTACACTGGCTTCTTATATATTGTAATATTATACACTAAATTAATTGGTGGCCGCTATGACTTCTTTACACTCGTAAGCAAGTTCAGAAGGCGGCCGGGTTATTATTCAATAGTTATACGTTCTTCCGAATCATAATACATTTCTTGATATGAATTCTGCTGAGACTAGTCATTAAAAAAACATGCAAAGTGACTATATATCAGATCTTAAAATGAAATCATGACTTGAAAAAAATGAGAAAATGATCTCATTTAATCTCATTTAGTTTCATTCTTAGTATAAAGTTACTATTTTTAGACATTTTAAGGTTTTTTTAGACTATTTTTAATTTTTTAAAAAGTAACACTTTTTGGTAATGCTTAAATGAGATTTAAAGTCATTTAAAGCAATAAAAATAATTTAAATTGAGAAGTGAAAATCATGATCTCATTTGAAAAATGTGATAAGAGTAGATAGTAAGTCTTACTAAAATAGTATGAAACTACTATTTAATGTTAAAACTGTGTAATGAGATCAGTTGAATTGATAATAAAACTATCAAAAAATCTGGTTCTGATCTCAGACTAGACTGGCCGCCGAAATCATGAATTTCACATTTAATCTCATTTGGTCTGATCTTATACATTTCTTAGTGTGAATCCCGCTGGGACTAATCATTAAAAAAACATGCAAAGTGACTATATATCAGATTTTAAAATGAGATCATGACTTGAAAAAAATGAGAAAGTGATCTTATTTGATCTCATTTAGTCTCATTCTTAATATAAAGTTACTATTTTTAGACATTTTAAG
The DNA here is from genome assembly GCF_000003525.1 of Blastomyces dermatitidis ER-3. NCBI lineage: Eukaryota > Fungi > Ascomycota > Eurotiomycetes > Onygenales > Ajellomycetaceae > Blastomyces > Blastomyces dermatitidis. Next base: position 1,147,350 of record NW_025544782.1, on the reverse strand, counting down.
GTTTTTTTTAGACTATCTTTAATTTTTTAAAAAGTAACACTTTTTAATAATACTCAAATGAGATTTAAAGTTATTTAAAGTAATAAAAATAATTTAAATTGAGAAGTGAAAATCATAATCTCATTTGAAAAATGTGATAAGAGTAGACAGTAAGTCTCACTGAGACAGTATGAAACTACTATCTAATATTAAAACAGTGTAATGAAATCAGTTGAATTGATAATGAAATCATCAAATATTCTGATTCTGATCTCAGACACGGTCACACAGTCAGTCTATCTCAGACACAGTTATATAATCAGTCTAGTACAGAGTAAGAGTTTCAGAGCTTTAAGTATTGATAGATTCTATGAAGACTGAGAAGATCTCTCTTACTCATTTATAAAAGAAGATGAAGATATGAGTCTTTAAGATGAAAAAACACCTCAGAATAACTGATCATAAGAAGAGATTAATCAGTATCACTGTTAAAAGTGTTATAAAAATTAATCACTGATTGAAGAGAATCTCACTTTAATTAAAGTAGATAATCAAGATACTTTATAAATTGATAAGTTAATACTGTAAGTAATACTCTTCTACAGTATGCTTCTTTATAGTATTACAGTGCTAACTTCTCAGCAGATAAAGATATCAGTGCTGAAGACTTCAATAATAAAGAATGAGTTTAATAAGAATATAATTATTAATGAGTAGATTCTGAGATTCTCTCTTTTTACTTTTTCTGCAGACTGCAGCTCTATTAGAATAACAGCAGTCTATGAATTAATAATATTAATCTTTTATTGATTTTAAATATCTCTTTTCTCTAACTGCTTCAGAAATTTTACACTTGTATAGTCTTATTAAACTTTTAAAAATTCTTTAAGAGAAAATAGAAGAAGAGTACTACAGAGTTTATAAGATATCAGTTTATCACTGTGAGATTATCTCTAAAAAAATTCTTTAAGAAAAAATAAGAAGTCTTAAGCAGTATTTCTTACTCAATATCTCTGATATGTAACAGAGTAATCTCTACTAGCTATCTCATAACTTATAATCTCTTTCTCAGTATTTTTCAAATACTTAAGCAGTTCTTATAAATTCTCTGACAATGAATAATCTTCTCATTTTACAAGATATTGAAGCTTGCTATTATTTATTTACTTATTTAATATTTTCTTCATAAGATATTCAGTATTATTCTCAATCTTGATATTATTCAGCTGAGACAGCTCTACTCTGAAATATTATTTATAGAGCTTTAAATAGAAAATATGAAAAATAGAATGAATTGATTTCAATTCTGAGAGTAATTTTAACTCATATATCTACTTACTTATCACTCTTATTATCAGAAAAAATTCTAGTCATCACTCACTGAGCTTTTTATACAGTCTTATTATCTTGATATTTTTTGCTGAAAGTAGTACTTAATTCTCTATTAAGAACTTCATTGAAAGATGTTTTTAATTATAGTATTTCATTTACTACTTCTGAGTATAATGAATACTTTTCATCATCTTCTTATGAATTTTATTCAAAAGTTTCAGTCTCACTTTTACTTTTAATACTGAGATATACTCTGTTCTCTGTATCTATTTAATATTCTGACTGTCTATTTTCTTCTTTGAAATATTGTCTATGATATCACTGAATAATGAAGAATTATATTTATAATAAGTATAGAAAGAAGATACTTTTAAGATTACATTCTTTACATTGTTATATATGAATTCAGTGATTAGAATGTGTTTAAGTCAATCATTCTGATAATATAAATAGAATACTTAAAGATGCTGTTATAATGTCTGATTCTGATATTCAGTCTAACTATCTGTCTGTGAATAAAATGCAGTGCTGAGAAGATATCTTATTATAAAATAATAGTAAAAAGCTGATCAGTATTTACTGATGAAGAGAGATTCTTGATCTGTTATCAATGATCTCAGAGTACTGTGATTATGAATAATAATATCTAAAAACAGGTCAGTTAATTCAGAGACTTTAATCTTTTTATAAGTAGAGATATATTTAATCATCTTTATAAAGTAGTTAATAATGATTAAAATTAAGTCATATTCTTTGACTCTTGTCAACTTCAGCAGATCAACTATGAAATTTATTAATAGATTCTATTATAAGTTCTTTGAAATAGACAGTGATATTAACTCACTGTATTACTTATACTGCAGAATCTTTATTCTTTAACAGATATTATAAGTCTTAATATACTCTTTGACATCTGCTCAGAGCTTGTTTTAAATGTATTTATATTTTACAAGCTTCTCAGTCTTCTCTAATCTGAAATATTCTGTATAAGAATTATTATAATGAATTCTTAATCACTTCTGATACACTGCTCTGCTATAAGAGACAAAGACTGAATTATTCAGCAGTAGAAGTTCATATTTTTCTAGTTATCAGTAGACTGGCCGGTGAGATCATGAATTTCACATTTGATCTCATTTGATCTGATCTTATACATTTCTTGACGTGAGTCTCATCAAGATCAAGTCTCAAAAAAATTTGAAAATGAATTATTTCTGAGAGAAATGACATGAAAAATGATCAGATTTAATTCAAGAACAGTGAAATGAGAGTAATTTCTCAGAATAAACTGTGAAAGATAATCATTCTTTCAAAATCAGAATAAAACTGAGACTGAAGATTAAAATCAGTCTCATTCAGTTCATTCAGTGATTACTTATATAATCAGAATTTGATAACAATTATTAATAACACTTATAAAATAACTAAATACATTCTTATACAAGTTTATTCTTCACTTTCTTATAAAAACTACACTTCTCTGATATACTGTGATCAGAGGTATTAAACTGTCTGATAATTTCATATTTTATAATTATAAGTTTCTTAACTGTTTCTTCTTATAATTGTTCTCAGTGATAGTGATAAATATCTTAACTTGAGTTAAACTTTCACTTCATTCTCACCCCTGTCAATGAAATTGTCAGAATATCACACATCATCAGTGCAACAGTTGAATATATACTCTCAACAATTTTTCATAACTCTAGAATTGATTTGACATATAAATTTATCAGATTATCTTGAAGATAGCAGTTAAATTCAGTTTTACAAGCATGTAGTTTTGCCTGATTTTCAGTTGTAATCAATGTATGTAAGTTCTGTTTCAAAGTTAGTATTATAGTTCTATGAGATATGAAGTGTTATCAAAGATTGTTACTTATTAGAGAATTATATTTCACTATCTTCATATCTTAAACATCTGCTTATTCAAATCTCTGATAGTTGATATTATAGTAGTCTCAGACTAATTTAACATACAAGTCTTATTTCTTCTCTATTCAATCTTGAGAAGTGTAAATATTAACTTAATAGAAGAAATCTAGTAGAGCTGCTATAGTATAGTACTCTGTAAAAGATTATTCAGTTTTACTGTAGTAATATATCAGTTTATTTCTTACAGTAATAATAGTCTATGCTATAATATTATCTCAGACTGAATTTCTTTTTAAGTGATTTAACTGCTTCTTAAGATAAGTAAATAAACTGTTATACACTCATCAGATTAACTGCAGTATTGATATATAAGTGATTAAGACTGTCTTTATTATCTTATAAAACTAAAACAGTAAATCAATTATATATTTTAACTGAGTTCACTTCATATCAGAAAGTTTCAATATCTGAATCTTTTCTTAATCAGAGTATTACACTTAATGATCAATTGTCTGATATAATCAAAGAGTCTGAACAGTTATCTTATATATTGAACTTCACTGTGTTCTAATATTCTGTATTATATTCAGTGATGTGACTGATTCATTTATTTATTGAATATTATGAAATTATTATTATTATTTAGAGAAGATACAAATCACATTAGCAATGTTTCAAATCTGTGATATTTAAATTATTAGTCAATCTATTCAAAATTAACAGTAGTATTATTAAAAAGTGTTATTAAAAAGTAATATTAAAAAGTGTTATTAAAAAACATTATCTTTTACAAAGTAAATATAAAAGTTACTTGAGTAACTACTTTCATCTTATTCTTATTCTAAGAAATAGTTATCTTATTATTCTTCATCTTAATGTTAAGATTCTTTATCAGTGTTTGTATTACAAGTTGAATCATATAAGCAATGCAGAAAATATGACATTGTTTATTATTTCAGAAATGCAAAGCTAATTTTTACTTCAAGCTCTTCATCATAGTGTAGTTATTCACAGCATTATTAATTATAATTGTAAGAAGACTGAGACTAATATTTCAATAGTTATTTTTAATCACAGTTATTAATATCTCTATTATATAATTCTCAGTATGACTACTGATCAATGATTCAAATTCAATTAATATTTCTTAATAAGTTCAGTTCTTATCAATGTAATAACATATAACTTTCATAAATATAAGATTGTTTATACTAGTTTATACATTCACTATGAGAGACACTCTTCAATGATTTTTCAACTCTGATTATAGATATTATATATTAACTTTATAATATGTCTCAAGATTGAACTGAAGACAGAATTGATGTGAAATATGAAGATTTGAATTAAGTATTTAAAGAAGTGTTCAGAATTCAGAGTTTTCAATTGATTGAAGAGAAAGATTCAGAGATATATATATACAAAGTAATTATTCACAGAAGTTATTAGATAAGAGTTATGAAATCAGAGTACTAATATATGATTATTTTCACATAATTTTCTTCAAATTAGAAAGTTAGTATTATTAAAAATTGTTATCTGATAGAGTAACTTATTAGCTCAGTAGTAATTTTCTGATTATTTTTCTTTTATTATCTGCATTCTGATAACTTCAGATATCAGAAAATTTCTTCAGAGTTATAATCAGTTTATAATGAATGTTTCTGAATGAAGTTATAGTAATTATAATAGAGAGATAACTCTTCAGTAATCTGTAATACAATCTATTAATAATTATTTCATAGTTCATCTTAATATTTATATTGAGTTTTTCATAAATTTCATAACTTGAAATTAGATGTGAAGAATGAAGTGATTATTTATTATAATTAAAAGAGAGTATTCTGTGTTAAATTGTAAACAATATAGACTTTATAATTCACAGTGATTTTCTTAAAGAGTTTATAAATCTTCAATATAAGTAAAAGAAGTGAAAGAAGTGAATTCAGAAGATATAATAATAATTTAAGAAAGATAATAATTTATTTTCAATAACTAATCACTGATATATGTAAGAAGAATTAATATAAGAGAAAATAATCTTGTTTCTTAACTTAGTTATAATTTTAGTACTAACTCAGATTAAATATCATTAATGTATAAAAGTAAATAAATAATCTTAATTAATCTCTATTATATTTCTTGAAATATATTAATATTGTGAAAGAGAGTATTATCAAATTATATTATCAGATAATATTATTAAAAATATATTAATATTATGAATATCAATGTTGAAAAAATATTGATTCTTATATATTATAGTGATTTGTGAATCATGATAGTTAAATATATATATATATATTATTTCTGACTTGATTACAACTTGTACAATAATTTTTGAAAACTCAAAATCAATTTTAATTATTAATAATTATGAACTTATAACTAACTAATATAAAAAGAAAAAAACTTTTTCTACTTCTTCTCTTTCTCATTTTTCTTATTATTCTTTATAATTTACTTCTTATTCTTCTTCTTCTTCTTCTTCTTCTCATCTAAGATGATAATTATCTTAAAATCTCTCTTCACTATCTTCTCAGAGAACAGTTCTCACTGCTTTCTCTTAGCCAGATTAATCTGTATCTTAAAATCCTGCATTTTCTGATCTGCTGTCTCAGGTTTCATCTCAGTAGTAAGCAGATTGACATACTCAGAAAGTGAAGCTGTTTTCTTAATATTCTGAATTATAAAGTGCATTCAAGACCTGAATAAGATCTTAATTCTCTTCTTCTCTATCAGCTTCTGCTAATCAATTAGAGAACAGAAGTATTATTAAAAATTATTATCTCTTAATAAATAAAAAACTTATCAGTTTTAACTTCTTTATCTCTCACTTTAACATTCTCTTAATCTTCTTCTACTGTTACTTATTTATAGTAATACTCTTCTTCTCTCTCTCTCTCTCTTCATCTTGAACTTAAATCATTCTCAGAACTTCTTCTAATCTTATCACTACTGTATGAGACTCTTTACTATCTTCTTCTTCAATCTCTTATGAGCAGCATTATCTGTATTATTTCTATACTTAGTTCAGTCTAAATCTATCAGAAGTGTTACTTAAAATTGTTATTATTCTACTCTCTTACAAAGTCTCTTCAAGGCATTATAACATGTCTTGTAATCAGTCTCTTCTCACTTGAATATCTTTCTCTTCTCTCTCTTTAATCTGTGATAGTACTCACATGTCTTGATGATTCACAGAACTGCAGAATATTTGAAGAGAGATAATATAATTAATTTCAGTGAGTATTGAAGAGAGGTAAAGGCAGAAGAGACGGCTAGAAATAATATAATAATAATGATAATAATGATAATAATTATGATAATAATAATAATAATGATAATAATAGTAATAATAATAATAATAGTGATAATGATAATAATGATGATAATAATAATAATGATAATAATGATGATAATAATGATAAAAGAGAAAGTGTATTAAAATATATTACTGACTTATCAAATATAAAGAGATAAAGAAAATATTAACAGCTTTCAGAGATATACAGAAACAGCTATAGTATTACATAGTAATATTATCTTTATTCAATACATACAGTGTTAATATTTTTTATATACAGTTATTATATAATCTATATCAGAGATACATGCAGAAAATAAATCTTTATTACTAGAAAGAATAATTGTAGTAATTCTCTGTTTTTATATTATAAAGATAAGTTATTCTTATTTCTTTCTTCTCTCTTTTCTCTTCTTCTTCAACTCATCACTAAGTTCAAGCTGGTATGAAAACTATTAAAACACTTTTAGAAACTCTTAAATTGAAGAGTATAGACTAATCAAATTTTAAATACAGAAGAATTAAATTATATTCAATATTACTAATTATTTATCTTCTTTTAATAAAATCACAGTCATATCTTCTCTCTCTCTCTTCAAATAAAATATGATCTGTGAAAAGTAAGTATCATATCAGGTTATAATAATCAACACAGTCTCAGTACACAGAGCTATATATATGCAGTGCATGCTGAACTGAGAGACTGTGTGAGTTATAAATCCGTGTCAGTATCTCAGAAAGAGCTGTGTGATGTGAAAAAGCTATAACTCTCAGTTATATATACAGAGAGTGAATTATTGTAGTAAGTATATATACATTGTATAAAAGTAATACTTTTTAGTAACACTCAGTCTCTGATATTATGAAAATAGAGTCTCTCTGTGAGATCTGTTTTTATCAGAAGTCAGAGAATTTTATATTTCTTAAGATTATCTTCACATATCTTATCTGTGAAATTAATAAGAGAAATCATCAATTTCAGCATTCTATTCTTAATATCATTCAAGTGATAGCAGAGTTCACTCTGATCACACTTTTTAAGTGTATATTTTCTAAATATTCACATTTATACATATATATACTGATTATTTATTAGATAATATTAAGATAATAACTTATTATAACTGTGTTACTCTCACTGTGAGAGATATATAGTTAATAATAAATATTATAAAGACTCTGAAGAGTGAGTATTTTAAGAGTACTGTAACTAGACTGACTGTGTGACCGTGTCTGAGATCAGAACTAGATTTTTTAATAGTCTCATTATCAATTTAACTGATCTCATTACACAGTTTTAACATTAGATAGTAGTCTCATACTGTCTCAGTGAGACTTACTGTCTACTCTTATCACATTTTTCAAATAAGACTATGATTTTCACTTCTCAATTTAAATTATTTTTATTGCTTTAAATGACTTTAAATCTCATTTAAGTGTTATCAAAAAGTGTTACTTTTTAAAAAATTAAAAATAGTCTAAAAAAAACCTTAAAATGTCTAAAAATAGTAACTTTATACCAAGAATGAGACTAAATGAAATCAAATGAAATCACTTTCTTATTTTTTTCAAGTCATGGTTTCATTTTAAGATCTGATATATAGTCACTTTACATGTTTTTTTAATAGCCAGTCTCAGCAGAATTCACGTTAAGAAATGTATGAGATCAGATTAAATAAGATCAAATATGAAATTTATAATCTCAGCAGTCAGTTTAACTGTAACTCTGTAATCTTGATTTTTTTTTTATTTTTTTTTCTTTCTCTTTTTTTTTCATTCTGATTTTTTCTTGTTTTTATTTTATTTTTGATTTTTTGTTTTTTTTTTATATTTTATATTTTTTTTATAATTAAAATTATATGAATTATAATCTATGTTTAGAAAAGTAATAATATTTGATAATACTCTCTGTTGAATTTTCAATAAATAAGTACTATGTTATAATATTATATAAGTGAGAAGTAATTTCATAGTCTTATTTAATATCATTCTCAATAATAAGATCAGAATGAAAGAATTCAAATATATTCTTTATTCAGAACTAGATTTTTATTTGAAAAGTAAATCTGAGATCTTTAATATTTGAAATAACATGATTTGAGATCAATGTAATGAATAGACTGGCCGTCAGAATCATGAATTTCACATTTAATCTCATTTAATCTAGTCTCATACATTTCTTAGTGTGAATCCCGCTGGGACTGACTATTAAAAAAACATATAAAGTGACTATATATCAGATCTTAAAATGAAATCATGACTTGAAAAAAATAAGAAAGTGATTTCATTTGATCTCATTTAGTTTCATTCTTAACATAAAGTTACTATTTTTAGACATTTTAAGGCTTTTTTTAGACTATTTTTAATTTTTTAAAAAGTAACACTTTTTGATAACACTTAAATGAGATTTAAAGTTATTTAAAGCAATAAAAATAATTTAAATTGAGAAGTGAAAATCATGATCTCATTTGAAAAATATAATAAGAGTAGACAGTAAGTTTCACTGAGACAGTATGAGACTACTATCTAATGTTAAAACCGTGTAATAGAATCAGTTGAATTGGTAATAAGACTATCAAAAAATCTGGTCCTGGTCTCAGACACGGTCACATGATCAGTCTAGTAATGAATACAAATCATGATCAGAAGTAATACTTTTAGATAATATAATAACTGTAAAGTTTGATTCTGATCTCAGACACAGTTATATAGTCAGTCTATTTAACTCTGATTATAAAGTAGTTATTAAAGCTGACTTCTCTGACTATATTATAGAAAGAGCTATATTGCAATATAATAATAAAGATGTTTAATAATTATACATCTTCATATCTAAGAAACTGAGTGCTGCTGAATATAATTATGAAATCTATGATAAGAAACTTCTTATAATAGTATACTGTCTAGAAGAATAAGACTCTAAACTCTGAAGTATCTCTAAATTTAAGATAATCATAGATTATAAGAATCTCAGATATTTCATAATTACTTATAAACTTACTGAATATCAGATGTAATAATCTGAGCTATTAAGCTGTTTTCATTTCACTATACACTATTATCTCAGTAGTCAGAACTTAATGACAGATACTCTTTTATAATGAGAGTAAGGTATATCTTTCAATATAATAGATACTTACTGAATGAACTGAGAGCATTTGCTCTTAAATCTGAAGATACTAGTTAATTATAATAAAGTAACTCACAGCACTATACATACTTCTCTGATTAGAATATTATCTCTTTGAACTATCACTGATATCTTAACTTCTTCTAAATCTACACTGAACAAGCTATGATGTATAATAGTTTAAACTGATAAACTTCTTCAAGTACTTACTAAAGCAGTATATCAGAGAGCATTCTGATTCTTCTCAGAACTATATATAGAGACTAACATTTCAGAATACTTAATTAATGATAATAACACTTTATAATTCTATAAATAATACTGAATCTCTCAATCTGAACTTCTATATATCTGAATAATATAAGAGATACATGATTTATATATAATCAGCTATTCAGATTATGAATAACTATACTGAATAATCTCTTAAGAATTCTACTGATCTGAGATATTAAACAGTATCAGACACTTTGTCTGAAACTGTAATTATTATTTCTTCATTATCTTATGAAAAAATTATAGAAAAGATCTACTAAAATCACTCAATATCTCTGATAGAATCTGATAAGATGTGATAATTAACTTTACTATTAATCTCTCTGAGAGTAAGAGTTATAAGAATATTCTGATTATTATTAACTAATTGAGTAAAGATGTAATATTGAAATCTTATAATAAGATAAATACTGAATAAGTTACTGAAGTCTTTCTACAGAGTCTATTCTATCAGATGCATGAATTACTGAGATCTATAGTATCAGATTAAGACTGTTAATTTATAAGCACTCTCTGAACAAGAGTCTGTTAAGTTCTCAAGATTATATATTATTTATCAACTGCTTATCACTCTGAGACTGATAATGTATTAGAACAGATAATTCAGACTGTAAATAATTATATTTATAAGTTCTATAATTACTTATAAGATGATTGATATGATCTTCTTCTACATGCAGAGATTATTATCAATAACTGAGATACTGTCTTAACAGATGTAAGCTCATTCTTTCTTATATATAGTTATTACATGAAAGTGTTAAATCTTCTAGAGATTACACAGTTTATACTGAACCTCTGCTGTCTGATTCAGATTGCTGATAATATAGTAATAAAGCTCTGAGATATCTGCAACTGAGTAGAAGTCTTTATAATAAGTATTAAATAAGATTAAGAGAACTAAGTTAATATCTGACAAGATCTCACTGAGTAATATAAGATAGAAGATCTTATATAATTGAATCTTAAAAATATACAGATTATACACTTATCTTATATACTAGATTATTATTATATGAAATACATAGTAATAGAAGTTCTAGATAGTTACAACTATTATCTTGATACTCTGTCAGAGATTTATAATATATTTTATATAAGCTTACTTTGCTGTACTATTACTGATCTATTCTTTTCTTAACTGACTTCTGACTGACAATTATCAGAGATTATAAGAGAAGATAATGAACTTGAATAAAAGATAGAAAATATTTCTAATAAAAGACTCTGCAGCTGCAGTTAATAATATCTTATGAAATAAGTTAATTACAATCTTCTGATTTAGATTTCAGACTCTGTACTATCTGATACAGCAGCTCTTGACTGATAAAAACTACACTTACTTTTAAAAAGAGAGAACTAATATAGCAGGCTACATCTAATTAATGATATAGACTATTTTATTACACTTCATAGATTTCTGCTGAAAGCTTCTATTCTTAGTTACTAATTCTCAGCTGAAAAACTCACAGAATTTCTATTCTTTTACTCTGAAATTTCTATTCTTCTGTCTCAGAATTTCTATTCTTTCATCTCAAAGCTTTACTATGTATATATATAAATATTTACTTCAATCACTAATTCTTACACTTTCTCTTTTTTTCTTCTCTAATGTTTTTCACTTTTGTATTATAAGATCTATATATATTATACTGTTCTATTCAGTATAGATCTCTTATAGATTAAGTACAGCTTATTACAATTGATTTTAAATTGATTTTAAATTAATTATTAATTAATTATAGTAATAAAAATAAATTCAATCTGTATATTTAAGTAATTAACAATTGATTGAAAATCAGTTAATAATCAATTCAGTATAAATTATATAAATACTTACTTTATTATTAAATTTAAGAATAATTTCAGTATTAAATTAATTATTAATAAAATTAGTAAAGTCTTTTTCATATATAAAAGTTATAATAAGAGAAGAATTATTTTACAATTAATTAAAAATTGTTTTATAATTAATTAAAAATTGATTACAGAATTGATAATAAATAATTAAGTGATTTCAAATTATAAGAAAAGATGTATTAACTGAGATTAAATAGTAATACAGATTTAGACTAGCTGTTAAAACTATGAATTTCATATTTAATCTCATTTAATCTGATTTCATACATTTCTTAGTATGAATTCTACTAAGACTAATTATTAAAAAAACATGCAAAGTGACTGCATATCAGATTCTAAAATGAAATCATAACTTAGAAAAAATAAGAAAGTGATTTCATTTAATCTTATTTAGTCTTATTCTTAGTATAAAGTTACTATTTTTAGACATTTTAAGATTTTTTTTAGACTATTTTTAATTTTTTAAAAAGTAACACTTTGTGATTCAAAGGTTGCTTAAGCCAGTGTACGATTACAGGCGTACGCCGGCTTCTTATATATTGTAATATCATACGCTAATTTAATTAGCGGCTGCTATGACCTCTTTACACTTGTACATGTACACTAGTAGTTCGGAAGCAGCTGTGTATACTAGTAGTTTAGAAGCAGCTGTGTTATTATCTGATGATTGTATGTTCTTCTGAATCACATCCTCTCTCACCAGATTCAGTCACACTCATGTGATCATGTCATACATTCTAGCTTCATGTGAATTAGCTCATCACTAGTGTTTTGTGATTATGTGATCTATTTCTGATTCAGCTAGTGTTCTGTGTACACTCTTACAAAGAAACTTTCACTATATTACATTACTCATTCACTAACTTTTCTCATTCTTCAATCATCTTCTTCATTTCATCATCATTAAATATTACAATCATTCAAGATTTCTACTTCTTCTTCTGTTCAACTCTTTCTATCTGTTTATCTATCATATTATATATGTTTCTGACAATGACTCTCTGTTCTCATAACAAGTATTATTGTAGTACTCATACCAGGCAGTTCATTAACAGTAAGTGTAATATGTTGTGAAATGTGATCAGAACTTGTTTATCTTCTAACAATTGCTAGAATGATGTATTATCATGAATAATAACACATCTTCTTCATCTTCTTGTATGCCTCTGATCATTTCCTTCTTGACAGGTTTCTGATTATGTTTTCTGACACAATTTTATGTGAATGCAGATACTGATATGTTTGTTTTTATTTGTGTAGAATCTTCATACATTGACAAATCTGTGTTTATCTATAATAGTGAACTCAGTGTTGAATCATTGATTGAGAACTTGAAGAATGTGATAATGAAGAAATTGTCTATATTATGTATAGCTGAGTCTCTTGTGTCTCTCTCTGTCTCTTCTGTTCCTTTCTCTGCCACTCTCTCTCAATCTTCTATATCTGCCTCTGTGCCTGGTTTCTCTTCTGCTACCTCTGTTCCTGTGACTCTCACTTCTGCTACTTCTGGTTTTACTGTCTCTGCTTTCATTATCAGCTCTTCTCATTTCAAGGAGATGTTGTATAGACTTAATGAATCATCTCTTTCAGTGTATATGCTTCTGCTCTTCTTACTGACTCTCAGAATAATTTATTGTACAAAGACAGTGTATGACATGACTATCTGAAGCTTGGTCATGAATGCTGATTATTACATTTGTTTTAAATATTCATGATGAGAGAATTATTCATTCATATCAGAGAATCATCTCTCTTCTCAACAGTGTTAAGATTGTAAGTCTTTTTCTTTTCATCTTTTCTTTCTGATGCTGATTTTTCTGTTCTTAGAGGAAATTGTTATAGGTTTTGCTATACATGAAGTCATGATATTCACAGATATCAAGGAACTTTTCACAATTATTAAATTCAATATTACAGGTATGTCTGCTCTGATGAATATCTTTGAAATAATTAACTTATATCAGTCTATTCTCTGATGTTTGTCATCTGACTTCATGATACAGGTGAAGAATATCTGTGTTTTCAGAAATGAGAATGTGAATGTCATACTCTTTTACACCCGCGGGCATGAGGCTTGTACACCTTGTCTGAAATATTATCATGAGAATGAGCTGTTCACACACTGTGTTCTGCTTTCTGCATTTTCTCATGTCTCTCTCTCTCTTTCTGAGAAGCCTTGTGCATGTTGTAATTGTACATACAACTCTAAGGCCAGCAGGTGTTCATTTGATAACTGTTTTCATCTCTGATTTTGTGATTTTCATACACTAACAATGATTCTTAGTTGCTTCAGTGTCAGAGGCCATTCTGATTGAAGATGATAACACTGCTAAGACTACTCTCTCTCACTCTCAAGCTTCTCTCATCACTTTCTCTTCCTTCTCTGCAGAGAAGGTTGTGTGCATATCAGATTATAAGCATTCAGCTCTGAGTGACTTCTGTTATTTATTCAGTTCTGTGTCTCTCTCTTCTATTTCTTCTGTCTTCATCTCTTCTGCTCTGGCTTCTGGTCTTGCAGGTCCCGCGCTCTTCTTCAATTTCTCTACATATACACATACACATTTCTATATTGGCATTTCAGCCAATCTTGTGATAAATGACATTAATGTTATACACAGAGCAGTAGAGGAATCAGAGACATACACAGCATTATTGTGAGAGTGGCTTGCAGCTCTTGAATTCCTTGCAGATCTTGAGTTTTGAGATTTCCTTTGTTTTTGACATTTTTCAGGTGATGTGGCATTGAAAATAGATTAACATGTGATGTATAAAAATGAATGAGATGTGTATGATAATATTTGTCTTTTATAGCTGATTCTTACAGTTAATGATCAATTCATTATTTCTTTTCTTACACTTTTTCTTTATCTGCTAGTCACTACTCTTACACAATCTCTATATAATACAGTGTTTAATGACTAGATTCAGCAGCTTTCATCTTTTGTAATTCTGTCTCATATATTATACTGTCTCTCTTCACTCACTCAGATCACTACAGTGAATAGCTCATTAAAACTAATCTCATTCAATCTCTGAGTATTCTCAGAGATTGAGATGACTTGATTTCATATGTCTGTGAATGTTTCAGATAGTTTGTTCTCTGTGATCTCTGCAATTGAACTGATGTAAACAGTTAAATTTAACTCTGAATTTCTTTTTCTTCTGTGATCTGACTCATATATAAGTCTGCTACTTTGAGACTGCTCTTTACTGTGTTACATTCACTGTCTGTGATGTGTTATTATACAATCAGCTACAGTCTCATTACTTATCAGAGTGTGATGTTTATCTGATTTCTTCATTTCTTCTCATTCTTTCCTTATAATTGTGAAAAGATTGAAATAAGTGAGATTATCTGATTTATAAGTGTCTATGATTTCTCTTACTTTGTGAGACTTTTCAATTATAAGTTTCTTCTTTTTCAATGCTGATAATAGTGCTGTGAATGATCATAATTCACTCAGATCTTACATCTTTACTTTCATAAGTTATGAATTATTGATTAAGTTGTGTAAGATCTGTCTCTCTAATTCTTTTAATATGTATATTCTCAGAGAATGTGATTTGAGTATTTTATATGATTCAAACTATCTAGATTGAAACTTCTCAGAACTCTCATTGTATATGAGAACTTATATTCTCATCTTGAGACTTGATTTCTTAATAAGTGAGTCTTGTATTCTTTTCAATTGAATTGCTCAGTTCAGAAGTAACTTGTTAGCTTTTGTACATGCATGACTGATCTCTTTCAATCTTGATTTCATGTCTGTGACTGTTGCATCTGTAACTGCTACTGCTGTGTCTGTAACTGCTGTTTCTGCTGTGTCTGTAACTGCTGTTTCTACTGCATTTGCAACTGCTTTCTCTCTCATCTTTTCTGAAGCATTCTTCAGAATGCATGAATGCAATTCATATAACAGATAGAATGATGAATGCTTGAAGACTGCATGCTGTTGAATCTGCATGACTAATAGTGCCTGTCTGAGATATTCATCTCATAATCTCATAGACTTGTTCACTAGATATTTCATCAGCATGTTACTCAAGATTTTATTCAAGTGTTTCATCTTTCTGTTTATCTGCAGGTGATATGATATTGTTCTATGATGTCTTGTCTATAACTGACTCATGAAATGCCTCATCACTTCTTCTATGAGATTCACACTGTTATCAGTTAGAATCTTGTGCAGCATTTCATAGTTGACATTAGACTGACCGTGTGACCGTGTCTGGGACCAGGACCAGATTTTTTGATAGTCCCATTACCAATTCGACTGATCCCATTACACGGTTTTAACATTAGATAGTAGTTCCATACTGTCCCAGTGGGACTTACTGTCTACTCTGGTCACATTTTCCAAATGGGACCATGATTTCCACTTCTCAATTTAAATTATTTTTATTGCTTTAAATGACTTTAAATCTCATTTGAGCGTTACCAAAAAGCGTTACTTTTTAAAAAATTAAAAATAGTCTAAAAAAAACCTTAAAATGTCTAAAAATAGTAACTTTATGCCAAGAATGGGACTAAATGGGACCAAATGGGACCACTTTCTCATTTTTTTCAAGTCATGGTTCCATTTTAAGATCTGATATATAGTCACTTTACCTGTTTTTTTGATAGCCAGTCCCAGCGGGATTCACGCCAAGAAATGTATGGGACCAGACCAAATGGGACCAAACGTGAAATTCATGGTCCCGGCGGCCAGTCTAGTTGACATAGATCTCATTATATAGAAACTTCATCATCATCTTCTCTGTTGCCTCTGAAACTGCTTTCATGACTGGCCAGCCAGTAGTGTAATTAATAGCAGTGACTATTCATCAATTTTCATTTGATGTTCACAGTAATATGTCTATGAGATTCATCTCTCATTGTTCAAATGATTATATTATACACTTTATCTGATATTATACTTTCTTATATTCTAACCCTTTCTTAGATTCTTTTATGACCTGGTAATTCAGACACTCATGAGCATATGCCTGAATGTTCTCAGTCATGCTTGACCAGTATACTCTTGATTTGAGTACACTTATAAGTTCAGAGCTTTCTAAGTGGCTGAATTCTTTATGCATGTGAGTTATCAAGTCACATTGAAATGAAGATTCTAGATAGAGAGCTTCTATATATTCTAGATTGTGATAAAGCACAATGTTATTTTTCTTTCTCAATTTTCTCAGCTTGAAGTTTGAAAGCATCTCTTCTACTACTCTCACAAGATACTTGTCATTTGATACCTTGTCATTCTTCAAGTGAGAGATCATGATATTCACTCATTCTGATTTCTTGCATTCTCTCAGTGTGTTTAATATGAACATCTCTTATGCCTGGTTTGTAGAACTCTCACTCATGAAATCAGGTCTGTGACTGATTGTATCAGACATTACTGCATCTGATCTCTTTCAGTATTTAATATAAAGATTATACACTTGGAACTCTGAGATTCAATGTACTAAGTGTTTGAAAGGTTTTATCATTGATTATAGATAGATGAGGCTTTTATAATCTATGATCACTGTTGTTGTATGTCTGTTGTTAATATATCTATTTCACAATGCTAGTGTGTGCTTGATTGCTAGCAATTCCTTTTCATGCACTGAGTAATTGAGCTCAGTGCCTGATAGTTTTCTACCATTGTACATCACTGAGTGCAGCTTGCTGTTCTTACTCATCTGTAGAAGAGTGCCTCTGATAGCTCATTCAGATGTATCTGTCTTAATGTAGAAAGATTTATTACAATCTGATTGAATAAGCACTGAGAATGTTATTACACATTTTCTCAGTGTGAGAAAAGTCTCTTCACACATGATATTTCAGATGATTGAATAAAACTTCTTCTTTCACAGATTTGCATTTATTTCTCTTAAGAGATCTGAGAGTGATACAGATATTCATGTGAAATCCTTGATGAATCTGTGATAGTATGAGATCAACTTAAGAAACTGTTGTATATAATGTACATTTCTCAGCTGCAGTCAATTCACTATAATATTCAATTTCTCTGAGATGAGGTGTATACAGTTATCACTCACTACATGTCTCACAAACTTCAACTCTTCTATTTCAAACACACACTTGATTGATTTAACATAGAGCTTATGCTCTGTCAGAGTTGTAAGCACTTCATTAAGATGCTTCAGATATTCATTGTATGAGTTTGAAAAGACTAGAATATCATTAAGATATATGAGACATGAGATTTCATTCTGTTTATAAAGAATTGTATTCATCATTATTTGAAAGATGACAGACACATTTGTCAGACTGAATAACATTACTAGGAATTTAAACTTCTCTCATTATATATTAAATACAGTTCACAGAACTGACAGTTCATCTATATAAATCTGTCAGTATTCTGAGAGAAGATCAATCTTTAATAGATATCAGATATTTCTGACTGTATTCAACTGTTGTTGAATCTGTAACAGTGAATATTCATTCTTAATTATAAGCTTGTTAAGTGCTTGATAATTGATACACATCTGTCACTCTTCATCTGTCTTTTTCATAAATAGAACTGAAAAGCCTCATATGCTTAATGAGAGTTATATAAGATCATGTTCTAGAAGGTCTGTGATCTGACACTTCTGTTCTTTGAGATGTGTTTGTGACAGAGAGTACACATTCTGGTTGACTAGTTTTGTATTCTCTGTGTCAATCTCATATACAAATCCTTGTTCCAGCAGCAATTCTGATGAAAGATCTGTTTAAAAGATCTTTTCATACTTCTTCAGAAGCTTCTTCATACACTTATTCTCCTGCATATCTTTTATCTTGATTTTCTTCACTTCCGGGTTCTGTATAACATACAGAATGCTTTCAGATGAGGTCTTGTGAATTGTTCTCTTTACTTGTTAATATGTAAGCAGATTTAATTCTTCTATATCAGAAGTGTGAAATGTTCTTCTCATATCAGTTAATAGAATTGTATGAATCATTTTCTTTCTATCAGTTAACTGTATATGACATATACATCATTGAATCTGTGAATTGAATCTTTGAAATCAATTAAGTCTGAGAATAAGGTTGTATTTCATGTTCTGCAGCTCTTACACTCAAATATAACAAGATCATTCTCTGAAGTGCAAGAGAACTCTTACTTTTGCAGATGATATCAAATATTGATTATTAGATAATCTTATGCATCAGAGATTCTTCACTCAGTGAATCTCTTTCAATCTTTGAATTATATAATTATCAATATATTATATTGAAGCTTCTGTGTTTACTAACACTTTTACAGTCATCTTTTAATTCTTACTCAAGTGCCTCTTATACATTAACATTTCAGATCTTAAGACATTGAGATGAGTGTTCACTTTCTCATCTGTATCTTAGTCAGAAGTCTGCTTTCTCTTTGTATTTACAGAATTCAGAGAGTCATCTAATACAGACATCTCTTTCACTTTGAAGACTTTTCATAGAATATTAGCAAGTGTCTCTGAACTCACTGATTCTGCTAGTTTTTTAACTCTCTTACTTCTCTTGACTGTGTATGCTGAGTGCAATCTTTTGTATCATGATTTTAATATCTGCAGTTGAAGCAAGCTTGATACTCACAATATCAAGATTTTCACTCAGAAGATCTCTTTTTCAGAGAATTCAGTGCTTTAGTAATAACATTCAGATCTAGATTCATCATATCTGAGTGTATAACTTATATTATAGAAGTCTGATTATCTGTTCTCTGCTAAGATATACTCAATTACAGTATTTTCTGTTGCAATTAACTCACTTGTTCTTATATAATGAGAATGTTGTATACTTCTTTCATTATATCTGATTATAAGATTAAGCATTTTCATTCTGCTCTCAACTCAGATATAAGATCATGAATGAAGATCTGTAAATAGAAAGATGTTGAAAGCTCTTCATTCAACACAAGATAGTGTAAACTGAAGTATATAAAGTATAATATAACATTGTTCACTTGTCTACACTCAGTAAAGTGTTCATAATACTTATCTCATATGTTTACTTTCTCAAAGTTATACAAGATTCATTTGAAAAACTCATTTCATATTTATAAGAATGAATATCACTTCAGATCTGTGAGATTCATCTTTTCATCAGTCATTTATAATGACTTTGCTTTTTTATATAGAAATATAACAGATCTTAAGACTTATTAAAATTCTATTAACTGTCTGTCTGTGAGTTCATATTTAATCTGATAATATAATTGCATCTGACTTAGTCAGCTGATTACAGCATCATTTTTTCAGTTATTATTAAAGCTTAATAACTTCAGCAGATCTCTCAGCTTAATATATTTCATACTCAGATTCTCATTCTGCACAGTAGTCTTCAATAATGTGTATACTTCTGAAGAGATTATGAATAATTATAATGAGATCTTCAGATTCAGTATAGTTATCTATCTGTGTAAATGTTCAATCTCTTACTGCAGGTCTAAGATCTGGTTTTCTCTATTCTTATTAATGATAGTAATTGTGTCAGTAAAGCTCTTTATAGTAAATGTCTGATCTGCAGTGAATATTAATTGTTATTTAGCTTTCATCTCAGTCTATCACTGCATACACAAGGCCTTGATCTTATTTAGAATTCTTGTACATGTACAGAGTTTTGATTCTGATTCAGCAGTTTCAGTTACTTTTCTTACTGTTTCAAGTAAACTCTCTGAGAGATTCTGCATATCTTTCAGTTCAGATAGCAGAGAAGAATGTTATTCATATTAACTAGAAGAGATATTCATTTCAGTGATTTCTTATTAATTATACAATGTCTATTATTATATCACTGTGTCATTATATTGATATATTATTCTATCACTATATTATTATATCACTATATTATTATATAATTTCTGTTATTATTATATGACTTCAGTGATAGTCACTTTCTTCTTTTATCTCTTTGAGTGAAGAGCAGTCTTCTTTGAATCTGATTTATTACTCTTATTTCTTTTCTCACATCTTATCTATTCACATATATGATATTCATCTGAGTGTGAAGTTTTCTCTCAACAAGTGAAGCAGTATTAATTAAATGCTTTTTCATTTATCACTCTTTATACACTATCTTTTGAGGTGTTCTAGAATCACACTGATATGATAACTATAAATCACTTCATAGATGAAATTATCACACTCTGAAGAAGTCTGTACTTCTCACCAGTTTTTAGACATGCTATCAGATATGATTCAAAGATTGCTTAAGTCAGTGTATAATTACAGATGTATACTGACTTCTTATATATTGTAATATTATATGCTAATTTAATTAGCAGCCGCTATGGCCCCTTTACACTCGTACGCGTACACTAGTAGTTCGGAAGCAGCCGCGTACGCTAGTAGTTTGAAAGCAGCCGCGTTATTATCTGACAGTTGTATATTCTTCCGAACCACAACTTTTTAATAACACTTAAATAAGATTTAAAGTTATTTAAAGCAATAAAAATAATTTAAATTGAGAAGTGAAAATCATAATCTTATTTAAAAAATATGATAAGAGTAGATAGTAAGTCTCACTAAGACAGTATGAAACTACTATTTAATATTAAAATAGTGTAATGAGATTAATTAAATTAATAATAAAATCATTAAATATTCTGATTCTGATAGACTGACCGTGTGACCGTGTCTGAAATCAGAATCAAACTTTATAGTTATTATATTATTTAAAAGTATTACTTCTGATTATGATTTGTATTTATTACATTAATCTCAAATTCTGTTATTTTAAATATTAAAGATCTCAGATTCACTTTTCAAATAAAAATCTAGTCTTAGATAAAGAATATATTTAAATTCTTAGTTATATTTTCATTCTGATCTCATTATTGAAAATAATATTAAATAAGATTATAAAATCATTTCTCACTTACATAATATCATAATATAGTGCTCATTTATTGAAAATTTAATAGAGAGTATTACTAAATATCATTACTTTTCTAAATACAGATTATAATTAATATCATTTTAATTAAAAAAAAATGTAAAATATAAAAAATAATAAAAAAATAAAAAACAAAACAATAAGAAAAAATCACAATAAAAAAAAAAAGAGAAAGAAAAAAAGAAGAGAAAGAAAAAAAGAGATAGAAAGAGAAAGAAAAATAAAAAAAAAAGAAAAGAAAAAGAAAAAAATAAAAAAAAAAAAATAAAAAATAAAAAAAAAAAAAAATCAAGATCACAGAGTTACAGTATTTTTAAAATACTTACTTCTCAGAGTCTTTACAATGTTTATTATCAATTATATATCTCTTACAGTGAGAGTAATACAGCTGTAATGAGTTATTATCTTAATATTATCTAATAAATAATCAGTATATATCTATATAAATATGAATAATTAGAAAATATACACTTAAAAAGTGTGATCAGAATGAACTCTGCTATCACTTAAATAGTATCAAGAATAGAATGCTGAAATTAATGATTTCTTTCATTGATTTCACAGATAAGATATGTGAAGATAATCTTGAGAAATATAAGATTCTCTGACTTCTGATAGAAACAGATCTCATAGAGAGACTCTATTTTCATTATATCAGAGACTGAGTATTATTAAAAAGCATTACTTTAATATATATATACTTACTACAGTGATTCATTCTCTGTATATATGACTGAGAGTTACAGCTTTTTCATGTCACACAGCTCTTTCTAGAATGCTGCTATCAGTTTGCAACTCACACAGTCTCTCAGTTCAGTACACACTATGTATATACAGCTCTGCATGCTGAGACTGTGTTGATTATTATAATCTAATATAATACTTGCTTTTCACAGATCATATTTCATTTAATTGAGAAGAAGAAGAAACATGACTGCTATTTTATTTAAAAGAGAATGAGTAATTAAATCTGTAGAAGATAATTTAATTTCTTCTATATTTAAAATTTAATTAATTTATACTCTTCAATTTGAGAGTTTCTGAGAGTGTTTTAATAGTTTTCATATCAACTTGAAATTAGTGATTGATTGAAGAAGAGAAAAGAGAGAAGAAAGAAATAAGAATAACTTATCTTTATAATATAAAAATAGAGAATTACTGTAATTATTTATTTTAGTAATAAAGATCTGTTTTCTACATGTATCTCTGATATGGATTATATAATAACTGTATATAAAGAATATTAACAGTGTATATATTAAATGAAGATAATATTACTATATAACACTGTAGCTGTTTCTGTACATCACTGAAAGCTGTTAATATTTTCTTTGAGTCTCTTTATATTTAATAAGTCAGTAATATATTTCAATACACTTCTTCTTTCATTATTATCATTATTATCATCATCATCATTACTATCATCACTATTATTACTATTATTATCATTATTATTATTATTATTATTATTATTATTATATCATTTCTGATCATCTCTTCTGTCTTTATCTCTCTTCAATACTTACTGAAATCAATTATATTATCTCTCTTTAAATATTCTGTGATTCTGCAGATCATCAAGGCATGTGAGTACTATTACAGATTGAAGAGAGAGAAGAAGAAGACATTCAAGTAAGAGAAGATAGATTGTAAGACATATTATAATGTCTTAAAGAGACTCTGTAAGAGAGTAGAATAATAATAATTTTAAGTAATACTTCTGATAGATTTAGACTGAACTAAGTATAGAAATAATATAAATGATATTACCTGTGAGAGATTGAAGAAGAAGATAATGAAGAGTCTTATATAGTAGCAGTGAAATCAGAAGAAGTTCTGAGAATAATTTGAGATTAAGATAAAGAGAGAGAGAGAGAAGAAGAGTATTACTATAAATAAGTAATAGTAGAAGAAGATTAAGAAAATGTTGAAGTAGAAGATAAAGAAGTTAAAACTGATAAGTTTTTTATTTATTAAAAGATAATAATTTTTGATAATACTTCTATTCTCTAATTGATTAGCAGAAGCTGACAGAGAAGAAGAGAATTAAGGCCTTGTTCAAGTCTCAAATGCACTTCATGATTCAGAATATTAAGAAGATAGCTCTGCTCTCTGAGTATGTCAATCTGCTTGCTGACAGCTGCTGAGATGAAACCTAAGACAGCAGATCAGAAAATGCAGGATTTTGAGATATAGATTAATCTAACTGAGAAGAAGCAGTAGAAATCCTTCTCTGAGAAGGCAGTGAAGAGAGATTTTGAGATGATTATTATCTCAGATAAGAAGAAGAAGAAGAAGAAGAAGAATAAGAAGTGAATTATAAAAAATAATAAGAAGAATGAGAAAGAGAAGAAAGATAATGAGTAGAAAAAGTTTTTTTCTTTTTATATTAATTAGTTATAAGTTCATAATTATTAATAATTGAAATTAATTTTAAGTTTTTAAAAATTATTGTACAAGTTGTAATCAAGTCAGAAATAATATATATATATATATATATATTTAACTATCATGATTCACAAATTACTATAATGTATAAGTATCAATATTTTTTCAACATTAATATTCACAATATTAATATATTTTTAATAATATTATCTGATAATACAATTTAGTAACACTCTCTTTTATAATATTAATATATTTCAAGAAATATGATAGAGATTAATCAAGATTATTTATTTACTTTTATATATTAATAATATTCAATCTGAGTTAGTACTAAAATTATAACTAAGTTAAGAAATAAAATTATTTTCTCTTATATTAATTCTTCTTACACATATCAGTGATTAGTTATTGAAAATAAATTATTATCTTTTTTAAATTATTATTATATCTTCTGAATTCACTTCTTCTACTTCTTTTACTTCTATTAAAGATTCACAAACTCTTTAAGAAATCACTGTGAATTACAAAGTCTATATTATTTACAATTTAACACAGAATACTCTCTTTTAATTATAATAAATAATCACTTCATTCTTCACATCTGATTTCAGATTACAAAATTTATGAAAAACTTAATACAAATATTGAGATGAACTATGAAATAATTATTAATAGATTATATTATAGATTACTGAAGAGTTATCTCTCTGCTATAATTACTGTAACTTTATTTAGAAATATTCATTATAAACTGATTATAACTCTGAAGAAATTTCTCAATATCTGAAGTTATTAGAATACAGATAATAAAAGAAAAATAATTAAAAAATTACTACTGAGCTGATAAGTTACTCTATCAGATAATAATTTTTAATAATACTAACTTTTTAATTTGAAGAAAATCATGTAAAAATAACTCTGTATCAGTACTCTGATTTCATAACTCTTATCTGATAACTTCTATGAATAATTATTTTATATATATATATCTCTGAATCTTTCTCTTTAATTAATTAAAAACTCTGAATTCTGAACACTTCTTTAAATACTTAATTTAAATCTTTATATTTCATATCAATTCTGTCTTCAGTTCAATCTTAAGATATACTATAAAGTTAATATATAATATCTAAAATCAGAGTTGAAGAATTATTAAAAAGTATCTCTCACAGTAAATATATAAACTAGTATAAATAATCTTATATTTATAAAAGTTATATATTATTATATTGATAAGAACTGAACTTATTAAGAGATATTAATTAAATTTAAATTATTAATTAATAGTTATACTGAGAATTATATAATAGAGATATTAATAACTGTGATTAAAAATAACTATTAAGATATTAGTCTCAGTCTTCTTATAATTATAACTGATAATACTGTAAATAACTATACTATAATAAAGAGCTTAAAGTAAAAATTGACTTTGTATTTCTAAAATAATAAATAAGGTTATATTCTCTGTATTACTTATATAATTTAACTTGTAATATAAATACTAATAAAGAATCTTAATATTGAGATGAAGAATAATAAGATGACTAATTCTTAAGATGAGAATGAAATGAAAGTAATTACTTAAGTAACTTTTATATTCACTTTATAAAAGATAATATTTTTTAATAACACTTTTTAATATTACTTTTTAATAACACTTTTTAATAATACTACTATTAATTTTAAATAGATTAACTAATAATTTAAATATTATAGATTTAAAATATTACTAATATAATTTATATCTCTTCTAAATAATAATAATAATTTCATAATATTTAATAAATAAATAAATTAGTTATATCACTGAATATAATACAGAATATTAGAATATAATAAAGTTTAATATATAAGATAACTATTCAAACTCTTCAATTATATTAGATAATTAATTATTAAGTGTAATACTCTGATTAGAAAAAGATTCAGATATTAAAACTTTTTAATATAAAGTAAACTTAGTTAAAATATATAATTGATTTACTGTTTCAGTTTTATAAGATAATAAAGACAGTTTTAATCACTTATATATTAATACTGCAGTCAGTCTGATAAATATATAACAGTTTATTTACTTATTTTAAAAAGTAGTTAAATTATTTAAAAAGAAATTCAGTCTGAAATAATACTATAGTATAGACTATTATTACTGTAAGAAATAAACTAGTATATTATTATAATAAAATAAAATAATCTTTTACAGAGTACTATATTATAGCAGCTTTACTAGATTTCTTTTATTAAATTAATATCTACACTTCTCAAGATTGAATAGAGAAGAAATGAGACTTATATATTAAATTAATCTAAGATTACTATAATATTAACTATCAGAGATTTGAATAAGCAGATATTTAAAATATAAAGATAGTGAAATATAATTCTCTAGTAAGTAATAATCTTTGATAATACTTTATATTATATAGAACTATAATACTAACTTTGAAATAGAACTTATATATATTAATTATAACTGAAAATCAGATAAAACTATATACTTATAAAACTGAATTTAACTGCTATTTTTAAAATAATCTGATAAATTTATATATTAAATCAATTCTAGAGTTATAAAAAATTATTAAGAGTATATATTTAACTATTATACTGATAGTATATAATATTCTGATAATTTTATTAACAGAGATGAGAATAAAGTGAAAGTTTAACTTAAGTTAAAATATTTATCACTATTACTGAGAATAATTATAAGAAGAAATAATTAAAAAACTTATAATTATAAAATATAAAATTATCAGATAGTTTAATATCTCTGATTACAGTATATCAGAGAAGTATAGTTTTCATAAGAAAGTAAAGAATAAACTTATACAAGAATGTATTTAGTTATTTTATAAATATTATTAATAATTATTACTAAATTCTGATTATATAAGTAATCACTGAATGAACTGAATAAGACTGATTTTAATCTTCAGTTTCAGTCTTATTCTGATTTTGAAAGAATGATTATTTTTCATAGTTTATTCTAAAAAATTACTCTTATTTCACTGTTCTTGAATTAAATCTGATCATTTTTCACATCATTTCTCTCAGAAATGATTCATTTTCAGATTTTTTTGAGGCTTAGTCCTGGTGGAACTCACGCCAAGAAATGTATGAGACCAGACCAAATGGGATCAAATGTGAAATTCATGGTCCCGGCGGCCAGTCTAGGTCCTGGTCCCAGACACGGTCACACGGTCAGTCTACACAGGCCACATTTGCGAGGTCAGCTTACATAACGAGGTCAAGTGGCGCACTTAGCGAGGTCAAGTTTTCTGCTTCCTGCAAGTAAAGCCCAGCAGACCGGATAGGACCGACCGGACCGGACTTTGGCAGCTGCTGATTGGTTAACGAGATGACTCCCTGATTGGCCATGGGCGATCCTCTGTTTGTCTGAGGATTCTGCCCAGGCTCCGAGAGTTCCCGCGATCTGTGCCAGACATGACTGAAGGAAAAAACGTCATCCGCGGGAAGTTGCCTTCCGGCCCGTTCCGTCCATAATCTGGGGTTCAGCATCCACACCTTCCCGGTCGCGCCAATCAGAAGCACATGGAAACCCCGCGGTGGGTAGGTACAGGGGTCTCATAGGCAGTGGAATCCGCTAGACCAGGATCATATTCAATTTCCTGTGTATAACAGCTTAAATTCCCTCAGGAAGCTTGTTGGTATGCCTGATGGGCAGGGACAGGTTGAATCCTCAGAGGCAGCTAGCTTCTGGACACTAAATTTAACCGCCACGTTGCTTCCCCTCCAGGTGGAGTTTACATGGCACTTGACAATTGGCTAGTCTAGAAGTGCGCGAATCTCGACCACGCAACAATTATGTATGCTGATTGGATTCGGCTGAGATCAATTGGTAGAATCATGCACATGACAACACTAATGAGGCAGACAAGGGATCATGCAAACAGAGTGCATTGTTTAGAGAATGAAGCTGCTTTGTAAATGAGTTTAAGTGGTGTGGGTGAGATCGAAAACATAACAAGGGGAACAAACTTCACTGATGATAATCCCTTTCAAAGAGCTCATGGTTCAAGATCTCCTTCAAGCGCCTGAGCTTACCTTCTGACCTAGATCCTTCTGGTACAGAAATCTTGCGTAAGCCAAAGCCCTCGATTCCCTTGACAGCGGCTTTTTGACCATCTAGGATCCAGCATACAGTCGCATACGACGAAAGTTTTCCAACATGGCGGCCATCATGTTCATCGAGCTTGTTAATTCGGTTAACTGTCCGGCGTGTGGGTACAACAACATCACGGGTAGCACCCATTGCCAAGGAACGAAAAAGGATGGAACCAAATGCAACCGCCCGCTTCCTCAAGTAATTTAAGGGCAAAATGCGACGCAAGGTAGAAGTTCCACTGGGCTGGGAATTTTGACTGTTACTGACTATTCTTCACTTATAGAAGAATAGCATCGAACGCCGTGGATGAGTCTGTGGTGGATGGGGGACTATTTCGTCAAGGCGCTTACAAGGAGATGTCAACATTTGTTATAAAAGAGCAGACCAAAGAATCTATTTCACCTAACACTCAATACGCTCCCGTACACGTAGATCCAGCTTTAATACCACCATAGCTGCCACGCGTTAGAGTAATCTTCAAATCCTTGGTCCCCGAGTAATTTTTGGACTTTAGATCTCCATGAGGTAGGCTCAGTGACATCGGCGCCAAGGTTCATTCCAGAGGAGATTCGAAACTTAGTTCTTACCCAACCTCGAGGGAAATAACCCGCTGTTTCCCAATCAATGATGCCAATTGCCCCGGATTTTGGGTCATTTTCGACGATGATATTCCCTGGACCAAGATCGGCGTGGTAAAATACGAAGTTCGAACAGTCCATGCCTATCTCCTCGCATGCTTTCTGTAGATTCATGGGGCTGTAGTCTTTGGCCGCTCCATCCTTAATGAGGTATTGCTCAGGAACGGATTTACCGTCAACGCCAGCAAGCATGTGTCCTTTCCAATCTGCAAGATTCTTGCAGATTTCCATGATAGCTTTCACATAGTACTCTCTCCAATACGCATTAAGATTAGGCCATGCCTGCATCAGAGTCCGACCGGGTATTTTGCTGATAAACAGGTAGTACCGATCGCCGCATTCGACATAGTGTAAAATTTTTGGAACCTCAAATCCTCTTGTTCGCTGACTGTGAAGAAACTCCAACGTGGCGACTTCAGGAGTTGTACCCCGAACGATCAATTTGACTTTGCAGAACGCGTTATGCCCGATGGACCATACTGCGGAGCTATCGCCAGCATCGTATACCAGGGCAAGATGGGGATCGTTCAGTGGCAAAGGGGTTGTAGGTGGTCGGGGAGTAGGCGCGTCCATGAGCGTGTAATTCGAATTGTCGCCATCATCTTTCCAGGTGACAGTGTCAGAAGCGAAGCTCGAGCGACGAAGCATGAGGCTGCCAATAAGCCATCTGGACGGATCCACCTGCTTCACGGATTCCCTAACGGGCTCAACCATGACCAGGGAAAAATATCGCTAGTTGGAATGAAAGGAAGTCGGGTGACGGGGTCAATTTGTGGAGAATGAGGAAAAGAGCAAGATTCTCACGCAAAGATAAAGTACACGGTGTGATAACAAGTCGAGAGCTTCGGTTGAGCTTGAATTAGAGTGTCGGATGGATGCGGCCCGGACAGTAACGTAAAAATCAAGTGAGATCGTGACCAGGGTGGGGACAGCACTTTATTGAGCTGGGTATGGTGCCTAATAAAATTTGAGTAATAACCCCTATTGTCAGCCCAAAACGGTGGCAGTCAATGCTGCCCAACGGCTACGACGTCATGAGCCCCTCACGCGCGACTGCTCTCGCATGGCGGGGCTTTTCAAAAATATTCGAATGAAGAATTCCAAGCCAACATGAAATAAATTGGCTATCTGGCAGCAACCAGAAACACCAAGGTATCCTAAGCAGCATTTGTCAATATAATTTGTGCTGTTTGTGCACTTACAGACAAAAATATGAAGTTAGGCCTTTACTCCTTGACTACTCTTGCTGTCATCGGAGCACCCTGCTGAGCATCTGTGTATGCCATACTCAGAAAATAGGCCTTATTTAAGACATATGTATCTAATGGAGGTTAGCTTGTTTTCCAGTTGCTGACAACTCATGAGATCATCAGGATATGTCCGCACATTCAGATTCCAAAGTGAGTGTTGAAAAAAAAAGATCTGTTCTTTCTATCAAAACTAATGAAGCTGTATAATAGTGTGACAAGCTTGCATTGAGCGGAAGCAAAGAATATCTGTCAAGTCACTTATTTCCCATCACTGAGAAAGATACCTGAGTAATAGATAGAGACATGTTAATTACTGTCTTTGACCTGAACACCCCGGAGAAACTACTTTGAAAGTGGGATAAGAAATCAGAGTACAGCACCAGTCGTGTCTCAAAGAGATATCAATTTAGAGTCCTTCATGAGTGAGTAAGAATCACCACTTCAGAACAAGCTTGAAGATATCATTTATTCAAAGTCCCGCCTCCTGGCCAACTCATAAAGTGATGAATATATCTTGTATTGAATCTTTAGACAGAGTAGTAAGACAATCAGTTGTGAGCTCATCTAAACTTCTTTCCATATCTCACTGACAGCTGGTGCAGACTGCATCTGAGAGAAAGTCACTCAAGAGTGAAATGTGACTTCTAGAACTGTTTGAATACATATATTGAATTTCTACTAAGTTGTCAGTAATTTTCACTGTACATAATGCAATGAGTCTCTCATGTCTTATCTCTTCATTCTTGACAAATCTCTCCTCTGCGCGGGCGCGCTTGAGTGGTCACAGAATCTCAATTTCTTGCTGCTGAACATCAGCAGCCAGCTCTCTTGTGACTTGATGACTGGAAGGTGTCACACATTTTTCACTGAGCAAGGCATAGTTCTATATATGCTTTTTCATTCTTTAGTTTTGTAGCCAACGGTATTCAGGTGAATAGATGACAAACTTGTCAGGAACTTCTCAAATTCATCCTCATTCTCCGGGTTGAAGTCGCCGAGCACCACCTTATTAATGTTGTCCCTGCAAAGAAGTAACTCCAGGCCGCGCTGGTTCACAAAATCTTTGGCATTCCCAACGAGGAATTCAAAGGCCTGAGAGGACAATTCGACTATTTCATGGATGGTGTATGAAAGCCTACAAAGTTTCAGTGATGAGCAGTCGAGGGTGTGGAGCTGTGATCTTCTGCTTGTATCACATCGCCTCAAACACGAATCAAAGAAAATGTTTGATTCTTGTAGCCTGCTGATCCGGGAGTGCTTTATTGCTTGGATATTCTCGCAGCAGTCTCTCGGTGGAACATCAGGCGGTTTTGGACTTCAAGTTGCGTCTGCAGATTGGAAACCGAGCGAAGCAACTTGACAAAGTCAATTTCCGAGCCTTTGTAGTGCCAGAGATCCTTTCTAACCTCCGCATCGTTTAAGACAAGAGCCTGGAACAAGGGTAGGGTAGAGACATTGCTTTCAGTTGGGACTTCGAGCAGGCAGAAACACTTCTAGGAGAGGTCGCCAGCCACTTTCGTCTCTCCAAGGATGCCAGGCTGGTTTTAACCCACACCGCATGCCAACTCTCTGCCGCCGCCGAACCGCATGACTGAGCGGGGCTTAGCTTCTTGGCTCATATCCGATCAAACGGGACGCACCCTCTCCATTGAATTGTAATTGGCTTGCTAGAGTGTCACAGTGCGGAGCAATGATTGACATGCTTAACTGTAAAGCAGACACCACCACAATGCAGTTCCGCGATACTTTCAGGGCCGTGCGGGCTCCTAGAAGTTACAATAATGGGGTGGCCGAGCGCGCCGCTCTATTTATATGGATCAATTTTCCACTTCTTAATGTCCGTTCAAAGAGTGTCTCTGCTTTCCCATGAATGACATCACAGTGAGGCGAAGTGCCCGTTTATCTTTGCAATGATTATATACCCCAGTTCTCACCAACACGCTCTGTCCAAGACAGTCCAAACAAGTGTGAACGCATATCATTGTTCGGAGCCGGCGCAGCCTAGTGCCGATGATATTGTGCAGATCCACCTAAACCTGAAGGATACGATGTTCTATATCTAGAGTTGGATATCATGAAAGTGCTTATCATGAGTTCACGGAAAGGTACTGGCGGATTCAGATTTCTTGCGTAAGAATGAAGGCAACTGGCACTTTTGAGGCAGAATTAATTATTGCCTAATGGCTTCGCAATCAGTTTTAATTACTGCTAACGCGGATGTCAGCGGCGGCGGGTTCTGCTAAACGCGTCTATTTCTTCGTTCGTCGAAGCGTCGACTGCCACTGGCGCAGGGCCGATTCCGTCCTCTCGGGGAAACACTCTTCTATCTCATGGAAGGAGGTCTCACGCGAAGCAGATATATATCGGGTTCTTCAGAAAGCACAAGGCTCCGCCGTTCCTGTATTTTTAGGAGCAATTGACCTGAAATGGATATATTTTCTGCACGGCGCTGGGGAGATCCGTCATATGCTTCTGATGGGTTGGGGAGGAGAAAGTTTATAAAGAGTTGAGCAAAGCTCGATGCTGAGAAATGAGATTTCCAGATCAATAAAAAAAATCCGCAAGCTGGGTGTCGTGCACGATGATTTACGGCGTGAGGATATGTTATGGAACAATGAGTTGCGCCGGGTCTTGATAATTGACCTCCACAAATCTCACGCAGACCACCGACCATCAGAAAAGCGGATTAAGCCCTTGAAAAGGTCTTCTGATCAGATGGGCACGTCAAAGCGTCCTCGTCTTATTTACATATAAAATGATGAGGTTAGTCCGGTTATAGGTCTAACCCCGATGTGCGCCAGCACTAGAACACAACTTAGGGATTCTTCCCATTGTTTATTATGCAGCATCTCAGCCCTTTTGCCACCTCATATCCAATAAGGCCCCGGTATCGCCAAAACTGGGTGGCTTGATCCACTCGAATGTGGCCTCTGTATGTGAAGCAGCTGCTAATCCCTTCCAATGCTCTCTGAATCGACTGGCTCATTGTCCACATTGCTCTTATCCCGATTATTTGGGGCCGAAATGCCAGAAAGTCGGTTGTTGATCTCGCTAGATTATTGTGTGTTGCTAGAGTGAAGTGAAGATATTTCAATTTCGATTGTGTTGTTACAACGCGTACACCTCCTCTTGCTTGCACTCTTCCTCTTCCACTACTTGATCGCTGTCTCGCCTACTCTCCCTCTCCTCCTTGTCCTCGTCCAGTCTATCTTACCAGGGCTCAAAACTTTCTGGTAAGTATCTATCCCACTTTCTAAGCAGTGTCCCAGGAATAGGATCTTCATGTGCTGTTCTAACCGTATCAGCAGGCCACCATGCCTCCGACCGTGGCTGAACACTACGAAGCAGAGCAGAAGAAGGAACGCGAGCGAATTGTCAAGAATACTGCGCAGAACTATGATACAGCAAAGAAAGAGTACGATGCAATTGCGCCGTTTTACCAACAGAGCTTTCAGCATCACGCCGGTGACATCTGTCCCTTTATAAAATTTGCCGACATTCAGCCAGGTCAGAAAGTTCTGGAGCTCGGCTGTGGTGCAGGGTGGGTGACCGCGCAGGCCGCCTCTCAAGTCGGACCCGAAGGCTGTGTTGTTGCTATTGATGCAAGTGGAGGATGTCTTCGTCAAGCATCCATCACCGCCACCCTCCGGGGATTGCAGAACATCCAGTTCCTAAAAGGAGATATGCATGACCTCAAGCAATTTCCTCGCCTTCAGAGTTTGGAATTCAAGACATTTGATCGGATCCTTCTACTGTGGGTGATGTAGGTGGTTGCGCTAGCCAAACTGAAGCAGTTTCTCCACCATCTAGCGCAGTATCTCTCTCCTGGGGCCATGATCATCTTTAGCGTGGACCACGAGCATCGCGAATTCGCCTGTCTTGACGCGCTTCCCTTTGATGGAACAGATCCTGATGAGTTGCACCTGCTAATTGGCGATGGAAGAAGCTTCAAGGAGGCACGCAAGTTTGCAAAGAGCATGGTGAAAGAGGCTGGTTTGGAGGTAGTGGCAATGGACGATTGCTATCGGGACGGCCGTTATAAGGATTGTGCTGCGGAGATCCGTGCAGAAGCCAATATAGCATGGCAGAAGGATGGGGGTACCGGCAAGGAGTGCTCACGACTCTACCTTGAATTCTTCAAGCGCAGGGAGGTGACAAATATCATGGAAACCCGGAGGAAATAGCGGTAGAATGTTGTAGTGAAAAATGTCTCTGTCCTTGTGGTAGCTCGGTAGGTTGATTCGGATGCTAAGATCTAAGATCTGTGTATGTGGTAGAAGCTCTGTCTTAATTGCTACATCCTGTTGATAGGCTAGTTGTTGTGAGTGCATGGACGCGGGACTCATTGCAGCCTTTACTACCTGGACACCTGACATTTGCTTTCTGGATCTTATACTTTTATCTGGTCACCTCTGCTTTTAGTTGGAGTATAAGGATTATTTTGGCTTTGGAGCGAATCTGTTCTTTTTTTTTACCTTGAGGTTCCTGTGGGCAGATTGTTCATGGCTGAAGGTCACTCAAGTGTATGCTGATAAGACTCTGTGGTTTTTTCCTATTGAAATAATATATAGCTCATGGTAACACAATTTCATGAGCAATCTATCCTTCTTGAAGGCTTTCTTTCTCTTGCTCACTTACCACCTCTTCAATCCAATGCCAAAGCTGTCTGTCAGCAACAAATGACCTGTTCAACATCGATACTAGTCTAATCTTGAGAGCTAGAGCATGCCGCTCAGCGCCCACATTCACAAAATAGACTTTTTCACTTTGCTTGATCTCACTTGGTGACTGGTCGTCCGCGGAAAGGATCCAGTGCATGTTCATAACCTCATGTTTCGCGTATTGTTGCTGAAATTTTGTAAACAGCTCTTCAGCAGGCTGTTTGTTGATCAACAAGTAAAGCTCTGTAAAATAGTGATAGTCTTGCAAGCCGTCAAGACTGACCAGCCGCATAAAAAGCCAAGCCATTCTAGTCTTTTTCCAGGCATCAGAGCAAGTTGTCACGCCATTATTGATGAACCCAGACCTGAATGCGCATGTTAGCGAAGGTTTGCACTCGTCCCTTGGGTGTGGTAGGCCGGGTGTGGAGAGAAGTATTGTTGATGGCGCAAAAAATGAGAATGCCCAGTCAATAATACATGTTATGTTGCAATGATCGTCAATGAAAATGTTGTTCAGACTGAGATCGGGGTGGTGTAAAGGAAAGCCGCCGGGTTCACCACATCTCGTTTCCAAGTCATTAACAAGGCTCGGTATCATTTCCTCAAGGCGCAATCCAGCAACATAATAATCTAACCTGTTCCGGCTGTTTTCAATCTTAGAGTCAAGAGTCACAAAATCATTCCACCGGTCGGTTGCCGTTAAGTAGCTTGAGTAACAGCATACTCAAGGCCGTAACTTGTCCGAGGCGCTCGAAACAGCCACTCAACTCCGTCCACAAAAGTGAGGACGACAGCCCAGTTAAAACTTCCACTGAATGGTTTTTGCGTGGAATCACACGAGCATGTCACATTGCGCAGTCGTTGAGCCAGCTCAATAAGCTCAGCCAGATTAAAGGCAGCATAGAAGAAAATATTCGCTTTTCGTTGTTTCCTCGACATTGTCATTGTATCGCGACCTGGCTCATGAGCAATTCCACGGTCGAGAAAACCAAACAGCGCGAGGCCCTGCACAATAATTGGGGGCCCGCGTACTACTAGAACTAGACCCAAATAGGAATATGTCAGGTCACGTGATCTGGCTTACTAATCCTTCCACCATATAACTTCTCACAAAGCTAGCAACCTTTCAATCATACAAGCTTTACACCTTCCACAGGTTATGAGACCCATTTTGCGCAAAAATTGCTGCCAATTCAGGATTCCTTGTCAATATAATCTATTTGAACTACTGCTTCATTCGATACACTCATCAGGAGTTAAAATTGTCTTATTCTATCAGTATTGATGTGTTTGAGATCTTGATAATCAATAATACTACTGCTCACTTAAAAAAAAAGAGGCTTGCAGAAAACACATCACATTTGCAAAAAAGCAAGAAAAAGAGAACAATATTGACAAGGATTCAATAAATGAATATCAAGATAGTGGATTCAATATAATCTCACTCATATACATGTTCACAATCTCACATTCTTTTCACTGAATCAGTTGCAGTTGATGATGATGATGATTCTTCACACTTATACTCTGCCAGTGAACATTCTTCTGAAGCCTTTAAAAGCTTCATTGAAGAACACTCTGCAACACTCTCTTAATTTGAAGCTGGTTTGAATACAGCTTCTGACACAGTCAGGCCAGCTCTTCAATCTACTTAACAGCTTAATACTGATTCTCTTGATGAGAATAATGAATATTCAGATATCTACTGTTCAGATAAGGTAATATCAGATCAACAGATGAAGCATCTTAAGATAATGCTTGAGATGAACAAGAGAAAGCAAAGAGTCTTAGAACTTGAACTATAACTGGAAAAACTCTGTCAACAGAGATTCTCTACAGATTGATCTCAGAATATTAACAATCATTCTATTATTATATTAACAGTCACATGAAATTCTAATCTCAGTAAAAGATTAGAATTCAATCTTTATAAATCAGATAGCTGTGTTGACAAGGCAATCTCTCAATTTAAGAAAGATGTCAAGAATACTGTGAAATCAAACAGTCTGACTAACACATTCAATTACATCATATGAAGCATCTTCATAAAATTGAAACTGATTGATACACAGTGCTGATATATAATAGAGAAATGACAGACTCAGAACTCTCTACAAAGAGATAATAAATGAGTATTATTCTGAGATGTCAGAAATCAATGACTCTACACATTCATCTCAAACTTCTTGAGTGCAGATGTCAGATCATATTTCTTCAAGTATGATGAAAATTGAATCATCTATACTCTATGAAATGCGATTGAACAGAAATACTCTGTTCTTAAAACACAGTTATGCTGTGAGACAGTTCTGAAATTTATATCTCTTGATAGCACACAGGTCATCAATCTACACACATTCTTTAATAAGTTTCAGTCTGTCATTATGAAATTAAAGATGTTGAATGCTTCTCTCTCAGATGTATGAATATTTGATATCTTCTACTCAGTTCTACTCAACAATTGAAGAAATTATATTCAGAAGAAGATAGAGAAGATACAGAATTTCAAATTCACAGCTGTGATATTGAATATTAATCTTCTCATAAAGAAGATCTGTTCACAGCTTGATTCTTCAAAAGATAAAAAGAATCTGCAGAATATAGATTCTGTGATCAACACAGCTATAACAGCTATAACAGATATAATGATCACTACATCTATCAATTTGAATAATAATACATTGAATCCGGCCTGTGAAGACTGTACTGAACATAGTCATAGCAGTATACAAGAGAGCTTCTGAAATCATCAGAGATTGAGAAATTCATCTACATATTCTGATTATGAGAGATCTCACTTTAGCACCTGTTAATTAATCAATTCAGACAGTGCTCTGAATAATTAAAGAATAAACAATGCTGTGAGAATAAAGAAATTCAAGAAAAAGAAGAAAAAGAATAATAGTGAGAGTAGAACTCAACTATTCATTACAGATGAATCAGACATCTATCAGATGACAAACCTTACAGAGATTATCAATGTATCAGTCTGTTTTATAAAATCTTATAAGAATTCTCTCACTATATGAGATAGTGACGCTGAATGTCACATAGTGAGTGATAGATCATGATTTTTGAAACTTATAGCAATCAATGATTTAACAGTTCAAGTGATCAACAAGATCATTATAAAGATTCAGAGTGTCAGCACTGTATTCATCTCAGTGAGTGAAAGATTGATAGAATTCAATCATGTATACTATATGTCAGAGCTATTCACAAATCTGATCTCTGCTGAGCTGATGAAATGTCAGAGCTATATTTATCATAATATGCAAGTTGATGCTGAGAACTACTTTGAGTTTCTATCATCTATCAACAGTGATATCTTCTACATCAATCTGTCTCACAATAATATTTACATTCTATTCAACAGCTTACTGATATTTCATGAGATAATGAACAACTTAATATATGAAGCAGTGACATATGTGACTGTTCTGAAATCAAAGACAATCTCAACAGATTACAATCTGAATGCTGAATCTTTGAGGTCTTTCAGCTGTGAGAAGATTGAACAGTTAATCAACTTTAAGAATTCAGATACTGATTTCTTTATTATCTCATCTTCATCTTAATTATCTGCAGTTCTTCTGAAACAGCTTCTGATAGATGAGTAGCATCATTAACTTAATCATATCAATGAAAATAGTATATTAAAAATGACCAGAAATCTGTGATTTGATATTATCATTATTGACCTGAAGAAATTATCATTCTGTGTCATATGTGTTAAGTCTAAACAGAAACACACTTTCTACAAGGATTCCACACCATGTCATGTCATCTGCAAGACCTTGAAGGTTTGAGTGAATATATTCAGTGATGATGAGACTCTTGAAACTGAGAATGATATATCATCTTACACCGGCAAGAAGCTTACAATGATGATAACAGATAATATCATCTGTATGAGATGAATATTTCTATTGAAATGCAAAGATGAGATGTTGAGATATCTACAAATCTTCAATCAATTCATCAAGAATCTGCTGAGATGTGATATTGCAATTATTCACTCAGATTGTGAAGAATTGAATTCAAATACAGCCACAGCATACATGCTCAGTGAAGATATAAAATGAGAGCTGACTCTCTCTCATACTTCACAGTAAGATGAAGTATCTGAACAATCAATCAGTTTAATCATTGAGAAGTCTTGATCACTATTAATAGACTCTTCAGCTCTGAAAAAGATGTGAAGTGAGACAGTTATTGCAGTCACAGAGCTGCTTAATCTTATGTCAATCTTAATAATATTGTATGAAGGCCCTGAAAATACAAAGCTGATTACATTATATAAGGCCTGACTTGAAGCTCTATCTTCTGCACACAGCATTCACTGATGAGGTTGCAAAGCATTCTTGAAGATAGTTCTCAAGCTCATCAATAAGATGACTTCCTGTTTCAAAGAGTTGATTTTTGTGAGTTATGATGATTTTATTAATTATAGATTGATGAACCTCTTCAACAGATGTTTATATATATCAAAAGATGTAGTCTTCTGTGAGAATCTTCATCTTGCTGATTCATTGATACTGACTACAATGTACAACTCAAAGATTCTACTCAATGCAGTCTGTAAAGCAGCTGTGATGATTTCTTCAGTGATATCAGACCTACTCACTGCAGTCTGTCAAGAGACTGCAGCAATTTCTGATTTATACATTGATGAGAAAATTCAACCTGAGTGTTCATTATTTCTTGTACTCACTAATAATTGATGAATTGACTATGATATCTCTGTGAGAATATCTATCTTTTTAGTGCAGAATACACTGAACTTCTCAGAACTCACAGCTGAATTTAATGACTCTTCAACATCTATAAGAAATATCACTATAGTGAGAGAATCAACAGTGAGAGAATCTTCAGTAAAGAACAGTCTTGAAGACCTATTCACTGATTCTGAGATTGCTGCACTTCTGATTCTGAAAAACCTCACATGCATCAAAGCTTCCATGAAATGAAAGTATTATTACAAGACCTATGTTAAAGAGATCAACTGTTTGAAACAGATAGAGACCTGATAACTGATTAAGAGAACATCACAAATAAGTGTTCTTCACAGCTAATGAGTATTTGATAAAAAGTTCAATAATATAAGTGATGTTATTCACTATAAGATCTGCTGAGTTGTCTGCAGAAATCTTCAACAGAAGAGAGTCAATTACTCAAGAATCTTTACACTCATTATCTCTGCATTCATCTCATGAGCTCTCATGATGATCTTAGCATTCTGAGAATGATATGTTCTGCAGATTGATATGATGACTGCATTTTTAAATGCTCAACTGCCTGCTGATGAATGAATATATATGAATCAACTCACAGAATTCTGTGAAGACTGTGATGATCTTGTGTGTGAGTTGATGCAGAGACTCTACAGTCTTAAGCAAGCAGCACTCTTATGATATGAAGAGCTGTGAAAGATGCTATTGCACTCAGGCTTCTGTATCAGTTTCTATGATACTGAACTATTTATTCACAATGAAAGACAGGTCTATATAATCATCTACATGGATGATGTCCACCTCTATGACTTGAAAATTGAAGACCTGAACTGGGTCAAAGTCAAAATTGCTGCTAATTATGAGATCAAGGATGTAGAGGATTTCAACTGCTATCTAGAAATGAAGATTGATAGAGATTCAACTTCATTGACATTGTTTCAACCCCTCTTTATAAGAAATCTTCTGAAGAAGTTCTCAATGAATGACTGTCATTCTACATCTACTTCTATGAAGAAGAATGTTGATTTCATGAATGATGATGAGAAACTGATTGCATACACAGTAGAATTTACTCTACAGTTCTATCAATTCAGTATCAAATCCCTGCAATATCTGGCATTCAATACACATTCTGATATGAGCTTCACCGCAGAATTCCTTGAACAATTCAGCTCCCGGCCTACATCAAAGAACTGAGCTGCATACAAGTGTACACTCTGTTATCTACAGGGTTCAATCAATGAGGGTATAACCTATCACAGAGGTGCCGAAATTGAACCTGTAGCATACACAGATGCTGATTGAGCTGGTAGGGATCCAGGATCCCGTTCAACCACCGGTTATATCATCTACATGGCAGGTGGTCCCGTTGCATGGCGGAGCTGCCGGCAAACAGAGGTCTCCAAGTCATCAACAGAGGCTGAATATATTGCATTCTCTAAGGCTGCATATGAGCTTGTCTGTCTCTGAGAGCTTCTAGAAGATGCTGGATTCATCCCATCCTGCTTCAACAATCTGGATGCCGATGATCACCCCATTCCCACCACAGTCAATGGACTGGCTTATACAATTCATGCTGATAATAAGTCTGTCATAGAGCTATCCTCTTCCAAAGCAATTCCACACCACTTAAAGCATATAGAGGTCTGTTTCCACATTCTTCAGAATCTTGTCTGCAAGAACAAGATATCTATCTGATATGTTCCATCTGCTGAGAACACAGCGGATGAGCTTACTAAACCACTTGGAACATTGAAATATATACATTGGAAAGAGAATATAAAGAAGATAGGGGAATAGAGGGATAAAAAATGATGTATATTATGACTGGTTTTTCATTACTTCACATTTTCCAGTCATTTTTTGTACCTGTACTTGATTTGAAGGCGAATTTTGTATATAGCATTGTGTATAGTTACTCTGGTGAGTGGGGGTGTCAGATCACGTGATCTGGCTTACTAATCCTTCCACCATATAACTTCTCACAAAGCTAGCAACCTTTCAATCATACAAGCTTTACACCTTCCACAGAATAGTTATGGGTTCATCCTGGCCATTGCCCCACCTTCATTATCACAATGTCTTCAGAAGAAAGCACACTTGGAGCTGAAGCAGAAACCACAACTCATTTGATGCCTCGACGACAACAGCCGGGTACGCCTCCGGGGCTCCCTCCCGTCCCTGCCGTAAGATGTTGGAGGCGACCCAAGGAGAGATTCATTATTCCAATGCCATCATCGTCCTGGTAACAAAGAACACCTATTATTTCTCTTGGAAGAATGAGAAGGGATAAAGCCTTGATGCTTGAATGTAACTTCTTTAAGAGAGGATGTACTGAAGAAAACATTGAGTATTAGGAAAAGAGATGAATAGAGAAAGAAGAGAGAATGTATTTCAATACACATCTGAAGAATACTGCTTTAATTTTTCATTGAAATTATTAAATTCAATTTCTGAATATTTGAGTAGAGTCTGTAAGGGGCCTACGCCGAATAGATCGGCATTAAGATATAGGTCTTATATAACAAAAGAGAAAAACGTTAGAGAAGGAAAGAAAGAGAAAGTGTAGGAATCGGTGATCGGGGTGGATATTTATACACGTATGTGGTGGCGTACGCGGTGGAGCTTCGGGGCGGAAGAATCTATACGCGTTCGTGGCGGCCGAGGATCGGCGATCGAGAATGGCCGAGAATCGGAGCGTACGTGTTCAAGAGTGGAACGGAAGAATCTATGGAGTGTAACGGAATAGTCTATATGATTGATCGGGCGCAGCCTGCCACATTAGCCCCCCCCTTCTAGAAGCAGTTCTCATCGGTCAAGGGCCGCTGTTTCGGATAACGCGGAACTCGGAGTCCAGGTCGGTTGATCCCCATTTCACGAGATATTGCCGGCCGCGGCCGCGGGGTCTCTCATCGAGGATATCCTCAATCTCCCACTCAAGCTCATTATCTTCTCCTATGATGCCTGGTGGCTGCCAGTCAGAAGTCAGCTGAGAAGGGAACGGATCGGTGGCGGCGCGGCGGAGCAAGCTTGTGTGGAATACATCATGGATCCCTGGTGGTGTGTCAAGGCGGTAGTTGTGGCTACCTAGGACTTCTATCACTTTATACCTGGCGTGGCGGTAATCTAGCGTACGAGATGGACGTGTGGTTCGTATGTTCTTAAGATTCAACCATACCAGATCTCCTATCTTATATTGTTCGGCGGGGTCTCGGTGGACATTGGTTCGGTCCTCTTGATCTTGTTTCGCAGTTGCCATGGAGGCCTCTGCCCAATCGCGGGCATCTCGGAGCTTCGTTACTATATTGTCGGCGATCTGGATCGGACTGCGGGGGTCCGGTGT
The DNA here is from genome assembly GCF_000003525.1 of Blastomyces dermatitidis ER-3. Classification (NCBI taxonomy): domain Eukaryota; kingdom Fungi; phylum Ascomycota; class Eurotiomycetes; order Onygenales; family Ajellomycetaceae; genus Blastomyces; species Blastomyces dermatitidis. Next base: position 1,104,575 of record NW_025544782.1, on the reverse strand, counting down.
GAACTGTGTGGTCTCTAGGAGATCCAACACTTCCATGTGATAACCGTGTGTAAGGAAGAACGGGCTTACGCCTGTTGAAACGGCATCTCGTCCATTGATAGCGACCTCTTCAAGCTCCTGTTTGCGAATTTGGACAGGAGCTAATCTTTTCCCTGTTTCACCGGGGCATCCTCATAGTTATCTTCCGAATCTTCCTCTAATGTAACGTGGTTGGCGCGGACAGGCGCTGATCCATCCTTCGAACGAGGAGGCACTGATCTTTCTCTCGAGTATGGAGGCACATAGGTCGATCGGCAGTTGGAAGCAATGTGTCCTGATCGGTTACAGTTGATGCACACTCCACGTTGACGTCGATCGGCGACTTCTTCGGGAGTGATCCCAGGGACCTGGAAGCCTGTTCGGACGGCGGAGACCCTTGCTTGTGCATAGACATTTGAGTCTACCCAGGCCATAGCATCTGCATCATTGTTGTTATTCTTCAGCGCAGGTGTGTGAGTGGCTGGAATGTAATGTCTTCTGCCACTGTTCTGTATACTCTTGAGCTTGGTAAGACGGTCGTCCAATGTCCGGAGCTGTGTGCAGAAGCCTTCATAAGTCTGGTCTTCATCTACACTTACAAGGGCCTGTAAGAGTTTGAAAGTCAATGCCTTCTTGAGCATGCTAATCTTCATTCGATCCTCCCAAGATTGACCACCTGCTTCTAGGATCTTGGTGTTGAAGTCAGGGATGAATGTTGTAAGAGGAGTGTTCCTCTGTCGGGCGCTCTGTAACCAATCTAATGCTTTCTGTTGCATGGCAGTGTCTTGGAACAGGACATCAAGATGTTTCATGATGTTGTCAGGCGTTCGCAACGCTGGTTCACATGCTTCCATCCATGGATGGAACTTCTGTTTCGCGCGATCTTTCAATCGTCCATTGATATACCAACCTTGATTGGTTAGCGAACCGATAGCATCTCCATCTACACTCAGTTTCGCGAGCATTTCCATCCTCCATGATGAGTAGAGAGTGAGGTCGGAAGCATCAAAATACGCGGGAGCACCTAAGCGTTCTTTCGGCGCTTTTGTATTCGATTCTGTAGATGTTGGAATCGCATGGATTAACCGTTGGATCTCTTCGTATTGGAGTTGTTGAGTTGCATGCATATCAGCTATTTGTTGTTGTAATTCCAACATTGCTCGGAGCCACTGTGGCATCGCGTCTATGCTCGCATTCGAGGGTTCCATATTATCGTTAGACATGGTTGTATCGATCGTCGGATGTGTAATCGTATGAATATCTCATACGTCTGGGTGTCAGGACTCTCGGGTCTTTCGCTGACGTTCTCTTGTAAGATCTTACTCTCTTCGTAAGATCTTGTTGCGGGGCCAGGGCGACTGGCGAGCAAGCTTCTATCTGGGGACTATCTGGGGACTCGGTGTCCGCTTAACTGTTTGACTGTTTCTCTATTTCTTACGCGTCGTTACGCGTTCGGATATCTCTCGATGGATAATCGTTCCTAATGAGGAGACGATGCGTGGATAATCGTTTCCTAATAAGGAGACGATGAACGTTTTTATAGTGTAAGGGGCCTACGCCGAATAGATCGGCATTAAGATATAGGTCTTATATAACAAAAGAGAAAAACATTAGAGAAGGAAAGAAAGAGAAAGTGTAGGAATCAGCGATCGGGGTGGATATTTATACACATATGTGGTGGCGTACGCGGTGGAGCTTCGGGGCGGAAGAATCTATACGCGTTCGTGGCGGCCGAGGATCGGCGATCGAGAATGGCCGAGAATCGGAGCGTACGTGTTCGAGAGTGGAACGGAAGAATCTATGGAGTGGAGCGGAAGAATCTATGGAGTGTAACGGAATAGTCTATATGATTGATCGGGCGCAGCCCGCCACAGAGTCTCTGCAGAAAATTTACTTCAGAATCTCTTAATTTGAAGAGACAGTGTCAAGCAGCCCTAGTATAGTATTGTATTTAAGAGAATTACATTGTCTTCTCTTCATATTATGAGTACTTCAAGTTTATCTGTTATATAGATAATCTTTTTCTTCACTTTCTTTGACTTTCTTAACTCATTGTATGAAATTACTAAGATATATCATCTTCAGAGTATTAAAGATAGTATCTGAAAATATCAAATCTCTGCATCTTATCTGATGATAATATGTGATGAATATTAGTCTTTAAACTGATTGAGATGTTTATTTATCACTCTTAGACTTAATTTTATCAAAGACTGCATGTGCAATTATCAGATATGTATTCAGATCTTCTGTGATTTCATGCTTGATTATTCTATAACTTATTAAGTATGAAGTTATGAAAGAATGAAGCATGAACATATCAGATAAATTCCTTCAGATGAGGCTTTAGATGAGGCTTCAGCACAGTCTTCTCAATTAACAAAGAAGTAGCATTCTTTTCTTAAGACATTTTGAAGTTGAGTCTACAAGAAGCCTATACCAGCCAAGTGTAAAAAAAGATCCCAAACAACATTCAAGGATAAAATATACCTTTGAGAGCAAACCCAGCAAAGATGACAGATTGATATCACAAAAATCACTGAAAGCAGATATGAGCTGGAAGAGTGCCGAGTCAGTTAAAACTGCCTCAAGATCAGTGTACTCATTAAACTGTTTCAGGATTGATGAAAGGAGAAACCAGACAAATCCCGATGGCTATGGTAGGGGTAGGCCCAATTGTCCTCCGCGGAGGTTATCCCTGGCTGCTCAAACATGAACTCCACGATAGTATGTGCATTAGGCATGCTAATAATACATAGGCATTTAGCTAGTTATTCACAAAGGCAAAAATGCAATACATACTTCATTCTCTTTGTCATGCTTTTGGAAAGCGTCCAAAATACGATTCCCCTCTTCAAGACTGTCGGGGCCCATACACAGTCCAAATGAAGCTTGGAAGTTGGCACGACTACCCCATCCGTCCTTAACGATTCTAGCCTTGCTGTGAACCTTGTTGCCTCCACTGCAAGAACCTTCTCCAGTCACGTTGTTGTTGTTGTTGTCGGTGGTGGTGGTGGTGGTGGTGGTGGTGGTCCTGTGGGAAAGATATCAATAGTTAAACATTTTAAGTATAGGTTCATATTTGCCCATAGAGTACGTGAATAGAAGTTGGCATACCCGGTCACATTAGACTAGAAGAACCATTCTTAGCTTCTTTATTGCAGTAGTAATGTAAAAAGTAGTTAAACAAGCAGCTGCGAAGATCAACATGAGGGTTGCTCTGGAAGTAGAACTTAAAACTTACCTTTCTGGTATTTACTGCTGTATTATTTCCAGGCGATTTTCTCGGCATGATGAACAGATTGTTTGCGGAGTAGTCTAATAGGAGAAAGGATGTGTAGCAGTTCTTTTATAAGGTATCAGTCTTTTAAGAGATAGAAAAAGAATAAGATTGCTCAGAACTATTTCCAAAGGCTCATTCATTGTCATTGGGAATGCGGGGTGTTGGAGCCCTAGGCTTCCTAGTACGGACTAGCGCCCCGCACCAAGCATATTAACCCACACTAGATAGAACCAATTATTAATAATACAACCACTCAGACATCCAACATTGACATTACCTAGGTATCACATATGAGATCACGTGTAGGCGGAGCCTTCGCTACGGCAACGCCACTTGGGGCCGGCGGGGGCGGGCAACTGCTGGATCATGTGACAACCTCAAGCCCTAATTTGGCTTCCATAGCAACAACATCTGCGAGACATATTGTTAGTTCTTGTAAATATCAAATGGCCAAAGTATAGTTAGCGAAATGTTTTTGAAGAGTTAATTTTTATATTTCTTCTACACTCTGGGCTAAATGAACGCGCTTATCCGTTCTTGCAGGTCCAATTCAAGGCCGCTCTTGGCTCTATCGTTGTTGTTTATGTCGGTATATTACGTGTGTATGGATACTATAAGTTCTACATCGACACTCCCCCCATCATGGAAACAGTCTATTGAGCTCGTTAGGTCCAAAGACATAGTTGTCGCAAGTCTGAAGGAGGATGATACTACGTGGGTCGGGGAACATCTCTCAGATTGGCATGCCAACATCTATGTCGTGGATAATCCACGAGCAGAATTGACCGTGCCGGTGAATAAAGCTAGGGAGTCAATGGTGTATCTGACGTCAGTAAATGTTAATTTTTTCCCCAGATATTGTGTATTTTCTAACTCTGTGATGATGGTTAGCTATATTATTGATCACTATGATAACCTCCCAGATATCATGATCTTTATGCATAGTAATCGATATCAGTGGCATAACGATGATCCGGTTTACGGTATGAACTGCTTGCAACAAGCATGCCCTGCAATTCTCTCTTCCTCTCACTCTCTCCCTCTCCCTCTTTTTGTTTTTTCTTCTTTTTTTTAAGCCTTTAAGGGCATCAAGTTCGCAAATACATAATTCATGTGCCAAACTAACATAACTAACCCATTGCTATTAAGATGCTGTTCCAATCATCCATTCTCTCCGCCTCCAGCATGTATACAAAGTTGGCTATGCGCCCCTCCGCTGCACGTGGATTCCAGGCTGTCCTGCAGAATTACACCCCTTAAATCCTACAGACGTGGGCCCGGAAAATCGCCAACGTTCAGAGGCCGCGTATGCGGCTGCGTTTCAAAAAATGCTTCCAAATTCCCCTGTTCCGTCAGTTGTCGGGGCGCCGTGCTCGTCGCAGTTCGCTGTGACTAGGGACCAGGTGAGGAAAAGGTCCAAGGAGAGCTACAAGTTGATGCGACGCTGGGTCATGGAGACGGATCTTCCTGATGCGGTTTGTGGGCGTGTTATGGAGTATATGTGGCATAGTATGTGTCGAATTTATACTTTTTATTCATTTCATTTTTATTCTTCTTTTCCATTTTTCTCCCTTAATACCCATTCCATCTGGCATTATCGTCTTTTATACTTAGGTATATATATTGGGTGACATACCGGCTAACATAGCTTTGCTACAGTCATCATGCAAATGCCACCAGTCTACTGTCCCCCAGCAGCAGAGTGCTACTGTATGACATTTGGGCTGTGCAACTTGACCTGCAACACTGTTGTCAGGTGCGAGAACAGATATATTCTCCCCAACATTTCGCGCGTCCCCGATGGCTGGCCGGAAAAGGGTGGTGGTAAGAACGGCTGGCCCGTTCCTGGATGGCATCAATGATGATGAAACGACTACTTTGCCAGCTTCTACGATATTCACGGATTTCAACTTGTTTGATATTGCAACCCCCGCTATCCCTATCTCCTCGCACTTAAAGGGTTGAATAGAAGAGAAATTATCCCTATTTACGGTTGGAATTGGGCTTTCTAGGTACAAAAGATGGTTTACCTTCCTTGAAGGTCGCGAGGTGCTCGTGCGCATTAATTTCAGTCGTCTATTCTCGCTTTGTCTAGCTCCGCTATTTATACCTTAGTGCTATGACCACGACATTTACAAAAAGAGGAAGGTAGCGAAGAGGGGAAAAAAAATACTCTGTACATCAACTCCGCCACAAACGAGAACAGCGGATTTATCAATATACAAAAGCGGGAGATGCGTAACGCGCGATCAGTTTGAAACCTCGTATTCCACCCAAACATGCATACATGGCGAAAATTCCTCCATTCAGCCCCTTAATTCGTTGATGCTATACACCTACCGAAACTAGCTACATCCCGATCCCGATCCCATCCCTCATGCTTTCGAGAGAAAAGCAGCATAACTCTGCACCATGCCAGCAAACCCAACAACGGCTGCTGTGTCTCTAATACCATTCTTGTTGTACCATGCGGATGTACCGAAGCAGAGGATGGACGTTAGAGCGGCGATGCCTTTTTCAATTGGATCGGATAGGGCACCCTGCGCCGATTGGGACCAGCGGTAGTTGGTTAATGCTATCGATGGCGGGTTAGTTTAGGGAGGAAGAATGGGGATATGTCCCTTTCGTTTTTATCGGCTCTTTCTGGGCGAATTTCTCTTTTCATTTCTTTTCCTTTTTTATCGCCGTTTTTGTCGGCGATGAAAGCCTACTGGCAGACAGGCGCCGTGTATGGATGACTATGATACCCCCTTTCGAACCTGTATGAGATAAAACTTACCAACAATGAGAAAGAAGATGCTTCCCTGTGAATGCCGATACTCGGGTATTAGTTAAATTCGAGTTTGCATTCTTATGATATTATGTAGGAAACAAAACCAAATGGATTATCTTAAACAAGACATCAAAATGAAGGATATGGGGATCCCAGCTTGTCTTCCTTATAATAAATCATTCCACATACTCGCCTGATTCAGACGACCCAAAAGCCCCAAACGGAAATAATTCCGACAACTTGAAACGAAATAAATCAGAAAAGAAAAGCTACTACATACCTGATACCACCCAGCTCTCGAAAAGGCGCCCACATGCCGTGGCAGGCCCTTGAACTGCGGATCACTCATGAACGATTTGCTCGCAAGCTATATAATTAAGGAAGGGGTTAAATAATTAGCTATCAAGACACCCTTATTCAATAGGTATCAATTACTATATTTATATAACCACATACCGTATGGCCAACTGCGAGCAGTGCGAACATAGCAGCGGTGGTTTTGTATGCTGTTGACATCGTGATTCGTTTTTTCTTTACGTTTTGTCTATATGTGGGTATGGGTCGTTGTGCAAAGTGAAATATAGCAATCAGAGTAATTTTTTGGATTAATTATTCAATGGAGTTGGTATTGCTTCGGTGAAAGAAAAGCTCATTGGTTTATGTAGTGTTGCTACCTCGCTCGTTTCCTTAAAGATAGTTAAGTTACCTCGGTTGTAGAAGATTAGCGTCGCGTAGCGTAGCGTGGTTAGGAGGATTCCAATAAAACTCAACCTGGGTTAAAAAAATAGTTACATATTGATAGACAGATATTGGGCAATATACTAAGATTGTCTGTTTGGATAGTAGTATGCCGCTGTAAGATTGAATTTTATCAATTGGCCAGAGGAGTTTGCGGGCTTTCGGCGCTAGTGCCGCTGTAAATAACCCCCTTTTTGCCAATTCGAGGGTGTCATAACCCTATTCAAGAACTGAACAGAATATCTTCCTTCTCAATAAGCTGGCTAGACCTCCTCAGATGATGTTGCATTGCCGTGGTGCTATTCTGCAACCGGTGGATTGCAATGCGCCTTGTGCTCTCCATTCCTCTATCTCCTTTTCCCAGAGCTGGCCTATTCTTTCAAGTTGTATTGATATAATTTCCAGGGTCTTGCGTGTTTGCACATCTGTATGTGCGGGTGCGCGCGTTCTGGTGCGCCGCTCATCTTCTTTTCCCAGTAACCGTGCCATGCTTACTCACTCTCTGTAGTGAGTGCGCCACAGCGTACAGAAAACCACACTGTAAAGAAAATATTTTGAATATAGTAATCTTCAAAAATTAATTAATAATCACCATCACATCTATCTATAATATAAAGATTATCTATATACTCATTAGAAGGTGTAGAATCCACTGTAAGTTGAGATTCTATAGAATTATCTTGTTGTGGTTGAGTGACTGTAGATTTTGTAGATTTGATTCCAATCAATTGAAGAGTCTTATTGAACATCTTTTTCATCTCATCTGCTCTACAGGTCGCGATCTTGCGATTGGCATCCTTAATAGTGAGGACTCCATCTACTTGCACCTGCCTGTGGGAGGATTTGATGATCTGATGTCTATTTGCTTGATAATGATCTGCAAGTTCATTCTCACAGTGCATGTTCAATTCTGCCTGAAGTTCTGGATCATGCTACCCTTGAAGATCTTGTTCAACTGCCTTGTCAAACCAGGTGTAAGAATATCCTTCACATCTTCTAAGGTCTTGACTGCTGTATTGATTTGATGACATAGTTTTGCAACCATCTCTGAGAAGGTTAATTGTGAGAAGGCAGTTGATGATCAATCTGCAGGTGGCGGGGTAAAGTGATTGCATATATCATCATCATCATTGTATATGTTGAGATCCAGGGCATCATTTTGAATTCATGGGTTTTTGCTTGACTTGTTTGTAATCTGGCAGGTGTTTGATGAATCAATATATTCATATCTTGCTTACTGTGGGAGGTGCAGTCTCTGAATCTGTATGATGCTGTCTCAACATGCAGTTCACAATATGCTCGATGATGAATGGGCAAAAATTAATGTTCAACTGATGAATTCATATCTTAATTGCCTCTTCCTGACTGTCATTCAATGCTTGATTCAGTGGAACCCTCATAGTCCTTGATTTCTTCTCATTGATTCTCTCATACAAGGTGACATATGAGACTTTGAATTCTCGCGACAGAGATGTGATTTTTAATTTTGAATTGCTTTTGTACGCGTCAACAGCTCTTTGCAACTGCTCCTCAGTGTAATTAGAAGATTTAGGCATGGTTATAATTAATGATGATTATTTGAAGATGAAGAATGAAGATATTGAAAATATTTTCTTTACAGTGTGGTTTTCCGTACGCTGTGGCGCACTCACTACAGAGAGTGAGTAAGCATGGCACGGTTAATATCCAATACTCAGAGAATCAGGTACCTTTAAAATGATACACCTGAGAAAGTGGTAATGTATCACCCCATTTTAAGGGTCCGGGATTTCTTCGGGAACGATCGAAGCAGTATTAGCTGCTTGAACTGCGGGAACGACCCTGAGCACGGTGATCACTTGGGCCAGATAAGCATTGTAGGCAAGTCGTCAGCACTCATCCAAGCGTTTCCGGAAGACCCTTAATCTCCTCTCCATTCCAGGTTACAGACACAACCTTATCGTCAGCATCCTCCTGCACTTCCCCTGCATGCTTAACCTCAACTCCCAATGCTGCCAAGCCCGCATCGTCCGCCCTTTTATTCCACAAAACCTGCCGAACACGACCATCTAACTCCGCAAAAATCCATACCAAGGGGTACCTGCTTTTCAACAGCGCAGTCCGCAGCCCCTTCGTAGACTCCCTCGAGCTTACGAGCATGCCCAGTATTCCCTGGCCGCGCCATCCCACCGGTGCTCCTGCAAAAGTTCCCTCTAGCTCCCGTACCACGTTCGGACCTACTTTGTTTTTCAGAGCCTTGCATTGTACGATGACGCGTAGCGGTTGTGAGTTTGCGTCCGGAAGATGCCAGCTGCCCACTAGGTCTATGCCGGAGTCTAGCCTGCCGCCTATGCGGGTCAGGTCGAGAGCCCAGCGGCGGAGGGCCTGACGGACAGTGTATTCGTAGTGTGTACCGACGTACGTGGTACTTGTTGGGTCTAGAGAAGTTCTCGCGGCGTAGTCGAGGAATGAAGGGAGGTCATGATGCTGGGAGGTCGGGGAAGCCGGGGGTATGGGCGGAGCGGGAATATCGGAGAATAACCGGTAAGCACACTGTAGAGGAGTGCGGGCAGATAGCCGAGAGGACAGTAGAAAGGGACGTATATGTATCATTGGATTAGTTGGAGGTGAGAATAATGTTTTATGGAAAGATTTTGTCCTATTAGCTCCCTTGCTTTGTCGCGCATCGAAGGTTCAGACCGTTGCCAAGCCGGAGCTCAGAGCTTCAGCTGCTGACCTCATCATTCTTCCCCGTCGCATTCTCAACTGATATCACATTGCTCACTCCGCATGACGAACTCCGCACGAAACGGGCAGTTCTATGCGTATCGCGATAAACAATTGTATATGCTTAATCTCAGTTTATCCATATTCAAAATAATAGCCCACCATCCTCAACTACTAGCGAGGGAAGCTACCGCTCTCCGCTCCACCACCACATCAGCTACGATGGCAGACATTCTCACACAGCTCCAAACATGCTTGGACCAGGTATACCTAATCCGTTCCACAGATATAAACCAAAAACTAAAAAAAATTAGAAGTCCTATCTAACCAAAGCTAAATCACCTGCATCTAGCTCGCAACCCAATTCTACGCCACCCTCTGTTACCTAACAACATACCACGACCACTCCGCCGCAACCCCACCCTCCAACGTCCCAACCGCAATCCCACAACTGAAAAAGATTCCCAAAAACCCTCCTCCCACAACTACTGTATCCACCACCGCCAAAGGCACCAGTGGAGCCGCTGCCTCCTCACAAGCCCAACAATCCACCACCCCGGCAGCCGCAGAAGCACAAGCCCAGCAAGAAGAATCGCCTCCAGCAGAACCCACCCCAGATACCCCCGAGATCTTTGCGCTACGACAGCGCGAGCTAGCGCGTGACCTAATCGTCAAAGAGCAGCAGATTGAGTACCTCATCAGCGTTTTACCTGGGGTGGGGAGCAGTGAGACGGAGCAGGAGGAGAGGATTAGGCGGCTAGCGGAGGAGTTGAGGGTTGTGGAGGCGGAGAGGATGGAGAAGAGGAGGGAGATGAGGAGGTTGGGGGAGAGGGTTGATGAGCTGTTGGGAGCTGTGGAGGGGAGGTGGTAAGGGAACGATACTCTTCGGGGAGGGTGGTTGGTCGTTTTTGGAGTTTTCTGGGTTTATGGGTAACTTTCTTTGGCAGGAGGGGATTTATTAAATAAATAGTACGGACGGCGTTGGATGGATGGTGGTGGTGCGTTCTTTTGTGGTTGCTTGTGGATGGGATTCCTTTGACCTGTTGGATATTCATTGCTTTCCTATTATTGACACTAAAATTTATAGGGCATTGGCACTGCCTTCCTGAGTGAGAGATCCCCGTGGACTTAGTCCACGAGATATGGCAGTATGTCGTCAATATCTAATGATAAAAATACATGATTCCGTTGCTTGTAAATTGATATATAAGAAGACAAGAGGGATCGGGTAAACAATCCGAGATACCTCACTTTTTTTTGTTCCAGATATCTATTTATCTATGTGGAACGAACCTAAGAGTAGGAGTGAGACTTCGAGAAGCAAAAATCCACAGGACTATCAAATAGTTCATCATCGGGCAGGAATGATGAAATAAGCTGCGAATTCGAGAGTAAATCATTAGCCCGCCAAAGTTAAAAGCGCGCCGCCATGGGCAGAGGTGTTACAAACAAATGTAAAAGGTCTTGGAATGGGATGTACATGTACATGTGCATACAAAAGGGATACGAAGATGAAAAAAATATAAAATGAAGTGAAAATGAAACAGCAAAAGAAGAAGGAAAAGAAAACAAAAAGTATTCTGGGTATATGTTAATCGTGAATTTGGGAATAAAAAACATTAGAATAAAATAAAATGATGTGAAAGGAAGAGGAAAGGAGAGGAGAAAGAAAAGTCTTTTTCGAAGGCAAGTGATAACAAATCCAGATAAATGCGGTTAAATCTCTGCCAGCCAAACATAGCCATATTCTATCTATCATCTATCGGAATCCGAATTGTGGCTCCTTGTTTCACGCGCCGGAAAGGGTGATGTTTTTCTGAAGGTAATGTGAAAATTGTTGCCCATGGATGGATGTATGTGAGTGGGTGACTAGCACCCTCGGACGCGGTGCGATCGTGAGTCGTGTATGAGTCGTGAGTCGTGGTAGATGCGAAGGAGTTTTATAAAACAAAAGAAGAAGGAGAAGAAGGAGAAGGGGAAGCAAAAAAAAAAAAAAAAAAGAAAGAAAGAAAGAAAAAAGAAAAAAGAAAAAAGAAAAAAGAAAAAAGCGGGAATCCAGTTCGATGATCCCACATGCAAAGTAAGACCGTAAAAAGCGAGGCAAGCCAGACCACAAGCTTCACTTTCACGTAAACAGATTCCGATACTCCTTCATCCTCTCTTGCTGCAACTCCCTCCTATCCAACCTGCTCCGATTCAAACTCATATCTGCCATCTGCTGTTTCTTTTTTGCCAGCTCCGCAATCTTCTCCTCAATGCTATCCTTCATGATGAACTGGATGGTCGTCACTTCACGCGTCTGGCCTAGGCGATGAACCCGGTCCACAGCTTGCGCAATCGCTGCTGGGTTATATTGCGGCTCCATGATGTACACTCTAGATCCTGAGGTGAGATTTAGCCCGACGCCCCCCGCGCCTAGAGTAGCGAGGAGGACGGTGATGTCGTTGTTGTCGCGGAATTCGTCGAGGGCGGCATTGCGCTGTTTGAGAGACATGGTGCCGTCGAGGCGAGTGAAAGTAGTGATTCCGTTATCCTCTAGTGCAATTTCGATTAGGTCCAGGTGCGATGTCCAGGAGGAGAATACGACGCTTTTGATCGGGGGTTCATCGGGCGCTTTCTTACTTTCTTCCACTGTGTCGAGGAGGTGTGAGATGAGCGCTTTGGTTTTTGTATGCGGTCCTTCGTACTGGCCGAATTTCTTAGCTTGTTTGGGATTATGTCTTGTGGATAATTGGGATGCTTGGAATTTCTCAAAGCCCCGACACGTAATGGCTGAATATGTTACGGGAATTAGGCCTTTGCAGAATGTGCAGCAAAGCTGGGATCGTTTGCCTGCGTTTTCATTGAAAACTTGTTGAATTGGCGGGAAGCACTCTGCGCAAACAGTATCATAGCATGGTAGCATGGCTGCCATGAGTGGATCTTTATCGCTCGGGCTATCTTCTGGAGATTGGAGCGTGATGGTGTTTCCACATCTTGCACACACATCTGCGGCCGACTCTTTCATCAGGGCGAGCATTTCATATGCCTTTTTCTCCGTGACGGTTAAAGAATCCTCGTCAGTTGGCTGCTCCAAATCAATAGCGTCAGTGGCACTTAACCCTTTAAACCTGTCCCGGTCTTGTTGATCGAGGAGTTCTTTTCCATGAGCACTAATTTGTCTCAGAACCATCATCGCCTTTAAAACTAGATGATACATTTTCCCTCGCATCTTTTCTTTGCTCTCGCCAGCAATTACATTCATCATTACGTTAGACTCCTTTCTAAAGAACTCATGGAGCATCTTTTCGCGCTCCGAAAACGTCAAGGTGATGACCTTGTCATGGCGAGGTGGTAGGTTAATGCGATCTTTGACGCGGCGGAGAGTGAACGAATCAACGAGCATGCGGAGATTCGGGATTGCCTTCGGATTCTCACACTTAAATGGAGCAATAATGTAAGCCGCAAACTGAGCCTTCTCCACGTACGGATGGAGCCTCAAAAACCTCGTGACAGACGCTAAGTCTTCTAGTCGGTTCTGGATCGGTGTTCCAGTGACCGACCAACGGCATTGAGAATTTAGCGCAAATATAGCCTGGGATTGAGCAGCGCTTTGTTCTCTGATAGCGTGTGCTTCATCGAGAACGATACGGAACAAGTTCATACGGGTGAGAGGGCTAGTTCCTCTCTTCGTGCTTTTGCCAGATAGTTCACTGAGTATTGTGCTGTAAGTAGTGATGATGAGGTCGTACTTTGATAATTCATCCGGGTCCTCTGTTCTTGTAGGTCCATGAAAGACATAATATGACAGAGCATCCTCCTCCAGGTGTTCCTCGATCTGGTTAACCCAGTTCCCTACTGCGCTTAGAGGGCAAACCAAAAGGGTGCTTTTTACATTCCGTGCTGCAGGATTGTTCAATAATCTCTTGTCGACGGTGTGTAATGCCCACTCTAATGACTCGAGATGGGTAGATATGACAAGCGATAGAATACTCAACGTCTTCCCCAAACCCATCATATCCGCCAATAAGCCTCCATAAACTTGTGGTGGCTCCTCGAACAACGTAACACCACTGATAATATCGCGATAGCACTTTTGGCCGTTCGACTGGTAATGGATCCTCCATAAAGAATTGTTTTCCTCTTCCTTTTCACCAAACGTTCGGGGCTTTTCCTTATGTAACATATACCACAGCGCTTGTTTCTGATGTGCAAGTAGAGGCGTTTTTATCGAAGCAGGCGGCTCCATTTGCGGAATATTTTCAGCGCTAGTCAACTGATCGAGCATTTTCGTGACAGCACTGTTAATTTCTTCTGCTGTCCGTGTTTCTGATTGGACTGCAAGTCGATTCGCGGTACTCGCCGCTCGAACAAGGCGTCTCTCGGCATGGGGGTTGTAGGTCGACATCCCAGCTTCAACTGAGTTGGGCGTCCCTAGCCAAACGTTCTTCTGGCCAAGATGCTTCCCGATCCCGTCGGCCATCTTCCTGGGACCGTAGAGGTTTATAGTTATGCGGTATATCTCCGAGCAAGCTTGCCCCGGCCATTCGTTTTCCTTTTTCCTGCGGACGTCGAGCCGAGCTTGAGTCCGCACCTTGAAGATTGTCGAGTCCAGAAGCGGCACTAAGGCTGCTGAAACTCGATGGTCAATGATCCCAAATACATTTTGTGAAGGGTCTGCAACCTCAATCCTTGTATCTGGGCCGCGAGTACGAAAAAGTTGACATCGAATAGAGGGCCAATCAGATGATGTGGCGCCAAAAACCGACTTCATTGAACGAGGAACTTGGTGAGCGTAAACCATCGCGCCTTCAATTCTTCCATAGCAGACCTCCTCCATTCCTAAATCCTTATTACCAAGAAAAACCACATCGTCATCTTCATTTTTGTCATCTAGGTTAATTGTTAGCACAAATATATAATTCATCGAGGAACGCGCTGGAGGTGGTTACCTCTTGTAAGATCTATCATCGCCACTTCAGACAGTGACGGAGTACTGGCTCCCGAACGTTCCTTCATATAATCCGCCAGCCCCCGTCTAGCACTGGAAGCGAACTTCTGCTCCGAACTACTAGCATGGCGATTCGCGTCGCGTTTTATCCGTTTCTGTGGTTGAACTCCGCGCTCTTCAACCCCATACATATTTTCAATCATAGTTCTATGACGGTCAAACCGACTCGGCTCCAACCCACGCGTTGAATCCGTCTTCTCGCTTTGGGAATCACTCGCGTTTCCAGCCGAGGCAGAATAGCTCTGGTTATCGCTGCTGTGTTGCGGAGTAGTAGGCGTCTGAGATACTGGTGCACTAGCATTTGTTCCTGGCTTGCGCGCTTTCAAGCTTCGAGGGCTTAATAACACTCTGGGATCGAAGGCTGTTCCCGAGGGCGCACTAGCGGGTCGGGGAGAGCTGGAGCTTGAGCCTATGTGTACAAAAAGTCGAAGTGAGCATGGGAACCGGACGGAGTAAGTGGAGTTTTAAGAGGGTAACAAAAAGGGGGAGTCGTTATATGAGATGTGAACAAAAGAAAATGCGTTCAGAGCTTGCGACCCAGCCGTACAGAGAGACAAGAGGTGAGACAGAAAGGAAACTGAGCGCAATGCAAACATACTTTTCGCCGGCTGCTTTTTAAAAGCTTTCGGGTCCAGCAGGACTGCCGCAGAAGAATTCATGTTAACTCAGGGAGGTATTTTCGATTTTCGTCCGGGATGTGTATCAAGGAAATTGGCCTCGAAAGATCCGGAAAGCTGCCGCAAGGAGCGAAATCAAAATTTAAAACATGAAAAACACGAAAAGTTTAAGGAAAAGTATGTAGCACAACTCATGTCGAGAAGGCATCCGCAGATTATATCAGGAAAAAGAAAAAGGATGTGAAGGTTAGGTGAAGGGGGAGGTGGACTCGAGACCAGTTCGATGGCAGACTGAATCGAGAAGCTCAGTTTGCGAGCGAGCGAGGGAGGCAAAGGCACGCGCAGTGTGTTGAGTTCCGCCTCAATCTGGCCAGTGATGCTTTGGATGAAATGTGCTTAGCCATTCATTCACTGGTCAGTCCGGATAGACACCGTGATAGATGTAGGAGGTGATTGGCGATGTTGGAGGAATCTGGAAGGGGGAGTGGAATGACGCATTGGGATATATATGGGGGAAAGAGTCGAGATGGCGCTAGCAGATAAGATAAGCCGGAGTGGCATGTGACCTGACCTAAATAGGTATAGGCGGATATTTAAACTCGGCCAAGAAAGATAGATACGCAGACATTTTGCGGGGGAAAGAATAGACTTGATAACAGGGAAAGTATTGGGTTATTTAATATTATGTACGTATATACATATTCTAGGTTAGTAGAAGGAAATAAGATATAAATATAATTCGGCAAAAAATGGAAAGACATTATCGAGAAGGCAAAAGTTGAAGAGCTATGTATCTTGGGCATGCTTGCGATACCACCCGGAAAACACCACGAATAAGAAACGATATTGGCGAACCCAAGGAAGGCAGGTTTCTATTAATTCCACCACAAGCCGGTCAAAAATAAAGAATCCTCCCTTTAATAAAAGACCGTAATGAAAAGAAAGAGAAAAGCAAAGAAGACAGGAAAGTGGAACATGCCAACAACGCTAATATAACTCCATATGCTCATGCCATGACCCCAATTGTATATCCTAGACATGGATGACAAACGTAAAACGGGAAATGCGAAATAAAGAGATAGACATATCATTGGGAGAAGAAACCCCCCGCATTGGAGAGAGGGGGGCAAGGCGGGAACAAAATAGAGAACATTAAGGTAACTGAAAGGTGCATTTTGCCCAACCAAAACCATGTATGTGAATGAGCAAAGGAATAAATGTTTATAATCATTAGATTGCACTTCTTCCTGTTCAGCACCAGGTGAAAACCGGGTTCTTGCTCTTGACAGCCTCGAGTCGCTCGACGATCACCTTGCGCTCATTCCCTTCCATCTCTTCCGCCGCCGCGTAGCCAAGGTCACCTTCAAGATCATCGCCGCCGAACATAAACGCCACGCTGCCCCGCCGATGAGTAAAGGATGCGGCGTTCTTTTTATGTGCTGCATGTTTGGAATCGACACCTAATTTGGGCCTCGATGGGTTAGATGCAGTAGCGCGGACGGGAGCAGCTGTCCAGCTCGCTGTGAGATCCCGCTCGTTGTCTTCGTCTACCCCGTCAAAGTTGCTATGGCTAAAACCACCAAGCGAAGTCGGGCTGCCCGCCACTTCTCTTCTGCCGCTGGAGTCTGCGGAGCCTCTCTCATCGCGGGACAGCGCGAATCTGTTAGGGTTGGGAAGTTCATGGGATGGTGAGCCTAGGTTTAAGAGATCACGGTGTGGCCCAGAGTTGGATGATATGGCTGTGCTGATATCCATCTCCTCCTGCTCGCGATCTAGCTCTCGTCGCTTCTGCATTTCGGTAGAAGAGACGCGGAGCGGGATGGCAACGGGGATGTCGACCAGGTCGTCCCAGACGCATACTCGTGTTCTTCGCGTAAGCTCCAGGGGTCCATGGTCTGGTTGTTTGAGAGTCTCGACCACATTCCATGCCTGACCCTTCATAACTGCTATTTGTCGCGCAAACATGCTCTCTTTGAAATCGGAATCCTGACTGAAGACCCGCCGCAGAGCAGTTTGTGTGCCGCTCCACCAGGCGGTCGACGTAAGGAGAGGCAAGAAATGGTCTCGAGTTTTTCGCGAGAACGGCTGACCGATGAGAGAAACAGGAAGAAAAAGCCAACCAAAGGGGAAACTTCGCCACTGTTTCATAAAATTAAAATATTAGTATGCCGCTCTCATAGCTTAAGCAAATACTGACGGCATTCAACTTACGGCATCAGGATGCTTCCAGGGCCACGATAAGCTATTATCGATAGCTCCGATGGATATGCTGGGGTGGGGTAGATCTGGCGCATTGGACGGTGTCGCTGACCGGCTAACAGCAACCATCGTTTCCTGGCGCCGGTATGGCCGAATGCCTGAGCCTAGACGATCCGAGCTTAAAGAAACAGGCTGTGGCGGGGGCGTATGGTCATCATCATCCGAATGGTTTGTGCCGTTTACCTTTGGCGGTTCAGCAACGATAGAGACATTCTCAGTCTGCCAGTCGATTTTTATCATCCAATTGTCCAATCCACGGTCTGTGTTACGCATGATATAATCCAAGATAACCAGCTTTTCAAGCTCCTCGCGGAAGGTTTGCTTGAGGTTCTCGGACCAATAAAACCGAGGATGGGGGGACTCTTCTTGCGAAGGAGATGGGGAGAAATGACGGTCTTCATATTCATCTTCGTCATCGGACTGGGTGCCGGATGGTCGACATGCTTCATTCCAAGGACGCTTCTTCCTCCTTGGTGCATCCCCTGCAGCGAAGCCGGAGTTATGTTGATCGGGCCAGGGATGCTCACGGAGGAATATGTTGGCATCTTTATAGCCCTTCAAGAAGACTTGAAAGCTACCAACTTTTGCCGGCAACTGTTTCCTATTACCCCAAGCACTCCGACGGTCCCAGAAGTCGTAGTAAAAGGATTTCGAGGATAGATAGACGATGTCGGTGTAGGGGACAAGGTTTGTTTTTAGGCGGGTATCAAGGACGTAGGCAGCGGCCTCGGAAACGTAAGATAAATTAGGAATTAAACAAGCTCGGCCGAAAAAGCAGGGGAACAAATTTCTGTGTATCCATTTCGTCCACTTGGGATTTCGTGATGCGTAGGGTTCCTCATCTTTCGGTTTGAAAACACCCACGACTTTCCCCTGGCTATTTCTTGCAAAGTAACTCCCCGAGCTACCCTGTGATATCATCTTCGGGTGTACCCCTAACTCGATTGCAGTTCTCACGCTATCGACAACAGCTTCGAATTCCTCCTTGGTCATCCGATCTGCATCTGCAGGGTCATGTTCGAGGGATTCTGACGTAACTGGGCGAATTCCATCGGGAGGCTGAAATACGGAGTGGTGTATCTCCAATTTCTCTTCCGAGGCAGTCTTTCCCTTAACCTTGTGAATCTTGAACTTGGCGGCGATTTCTTCCGCCCACCTCTCAAGCCGCATATTGATGGCCTTTATATCCACACCGGAATTACTCCGCACACGCCTTCGAGATCTATTTGGGCGGTGCCGGGAACTAGTTGGTGAAGACCGTCCTGATGCATGCATCTGGGGGCGGGAATGAATAGGGGCGTATCTGGGGGCGGAGGTGGAGAGGCGAGGAGGCGCGGCGAAGGGGTCCTCATCATCGGAGTAGTCGTAAAAGTCATGATCTCTTTCTTCATCAGCCTGAGCAAGGCGCTCATAGCCGGATGTAGCAGGACGATGTTTCTTGGGCGCCATTGTGAGGAAGAAATGGGTGGGCGGTTCTTAGGAGTAAGGGAAGGTCAAATAAATACTTGGCACAACAGAACGTAGCTTCATTGAGGGATGAGGCGGCAACACTCCGGAGAAGATCACGCATTCAACAATTCAAGACGCTTTTGACATAACCAATTACAAGTAGAGGAAAGCAACAAGGGGCAAAATATGTTATACGCAATCAGGATAATAAAGCGGTCGTCGAGTTTTTTTTTAGCAGCCGAAGCATGAAGATCAATAAATGCTCCTATTTAATTTACACATCGATCTTGTAAGGATGGAAGTGTTGGCCCTTACGGCCGTTGCGGTTAGCGATCCCACTAGATCACGTGACCCACCACTATATTATGTTCCTGTAGATAGATCTATCAATACAACCTTCAACTATTCTACAGGTTATAGCCCGGATGGCATGTTTTTCTTTTTAGAATATTATACCAACATATTTTTGACACAGATAGTTCACCTTTTTTTGGAAAGACTCTCACTCTTTATTAGAGATATTCCATTTTCTCTGAATCTGTCAGTCAGCAGATTCATATACTTTATTTTTTTTTGAGAAAGTGTGTTCTTCATTGTAAAGGATATCACTTTTTACCTTTTTTTTTTTTTATATGTCTAGAAGAAGCAGAGCCACCTCAATATGAGTGATACACCTGTTACTTCAGAGTTCAGCTCAAGGCTCAGAATCACACACTTCACTAGATGACTCATTGATAGAATGATCACTCATTATGAGAAAGCTTCTAACTTGCAAGATAAGACTGAGATCAGTTTTCATCAAAGTATGAAATTTGATGATGATGAGACAATGAAGAAACTTCAGAACAAAGAAAAGCAGAGTTAACATTCATCTGCAGAATCTGTTTATTTCAATTCTTTGAATTCTTCATCATCTCTCACTCTCAGAATGCTGACTTTTAATAGTGATTCAAATCAATCTATCTATTGCACTGCAGACAATCTTATGAATCTTATACAGATGATGCTACAGAATCAGATAACTGCAGCTGAAACTGCTCAATATCTCACTATATCTGTCTCTGCATAAAGAGACACTACAAGAGATGAGTTACAGAAATATCAGAAGAAAGTCAAATATGTACTAGACATTAAATCAGTGATCACATTTAATAGCTCTAATTATAAAGCCTGATGTGTTGATATATTAACTGATGCAGAAGTTATTGATGAAATCAACATTCTATTGAGAACTCAATGAGAATTCTCTTTTATATATCATATCAACTCTGAGAAGTGAAGAATTCATTTCAAGTCTCTATATAGATGTATGCTATTGAGTCTTGTTGAAAATGTTCAAATTACTATTAAAACCTTGAAAGCTGACAATGCTGCAGCTCTGTGAGACAAGATCAATGTGAAATATGCAATATCACTGACAGAAGAACAAGTTAATATCTTCAAGAAATTGATAAAATTATAAGTTAAGAAGAATGATTATCTTACTTTTCAGAGACATTTTCACTATCTTATTATCTGTTACAAGAAGCTCTGTCAGAGTACTGAGAATGTATATTATAATCTTTTTCTCAACAACCTGCAGAATTATCAAAGACTGTTTATTAAGATACATTTGAATAAGTTTTTCTTCACTGATCAGAGACTCATTGTCAACATTGATATTAATAATTTAATGAAGCAACTGATCAATCAGACATTCAAGAAGATTATCACTGAGTGAAAAAAGCAGTCTTAGACTGATTCTGTGACTGTGAAAAAGAACAAAGATAAGAACAAAGATGAGAATAAAAGCACACCTGTATAGAAGTGTACTCACTGCAGAAGATATAAACATACTGTTGACAGGTGTTTCATCTTACACTCTGATAAAAAGAAAAAGAAGGATAATAAGAAGAATGACAAGAAGAAAGAGAAGAAGAATGACTTGATGAGTTCTTAATCAGCAGCAAATGCAGTAATTACAAAGATTGAGTTCTATTTCTCTTTCACAGTCACTGAAAAATCATTCTCTAGATCTTGATATTTGAACACATGTGTAAGCCTGAATATGACAGATGAGCTTCATTCTTTTTCAAATATCAAACCTTTTAATGATAATATCTCTGTTGATTCTGCAACTGGGGGAACTGAGTTTGTTAAGAAGATTGAGACTGTCATCTTGAAGATTGAGAATGATGATGTTAACTTGCAGAATGTTCACTATATTCTTAATATTACAGTTAACCTGCTCTCATTTGCAAAGCTTGAAGATCAGGGATTTCAATTTACATTGTCTTTCACTATTCCCTCATTTTTCATTTGCAGAGCTCTGAACAGTGTTATTTTTCATGCAGTTCAGACTGCTCAGAACAACATATATAAGATTAACAAATGAGAGTTCAATGAGGATTTCAATCATCTGAATAAGGCAGTCAAGTATATTGTGATGCTATATGAGTATGATTTTGACTGAAAAGTTGATCTTTCTGTGGCTGCTGCTACTACTGTTAATAACATTGATTCTACAGTTCTGAATACAGGTCTCAAGAATACAAGAATATCAAAGACTCTTTTGAACTGACACTGTGATCTCAGTCACATTCATGCTGATGCTATAATTGCTATGATCAAGAATCCTCATACTGAAGTCACAATTAAAGACTCTAAGACTAAGTTCTTTTACAAGAAATGTGTCAAGGCTGATATGACACAAGATTATTCAAAAACACTGATGTCTAGATCTATTCAACTCATTGAGAAGGTTCATATTAACCTTGTAGATGATGAATATACATTGAAAGACCTCTCTGATCATCTCTTAGAGTTCTGCCAGAGAATCAGATACTGAATACTTATCATCTGTGACACAACTCACTATCATTGAGTGTATTTTTTAAAGTTCAAGAATGAGGCTGTTCAATACTTTGAGTTGTGACTCAGATTCATGAATAATCTCAGGTATACAGCCTCTGCTTTTCTACAGATCAATATTGATAATGTTTTCTGATTCACATATATACACACAGTTATGAATTCATATAATATCAAATGAGAACTAACAGTATCACATTCATCACATCAGAATGATGTTTCTGAACATGAAATCTGTACTATCATGGAACAGGTTAGAGCTACTCTTTTGAAAGATAATCTTTCTAAGAAGTTCTGAGCAGATGTTCTAGAGACAGTGATTACAATAATCAATAATACTCTCACATCTACAGTTCTTTATAACTCAAAATTTTGATCCTCTACTGCAGAGATCTCTGTGACTTCAAGTTCACATAAGATTTCTTAATATGCACTTACAAATATCTCACTGAATGTAAGGCATTTTCACTGATTGAGTACAGAGGTTTTTATTCACTTGCATGAATCTCAGCAGCCTGTGAATAAGCTTTCTTCACATGCTGATTTCTATCATATCATTGAATTCAGTGACACATTAATATATTGCCTATGGCATCTCAAATCTGATAAGATTATTATCAGTAGTGATGTGAGATTTCTGATCACTGAAAAACCAGTTGTTATATCTGTGAAACTCATCAATCATATTGTTGAATCAGAGTCTGATATTCATCTGATTGATGATGAAGATGCCTCTGACATTGATGATCTGAATTCTACATGATTGCAGCCCGTGAAATCGCTGGCTACTTACACTTCAAGCCTCATTACAGGCAACCTCTCAAAGTTCTACAAGAATGCCACATCTCAGCCAGAGAAGATAGGAGATTATTGAAAGAAGTTCATGCAATATGAGATTACTGATCTGAAGAGATGTAATATATAAAGTTTGATCTCTAGATCTGATATCTTGAGAGATGAATCAATTGCTTCAAGTTATTGAGTGTTTCTTGAGAAAGATAGGCCTGCAGATCTGAATATCAATTCTGATGATATTCTTAGAAAATTACATTGAGTGATTTGTGATAACTGACTTAAGAAGAATTCTAGAGAAGAGATCTACACTTCTATTATCACTGATACTGTCAATCATATTCTTTTTGCAATAGCAGTACTACATGATTGAACACTCTGTTAAGTGAATATAGTGATAACATATCTTTATAAGTATCTCACTAAAAAGATCTATATGAGATAACTCACTGAATTTAAGACAGGTTCACTGAAAACACTTGTCTGCACAGTTGAGAGTAGTCTATATAATCTGAACTCTGCAGTGAAGATCTAGTATAATTACTTAACAGCTCTGTTGAGTAATCTCAGATTTACAGTCAGTACTTATGATTCAGCACTCTGATATTATATATTCAGATATCACCTCTATATGACAATTTACATTGACAATCTCAACATCATATCTGAAGCTTCTGAGAATGCTGATTGACTAGTAAGTATGCTCAGTGAGAAATTGAAAGTTAAGAATCTATGTCAGTTAATCAAGTATTTGAGTATGAAGATCAATTGTTCAGACAAGAGAATTGATTTAATATATTATCAATATATTAAATGCCTTATTAAAGATTTCTACCTTGATAATACAGCTGTCATCAGAACATTAATGAAGAATGAATTTCACATTGATAATTTCTCTATATCTGAGAAAGAGGCTGATTTCATAATTCAGTGATATCAATATAATGTGAGTTACTTGTAATATCTCACAGTTAAAACATGTTCTGATATCACTCACACTGTCTTGCTACTTGCTTAACAGAATATTGATTCAACACCTCAATATTGAAAGACTCTATTATATGTTATACATTATTTGAAAGAAATCATGAATCTGAGTATTTTCTACAGATGTGATCTGTATGAGAGGTCTGTTTCTACTGATTTTTCTGTTTCTACTGATTCTTTCATTATCTCTGATTTCTCTGATGATTTCTATCTATTCTTCAGCTACTCAGATTCTGATTGAGCCAGCTTCTTGAATGATGATAGAAAATTAACATCTGACTACATTTTTAAGCTCACAGACAGCCTGATTTCATGGCATTCAGCAAAGCAATCTTGTGTATCTCTAAGTTTCAATGAGGCTGAATATGTGACTCTTAGTGAGGCAGTCCGCGAGGCAACATGAATTCAGAATCTTATGATTGAGCTTGGCTTCATCACTACATCTTCAATACAGATTCTCACTGATAATAAGAATATCATAGATCTTATAAAGATGACAGTCATTACAGCCTGAAGTAAGCACATTGACATGCATTTTCATTTTTTATGTTGACAGTTGAATCAGAGAATCATTGATTTAGAATACATTCTCATTACTCAGATGACAGTGAATGAACTCACTAAATCTCTAGACAATGTGACATTTGCATGATTCATGGTTTTGCTAGGCCTTACAGGTGTAAAAGTTGGGAATGTTTAATTTTACATTTGTATTTGGTTTTGACAGACTATCTTGGTGATTTGGGTGTTTTTGTATGTGATTCTTGTTATCTCGAGGGGGGGTGTTGGCCCTTACAGCTGTTGCGGTTAGTGATCCCACTAGATCACGTGACCCACCACTATATTATGTTCCTGTAGATAGATCTATCAATACAACCTTCAACTATCCTACAGGAAGAACATGTGATCTAGACTGCTTATGTAAACGAATGGGTTCTGAGGAGCCAAGTCATGTGATATCAGATATTCAGGGGCTACAAATGGACACCAGGGAGGAGGCAGCAACATTTTTTCTACTATCAAGAGATCTTGTTGGCAAGGGGCCTACAGCAGATTGATGACTGATGAATGGGAATTCAATTGATTATAATTGTGCACATAAATGTTGTCAGTGTGCTGCTTATAACCCAAAAAATATCACTTTAAGGCATGGTGGTGGGTGAATACAAGCAACTGAGGAATATAAAATGCAGCTCTGATCCATACATTGAGGCAATCTCAAACCAAGCACCAAACATTAAATAAAAAACTGGTTATCACTGGTCAGAGACAACCAAATCCTCCAGAGCAGCTCTAAAACTGTTTCCCTTGAATAACAGGACTACTTGTGCCTTGGTTCTCTATTATCACAACAATGCAACTTGTGTCTTTCAAAGGTATGGGCTCACCATATAAAAGATACCTATTAAATATATATATGTATATCTTCAACACAACATCAGATATGAGTAAAATATCAATAATATAAGCATATTTTTGAGCAGAGAATATAGTAGTATCAAAGAATTTACAGATATTAAACAACCACAGGTGTGGTGGGGGAAGCGAAAGCACGAGTAAAACAATGTAATGTGCCTGGGTATCCATTTTAAATAAACAATGACTCCCTTACACAGCAAAAAAGGAGAAGTACTATCTAAGCCGGAAATGTCAACACCATCAAGATGAACAGATAAAACACAAAATCAGACAAAGAATACACACAAGAAGGACAAGAAAAAAAAAATTATAAAGTAAAATAAAATAAAGGTAAAAAATACGAGGGGCCGGCCACAAGCTGAACGTATCTTTCTCCCCACTTGATTTCCAATATATTTGCATCGGCTCGGCGGAGTCCCAGATAAGTACTTTTATTACCATTCGTACATAGCAAGCAAACCGTGAACTAGCTCCGTGAACCCCCTCCCCTTCCCGGCTCTCCATACTCGCCCCTATCCCATCTCATTCCATTTACCCCCTTATTTATGGTTATGATGTCCGCTCCCCATCAATTCCGAAATAACACCTCGTTCAGACAACTCCGCAACAGGCTTCTGGTAGTGGGGTGGGTGGGCATACTCAGTTTGCGCGGAGTAGACAGCACCGCCCGCCGACGCAGCCGCCAGTGCCTGGCGTCTACCACTCCGCTCCCAGATGGCCCATGCAAGAGCGGCAATAGCGATGACTCCGAGAGGGACTCCGATACCAACTCCGATGACTGTGTCACGGGGAGAGGGACATGTTGTTACGGGGGGAGTGGTGTGTACGGGTGAGCCGGTATCTGTAGGCGTAGGCGGGAGGTCGGTGTTGGTGCCAGTGGCGGTGGTGCTGGTGCCCGTGCCGGTGGTTCTGGTGCCCGTACTGGTGGTGCTGGTAGTGCTGGTGGTGCTGGCAGTGCTGGTGGGGGTGGGGCTTGGGGAAGAGTTGTTGACAAGACCTGCTACCCCTACGATAGCTTGACCAGGAGGCAGCGAGAAGGTTGAGTCCCCGTTTAGACAGCCCACCTTTCCGTCGACAATTTCGAAGCCGCCGCAACAGTATTTAGAATCTTTCCCTTGGAAACCAAAATTGACGATGGGAAAGCCGATGTGGCGATGGTAACTGGCTATTTGAAGGAGTGGTTAACTTTTTAATAATCTCGAAACAAATCGGCAGGAAAAAGGCATTTAGAGGAAAAACGGTGCTCGTGATGCAATCAGGCAAAATATGATACGTGCAAAAAGACAAATAGACAAATAGATAAATAAAAGAATAAAAATAACAACAATAATATAAAGCTAGGGAGGCATATATACTTACAACAAGGTGCAAAGCAGCCAGGGCCCCAGTTTTTATCCGTGCAAGATCCTCTTGACAACACGGAACCGTGTGAGCCTTGAAGATAACAGAGTCCATTTGACATGCAGATGTCTTTTGAATTACAGCACACGGTAACCTCGTCATTTGTGCATGGCACATCAAAAGGGTATTCAGTGCCGTCGAGGGCGTAGCACATTCTCCCTTGACATCGCACCCCGATCGCGCAAAATGATAACAACGTCGCGACAAGGCGGAGTGTTGCGGTGAACCGCGCCATAGCTAACACTGGTGTTCGGTGTTATTTCCGTAGGTTTCGTCGTTAGGAAGATATGGCGGTTGTGCCTCGCCTGTTCTCGACGGTTGTGAGAAATGCTGTCGTTCTCCGCAGAATCCCAAGCTCTGACGATTTATGACGGAGTCGAGAGTTGAAGGAAGGAAGAAACACAACGTGTGAGGAAGCTCTGAAAGAACCAAAAATTCACCATCGAGTTCGGTGACCCTGGGGACGACTAAAAGGCAGAAGGAAATCCTTCATGTTCTCGGCCCGCATCGCGCCAACGAAGGAAGGATTTGGAAAGCCAACCAATGTGACAGTGGAATCCTTCGGCCAGCCATTGGGCGTATCAGGTTGCCCCTGTTTGGCGGCATTTCGGAGCCTCCTCCCTTGAAGAGTGAGGAGGAGAGCCTGTCCGCTGTCTTTTGCTGTGGGCCCATGGACAATGGCCCATGGGGGCCGGCGCTTGAATATTTTCGATGCTTGATGTGCTCTGAGAGATATGGAGCCCAATCGCCTACTTGAGTTCATCCACAAATATTTCCTTTTTTAAGAAACTAGCTGCGTAGTTGAGTCGGTTTAGCGTCCTTTCGACCCTTATTTAAATATCCCGTCTTCTTAGCGTGCTCGTTTCGTTCCCGAAAGAAAAATGTTTTCCCGGAGTGGGAAAGAGGCTCAAGACAGGATACAACGCTCCCGAGGGACATGATAATTCCCAGAAAGAATTGTAGGATCAGCATCCATGGATCTTCCAACTCATATCTGTAAGCATCATAGCCTTATGGAGCGCCCATCCACAAGCTCCATAATGTTGCCATGTCCAGGACCCTAGCATTTGCTCAGGCACAGACACAGTTACAGGCATCGTTGCTGGATACTTAGGGCAATTTTGCACTGCTATATCTAGGTACCGGATGTGTTCTTTTCATGCTTATTTTGACACTGTAGCATGAGCTCTGCCGGGTTCGCTTTGGGGCGGCTCTTGGTCAAACGTCCATTTATAAAAACCCTCTCGTCAGAATTGGGGATGACTGATACTTAACTGTGTAACTAGGAGATCAATATATTTTCCTTCCATTGAATATGTCCAGGAACTTCTCGGGCAACCAAATGTTGCGACCTCATGCTGTCCTCTCGAGGCGGGTGGTCTGCTCTGCGGTGGATGATGGATCAATTCGCTTAGACTGTGGTCACTCCGATGTGCAGTCCCGTTAAAAGACTACCAGAGGGGATGTTCTTTTATATTTCACGGCTTCTATAGCCTACAATTCTCTTTTTCTTTTTCTTTTTTCTTTTTTCTTTTTTCTTTTCCCTCCCTCGATCCCACCACGCTCTCCACTCCATCACGCTGCGCGCTAGAATGAGCGCCTGATTTGCAGGAGATTGTCAACTTAAACCCGATATCTCACTGTGGCGATAGGTTAGAACTTACCTTTACCCCCTGATGGGAAACTTTTATTTAGCAATCCGCGATTATAAGTATTTCCGTCGTTGATTCAGATTGATTTAGAAGTGATAACTCTCTCTCGTCAACTGGTTACCATCATGAAGCTGATGGTTCTAGCAAAACCAAATACGTTCGTTGTGCATGGGCGGCTCTCTTCTTTCACTCTTCTCCTTCTCTGTTTCACTGATAGCTCGAAGCTGATGCATTCCATGACAGAATTAAAATACGAGATCTCAAATATGGTTCACATCCTATAAACCGACCTAGCTCGTTCCCTCCATCTAGCCGGTGATGCAATTCTGCAGCTCCTCATACAAAGCTGGCAATGTTCTCGACTATGCGAGATTCAACAGCACTCACATAACTCCTTTTGCCAGTTGATGTCAAAATGACGCTCATGAGCATTTTTCTGATATCTGGAGGGACATCGAGAGTTCTCATTTAGGATAAGAGCAGATTTGGCATCTTTCTGCGCAGCTTTGTTGACTTGAGCCTACGAACGCGGTCAGATCTGATCCACGGGCCTATGTGGCTCTGAGAGTACCAGGGCGGTATGTAATATACATCCTTACTCGGCGTATAGATGAAATATAGCCATGCACAAGGTACTGCACTGTTTTGTGATTGATAGCCTGGCGACCCATGAGGGATACGATCATGCCGGTTCTTTATCACAAATAGATAACCTTTGCTGCATTATTTCTGCAGCTATCAAGAGAAGTTGGAGAATTATTGCAGCGTAGCAAAGCAATTCTCCGGAATTTAGAAACTAAAAGGAGCATTTCGGTGCACATGTTATCCCAGAAGCCGGCAAGGCAATAGGACACAACGTTACACTCGTAAAATACCCTTTTAATGTCTTCTGTGACTGGCTGCATGAAGTACTGTTGATTACTTCCTGTATCGTTTTGAGAAGCAAGAAACAAGCTCAATCAAAGAGCCGGGCGAGGTTGGACAAGTGTAATTTTAAGTTGTACCACGCAGGAGAGGCGCAATAATTTATTATTTATTTTGTTTGCAACTCACTACGGAGTACATTGAAGATCGAAGGCTGCTTCAAACGTGAGAATCTAGGTAATGCACAATAGAGAACGACGCAAAAAATTAAGTTGAATATAAGATACTGTCCTGGCGGGAGTCTTCGCAACTAAATATTACGTAGCAATAATGGAGAGTTCCAGGCTCTTGTTCCCGCCCCGGACGACGCTGTAGATCGCCCCCTAGCCGTGCGAACACCGCCCAAACCCGCCTAACAGCCGCCACCAACTCCTTTATCGTCGTCCCCCCAGATGCCAGATCTGCAAAAACAAAACATAAAAGTAAAAAAAATATTTCTCTCTTCTTGCCCCGTTATCAACCCTCAATTACATGTACTTACTCCATCTTCTCTCCAGCATCGTTTATATTAGATATGGTTTAATCGTTTCCATTCCCATATTATCGCCACTCCTCCACCCGTTCCCCGGTTCTCTCACATCGGCTTCCACCGTGGCTCCCGTCACTTTTGGGGCTGCGCCCATTGACCCGGCTCTACATCGAACCTGTCCGTCACGAGCTGGGGACGTATCGAATTTCACGACTAGGTCACAGATTAAAACTTCATCGCCCTCCTCTCCTTCACCATCTTCTTCCTCCTTACCCCCGTCTGCCACAGATCTATCCCTACCCTCATCGACTTCAACGCCATTATCACACGCGAATTTGCCTGCACCATACTCATTAAAACGGGATAGCAATAACCTCAACTATTCCGCTTCCCTACCTCGCCTCTCGACCCTAGCTTCACTTACATCGGCCCCAACTTCACATCTACGGTATGTTCTATTTTCGCTTTTGCAACAGAGACTGGGCAACACTTATTGTTGGAATGGGCATAGGCATTGGGCCGGATCGGGTAGCCATTGAAGCGCCTAGATAAATCCCCATTTGCCACCAGACATGCAGTTACCAGCTGCAATGTGACTGTTGCACTTCATAATGGAGTTGAAGCAGGGACTAACGTGGCCATACAACCTGCGACAGCGCCTACGAGACCACAGATACGGCGAGCAGCAACAACCAGAATGCGAGCCAGAACATGAGTTATGCAACCTCTTCACCAGGAGCCACCACCGGGGGCCAGGGAAACACTCCAGTAAGTGCAATATACGGGCTGCTCTGCTCTCAATTCCTGCTGCAAAACGCCCTGCATCCTGGTTGCGGCTTGAGTTGGCCGCGTCCACCTCCGCGATATGCCTAATTAGGCAAAGTCTGGCTCCAGGCTTGGCATCCCCAAATTTTAATTTTTAACTTTTACTTTTTTTCCGTTTCTTATCGCTGAAAATTAATTCCTCGCCGAAATCTTATCAACACTCAGTGATCAATCTTGCCAATGCCAGCTCCCCCTCTGTCTCCCCTTTCCTTCTGCCTTCTACTCCTCTGGCACAGCTTTGCCTCTCCATGCTTGTCTCAATTACAACATTGCGACCACTATGACTGACCAGAAACGCTCCCAATTCCAGCCCGTGTGCCAAAACTGTGGTACTTCCACGACGCCCCTCTGGAGGAGAGATGAATCCGGATCAGTCCTGTGCAATGCCTGCGGCCTATTCCTCAAGCTCCATGGTCGTCCTCGTCCGATAAGCCTCAAGACCGATGTCATCAAAAGCCGGAATCGGGTCAAAACCTCGGGCCAAGGACCGAAGAGAAAAGTAAGTAGTGGCTCTATGCTCTATGTAGATTTGCGGGGGAATTCCGTTGGTCTGGTACCAGGAAAAGTCGTTGCTCACTTTCATGTTTTAACAGTCAAATATCGATGCCAATGGCCTTGCTGGTTCGAGATCCGAAGCCGGAACTCCGCCTTTAAGTATCCATGGTCACCATCGTGGATCGCGAAAAGGTTCCGCAGGCCCTTCCGATCGCTCC
The DNA here is from genome assembly GCF_000003525.1 of Blastomyces dermatitidis ER-3. Lineage (NCBI taxonomy): Eukaryota > Fungi > Ascomycota > Eurotiomycetes > Onygenales > Ajellomycetaceae > Blastomyces > Blastomyces dermatitidis. The sequence goes on along the minus strand of NW_025544782.1, from coordinate 1,073,710 downwards.
AATTCCCCATTGTCTCGAACCAATACCCCGGGATTTCAACACCATTCAAACATCGCACCTCAACATATGTTCGATAGCGTCACCCTCTCAGACCACAGTTTCAATCCATCCGCGGCTGTGCTGCCCTCCTTACAAATGCATAACCCTTCCCTCAGCTCCACGTCCTCCCCGAACGATCGTCATTTAGAAGCGCAACAAACGTACGAAAGTCTTCTTGCTGCAAATACCTCCCTGAAGACTCGAATCAGCGAGCTCGAGTTGATCAATGAACTGTTTCGAGGAAGGGTTGCGGAATTGGAACAAAGCGACGCGACCGCGAGAAGATCAGAAATGGTTGCTCGAGACTCCGAATCGCGTTTGAACCAATCGCTGAAAGAGGCTCAGAGGCGCGAGGAGGGTCTAAAACGAAGAATATCTGAACTCGAGCGGGCGTTGATCGACCGGGAACTGGTACATGGTTCTAGTACCTTTGAACCTCAAGCGAAAAAAATCCGCCTATCTGACGTGGTCGACTATAGCCCTGATTCAACCGGCAAGTCTCCCCAATCTCTATAGTAGAGATATGTGGAGAGAAAACCAGGATCACTTAATATGACAACCGGTGCGGCTGTATAAATCATACCCTTTTCTCTTAAGAAACAACAAAGTACCTTTCCGGTTCCAAAACTCTTTGAGCTTGATACCCTTTTACGACTCTCATCGCAAAAAGCACTTTTTTTAAGAGAGCTTTTTAATTTTTGATAAATTTCATTTAATTATTGTAATGTATTATCTATTTCTATTGCCTTTTAATGTATTGCTTTTTTATATCACATTTCACATTTTTCATTTCTCCTCTCATCTAGCTCCCTCTTGCGGCCACTACAAGAAAACCCCAGCCATGGCTTATTCTTTCTCACCGCGATTGCATTCTTTCATGAGATATATCTCAAAGACCCTTTTCCTTTTATATACTGTACTTTTACTTTTTTTATTTACTTTTTGGCACTCAATATTTTTGCGAAATCATCTACACCATATCAAAACCCAAAGAAAAGCGAACCTATCAATCCAGAAGCATACCAGGGAATTAGAACTATGGAGAGTGAAATATTCCCCCCTTTAATCTCCTTTTCATCGGTGCCAAGCACACACTATTTGGTCAGACTGTGAATATGTTCAACTTTCATCTCTCGGAAGGCAAACCAAGACCCACGCTCACTCTGAAAGAGAGCAGACCACAGACTCCCTTATTTTTTTATTTTTTTATTTTATTTTTTTTCCCCTTCCCTACATATTCTTCTTCTGGTTTCCTTTCCTTCTTATTCATTTCACCTGCGCTGCTACCATTGATTTTTTTTTTTTTTTTTTTTTTTTTTTTGTTTTTGTTATTGTTAATAATATGGGAGGATTATTACTTAAAAGGATTTGGATTTTTGGATTTGTCCTTTCACTTGTTGTGTGATCTTATTTGGTTCTTCAAGAGGGTTGGAATATACAAAAAATACTTGTAATACTATTATATATGTGAATGGGCGGTTTTGGATTTTTCTGTTTTATTTTTCATTTTCTTCTCCTTTCTCCATGTTTCACCCCTTTCCTCGCTTTTTATTCTATTATTGCGACGGATTTTTATCTTCTATACTACCTTGTACTCATTTCTTATACCTACCTCTGTTTTGCTCCTTGGTATATCATCATCATTCTCATTTTTCAGTTCTTCTTCCTTTTACGAAAACTGTATACTTTTAATAACCAAAGGGTGTGCTTCTATTATTTTTGTATTGTTAGCTATCATGACTGGGGAGCCGCGATTTTTATACAACGAAGGTTCTATATTGCATGGTTGCTTAAAATCCCCCCCTTCTTCTTTTCGATAGTTCGCGTTCTTTTGTGCCGAAACTCCTATTCCGCTCCGGCAGGGTATCTACGAGGAATTTGGATTGGGGGGTTTTGAAGTGAGGCATTCAGCTTTTTGACTTGCATCGTCGACGTCCTTGTGCTAGCGTTGTTTCTATGACAGGTTTAACCGCCGCTGCTTCTCTCTGTTTGATCTGGATTCGAGGGTTGGATCATGCCCGGGAATAGCGACGCTAGACACCCCATATTGCGCCCTAGCATAACTAATACCCTTTCCTCATTTTGGTATCTGAGATTTCATAGGTATATAACTATTGTCCGTGCTGGAACTTGTCTCATATTGAGTTGGTTCCTGGGAATTAGGGCTAAAACGAACAGCCCTAGCCCAACACGGATCAGACAAATTTTATGCAGCATCTCTTGTAGGCTACTGGGGCAAAAGAGCTCAGTCACCACCAGCGCACTGCTGGTAGAAGGGCCGATCAACCCCCGGGACCCCCAACATCTCTCAATCTCATTCCCTTTCCAATTCCTAAACTCGTCATTAAACCCACTGTCAACCCAAAAATCAAACATCTTCGGGTATTTAACTCCAAACAAATGGAAAATACACTATGTCACCTTACCTATCCAATCAACACGCTTCCCATATGCCTTCGCCGCCAACACATCACATCTTACCAGCAACTGCCAGTAGAAGCCTAGATACTTGCAAAGTTCAGGGGCATTCTCTATATGCAGCGGATCGTCAGGGACAATGGCTCGGTGATGTGGTTCGTAATTCGCAAATTCAAGCACCATCATTCCCAGCTCTGTGGGAAGGCCCTTTATATTCAGGTAGTGGAGGGCGATATATTAGTCTGCGCTAGAGGGGATATGGATAGAGGCAGGCCACCGTTGGCGCAGCATTGCCAGTGATGCCCGGCCGTAGAGAGGGTTGTCACGCCAGTCATTTGTCCTATACATGTCTTCCCCGACGCCGAAGAACCCGCGGTGCGGACATGTATGCACGTCATATGCGCGGGAGCCAGTGACACGGCATATCATCATTTGGTAGACGGCTGTTCATCGGTAATCCGTGTCGTTTTCTTTATCCTTGTCTTTACAAGTTTGGTCTGTTTAAGCTTCTTCGTCATGATGCTTTTTTTTCCTTCTGAAAACCGGAACTTCGGCCTGCAGCATTTCACTATCACCACCAACTCACCTGAAGAATTGTCCACAATCTTTCCTCTCCTCTATAACATACAGCACATCCAAACAAATATACGCCATCAATGCTGTGCACATCAACTCCGTCCAACCATAATCTGGCGGAAATTCATACGGGAACGACCACCAATCCGCCACGGGCTGCGCATTCCCCGGCCGCAACGTGACGCGCAAAAGCACATCCATCTCATTAAGCAAAAAGAGCATCTTAAGCAGCTCCGCCGCATGCTGATGGTCGAAGATGATTGCGCAGGAGCCGCGGATCGCAGTCGTCATGGCTCCGCGCCCAAAAGGACATCGGTCGACATTCATCGCTGAGAGCTATGGTGCTGCTACCATCCCAATAGCCTGTGGTCAGATAAGTGACTGGTTGGTTCTGCTAGGGACCCCATTGGATCAACTTGGCGTAGCGCGCGCTGCGGAATTTTTCTGCAGCGTGCGCTCGATCCTTCGCAGCGTGGCGGTGGGCATGTACTCGGATTGGTCGTCGCGGGCATGAATGTGGGTATTTGGCCCTCTCGCTGGCGGAGAAGCCTCGATGGTTTGTTCGAAGGTATTGGCAAAGTAGGTCCGTTGCTCTGCTTGGCCGGGCTTGTGAAGGGTATATATTTGTTTTCCATTGGTAGCGTGGGTTCTTGGGCATGTACTTGAATTTGGCTGCGAGAGTGTTCCGGGGGAGGTTATGGGCCTGGTGGGCCATGATATAGTTACATGTACTGATCTTGGTGGGAACCAATGCGGATGATGTGAGCGTATAGCCCAAATTCAAGTACAGCTGGAGGCGGTGAAGATATGCCTTGATCAGCTCTATTAAGCTATGTGGCTCTTCAATACAACAATGGAAATTCGTACAAGATTTGTTAGAACAAAAAAGTGTTCCTGGGGCGGAAAATATATACACGAGGTGGGTTTACGAGAGAGTTCGTTGGAAGGAGGGTGCATAGCTCATGGTTGATGGTGAAACCAAAGAACTGGGTATTCAGATGAACTACCATTAGGATTCCGATTGCCGGCTGTTATCTACCTCTTTGACAGTAGAGGAATATAATAATATAGAAGAATGATTATGTGTCATAGAAATGTCTTGGTCGTTTCAAAAAGGGGCGAAAGTATCGCGAAAGCGAACTGGAAAAACAGATTTATCCGTACACCTGGGCGAATAGTTGGATTGAAATTATCCCCCGATGTTTCAGGAAATATTATCGACGTTAGGATTGCTCATTTTAATTGCGAAATGGGCGGTTCATGTCGATCGGTATAGCCATTGTAGCGTTTACCCCTTTAGTGGACGAAATTGGCACCGACCACTCGGCAATCTTCCACCAGCAGATCAATGTGAAAGCCAATGATGAGAGGAGATATTGACTGGCAGAGTCCGGGTTCTCTCCTCTAGATCCACTAGGCCCCGAACTCTGGTTCAGGAGATAGTTCACCATCCAAACTACTAAGAGAAATGGAATTGTATGACTACTCTTAAGTGGATTAGTTGACTGTCCCTCACAATAAAAGTGCTGTGTAGGAGAGGAGGGAGATATCTTACCCAAAACTCCGCGTAATGTGGCGAAAGCGTCTTGCCAACAGTCCGGCGAAAATAGCTACGAACGTGAATGAAAGCCCAAGGCTACTGTAGTCTTCGTTAAAATGAGATAACAACGTTGAGGCTTGGAATGAGAGAAAGATATACATACACCCAATGTCCAACTCTGGAAACCAGAGGGTCTCCACTTGTCAATAAATTGACAATGTTGAATACTACCATCAAGGTACCAAAAGTGCGGGGTTGGCCGAGTTTCTGGCCTAGAAGAAAGCAAACAGGGATACATAAAACGGAGAATGAGAGTAAAGCAATATCATCGGCACGCAACGTGCATGAATCATTGTCTTTCCCCTCGATTTTCTCATCTTGATTGATTGGAAGAGCTGATGAGTAAGATAAAAAAAGCATTGAGAAAGTCAAGAAGGATACCGACTTGAGCCTTATCGGAAGCCGTACCATTGCTGAAGCAATTGCCTTCCTGCTGTGACTGATGCTCTTGTGCACCGTCCCCACGCCATCATGAGCTTTATCTGATTTTATGAAGACAAATCGTGGATGAAATTCTAGAAGAGTGGGAAACCGATCCAGGACTGCTCGAGAATGACAACTTTTGATAGTGTAGCACACATCGTATTCAAGGTCCATGTCATGGTCCATCCATGCTTCGCTAGTCGAATTTGTCAAAGACACCCAGAGTAGCCCACTTGGATGATAGTCTTCCGGTAAATAGATATTCGAACGTTGATATGGTTCAGGGTCAGTTATTAGATTGCTGGAGAAGGGGAAGTAGGAAATGATGTTTCGGGGTAGTTGTTGGGGTATGTTTGGGCGCGCTAGAACCGCCAGGTGATGTCGAACCCTCTCCGTGCGTCCATCCGCCTTGCGGTACTCCCGATCGCTATTTTCGATATCTTCAATCACCATTCTACAACGAGCCCCATCGCCAAGGCATTCGATCCATGTGTCCTCGAAAACAGGGGCAAGCTCTATAGGGGATGACATAAAACAATATGCTACATGTATGAATGATAGCATATGATCCATGGAGGTTGGGAGACGCTGGCGCAAAATTTCCAAGAACGAATGAATCCCGTGTCTCCCCATTCGCTCCGGTGTTGAATGTGTTGAATATTTGACGGTGAGATGTCTGAGAGTTGGGCCAGGCGAGGGGTGTTGTGACGCTAAAAGGAAGTCATGATGTTCATGAAGCAAGGTCCTGTGCAGCCTGATAAGAGCTTGCCATGGAGTCGAGGATAGATCACTGCTCAAGCGGGATGGGTGATGTATTTTGAGGCACTTCTTCTCGACCATAACCAAGCCCGCGTACATTCCTCGTACTTCGTTAACAAGATTTTCTTCTGGGATGGGTTGAATCGCGTGTTGAGAAATGATCGCATTCTGGTGAGAATTTGGGGATCGCTTCCCGGTGGTATCTTCCCTCATGGTTGGTTCTCAGAACCCAAAGACGGGGACTTTAAAAAGAATTCTCCACCTGGTGCGGGAGAAGGAATTGGATAAGTGGGTAAGGCTTGGTAGGACTATTATAAAATAAGTACACTTCCTACAGGAGGCGAAGCGGGACTTATTTTATATTTGAGCAATTGCAGGCTATAGAAAGCATATGGTTGGTTTTTGGGATATTGAATATACATGTAAGTTAGGTCTTGACGAAGACCTGCATTTTGACGGAGGCCTGTGGCTTAAAAAGAATGTCCGCCTTTATAGCAGCCTTTTTCCCCCCGGGGGCCAATTGATTTGTCGAAAGGAAAAAGTCATAGCCACGTCAGTCAACGTAGAGAGCCTGTGAGGAAACCGAGGAAGCAAGCACCTCTACAAAAGGTGCAGAGCTGTTTCACCCTAAGTCAAGGACTTTCTGTTCAGTTTAAATAACCAAAACTCTTCAACCGAGTGCAGGAGTCAATCGATAGAGATAAGTGGTTATGCAAGCCACAACATGTGCATTTTTAACCAATGAACAGAGCGGGACGAGATGGAAATGGCTGCCATTGCAATTCCGTTACGAGGGCATCCCACATTCCATACGGCAAGTTCTCAGCCCCTTTAGTGGCCACCGCGATAGGCATCACCACCGCGCTGTTAATAGCTAACTACGACCCAGCCCATGGAAAACGAAGTGGCACCGGACCACTATGTTTGTTGGATCTAATAATTAGGTTAATCGGAGTGGGAATGCTGGCAGTTAGCGGAGGGGGGATGGGTTTGCTCTTGATGCTCTGCGACAACAGTTTCCTAGCGGCCTTGGGAACATATCTACCCTGCGTAGTCCAACCTGGACTCGTTGTGGTGATGGCATTCTATGGCTGGCAATTGAGATCGGAGGATGCGGGACTGAGTAACGAACCTGACGAGGATATTAAGAAGGATAGGTGCGAATATGGTGAAATATGAACTTCATGACAATGTAGAGGAACAAGTCGAAACCAGTTTTCCTTCTGGCATAGCATACTGCGAAATGCGGCGTTTTATATAGTTCTACCCTGGTTGCATTGTGGATGTCAATTTTCCTGGTTTCAAAACGATCGCTGGACGATTCAATTGCAGATTTAACAAGATTGCACCTACCTCCTGAGAAAAATTTCGTGAAAAATTCATGGGCACGTAAACTCCAAACAGTTAACTGTCAATACTAGGCTTCCAAAAGTGTGGAGAAAATAGGACAATAGACTGTACATTGTACATGTACTGTACATTTCAAACAACGTGCGAAGTCAAGAGAATCAAATTTCAATCTGAATTCTAAATGTAATTAAATAATGCATACTGCCTATAGATCCAAAACATGCTATTGATCTATTCAATCGATTGAACCTCCAGATCTAAAAAGTATCAGTCTACCGGAGAAGGAACGCCAATAAGATACCCCGCCAGTTTATCTGGCCTTAGCAAGCATTGACCCAAAAATGTCAAAACGAAAAACGCCAAAAGGAATGAAGATAATGTCCATCCCGAGACATGGATGAAGGTGGAGAACCGACCTGCGGGGTAGAAACAACGATAAAAGAATGAGGATGCTCGCGTTCAAGCCGACATGTCGACATGCCGGTGGTGGTAATGTAATCGCTGATTACGAGAGCCCATATCGGAAGGCTTACTGCAAAAGAGTGACTTGCAATAAAGTTCGCGATGGCCTTTCAAAAATAATGACGAAAGAATGGAGTTCGTATCTCCGGTAGTTGGAGATCGAGTCGCGTGTGTAGGGTCCGGGGTGCGCGCGCAAAAGTTAGGCAATTCGTTCATGGAATCCCTTCCCACTCAAACGACTGAGAACCTTTTTCTCATGCCAAATAGTCCACAGAGTTATTGCGGATCCCGCAAGCCCGGCGTAAAATGTAATAATGTACGAGGTGCTATAACATTTCAATCCCTCCTTGCAATCGAGTTCTCCATCCGGCAACACCACAGAATGCGTGTCATATATGCGACCGTATAGCAGATTGAATATGTTCCCCCAGATAACTGGTGAAAAGCACATTACTCCCCAGTTTTGAGATATGCCGCCAACACCGAAGGTGTGGGCAACAAGGGAGGGGAAGACACCGAACAAGAAGCCATAAGCCAGTCCAGTGAGTCCCGAAACGGCGACAAGCAGATGGGGATCTGAAATCATGAACCCGGCAACCTGCGCTGTGCAGAAGATAACGGCCGATGTAAATAGGCACCAAAAACGGGACATATGGAGCCTTTTCACAAGGATATCCGAACCAATGCCTATATAAATGAAGAAATTTTACATTCGTCAGTATCTCTTGGTATGTCAAAAACATGGCCAGAGTTGAGAATCATACCGCTCAACAGCCGCCCCACGCAACTAAGCATGGACAAAACAGACACGTGCATCGTCTGTCGTTTCTGAACGAATTCGGAATCCGTAGTGTCGTCATAGTATTTCCACAGGGCTTTTGCCTGCAACAATGGTTGTTGTTAATAAACGCACAAATTTGACTGCGGACGAGGGCTCTTACGTTGTTACCGATATTACTGTACTTCATTAGCTTCAATTCTCACCTCTGAGAGCGGAATAGAAATTACTAACTTTATTGTCATCAACCCAATCCCGGTGAACAGCCCTAGAAGTACAAACAGCTGCCAAAACTCCACAGTGGAAATCATAGACCAACCACGGACATCTACATATAGTGAGTTACGGCTAGGATCGACGGAAGTGTTTTCATCGTAGAGCGAGTCGTTGGAGCTTCTTGGGGAAAGAGATCGAACTACCAATGATGACGTTTCATTGGGATCTAACTTGGGGGAAGAGGATTCCGAATGGTACGTAGGTCCTATGGTTGTCTCTTGAGGGGCATTGGGGTTGGAGGTTTCATATGGCGTACCTATTTCTGAGGACTCTCTGTGATGGCTTTCCCGCGACTGGGCTCCGTGGAACTGGCTTGACTCCGAGGGGAGAGAAGTGTATGAAGGAGATCGCGGTATAAGTCGAACAAAGAAGAAACACACGAACAGGATAGTCGGGGTGCCAACAGCCAATAACAACAGAAATTGACCTGTATTATCTGGGAAGGCAAACGCCGAGAGCGTTGAAAAGAAGAAGGCGCTCAACCCAAAAGCAGCTAATGGGAAAGCTGTTGCCGTGCCGCGATGGTCTGGGAAGTTGGATGCAGCTATGTGGTCCCGTTAGCGATGATAAATTGGCCATCCACTCGTTAGCAGACAGTCATGTCATACCCGTTTTGATCGCTCCCGAAAACCCAGAACCGCTTCCCACGCCGGAGAGGAGCATGAAGAAACTCAATGTCGGGACTCCCATAGAACCCTGACCAGATACATAGGCTACCGAAAAATTAGTTACTGGCTATGTGTAGCTTTTCAAACTCTGACGAGAAAAGAACTACCTCGATGAAGTGGAAAATAGCCCAACCCAAGAGCCACTATCCCTATCAAAATGCCAGGCCTTGGGCCCTTCGAATCAACGAGAAGACCTACTGGAATCCCAGTGGCATACATTCCAAGATTCCCGGCAGTCCCCTGTAGCATGTTAGCAGAGCGTCTTATGGGTTATTGAGTCGGGTGATACATGCAATTAAATTGCTCTCGGTAGATGACAACTTCAACCGTTCAGCAAACTGAGGAGCCCATGCTGAATATACGTACTGCATACATGTTAGACAGTCCGCGATCACTCAACTTAATGACATAGGTATCCGTACATTTGTTCCGCATGCTAGGGCAACAAACGTTGCTCCTACTATGGACAACAGCCGCTGCGTCTGAACGGAGGAAGAAGACATGGCCAGATAATGGGCGCAGTCGCGCCGTTAACAAAAGGGGCAGTTATGATAACGTATGGCCATACATTAAAGCCTCATGAAATGTATAACACCGACTCGACAGGGATGCAGTCTGATACTGGAGGGTAAAAGAACTGCGTAGGTTGACGGAGTTTATACGAAACAGGGCGGCGTAACCGAAGCGGCCGTGGCCACAACCCTAGATGGGCAAAAAAGGGTATATACTAAGAATGTATGTAACCTTTTTTTTAATCTTTCTGACTCTCAGCGGACACCAACAGATATTTAAAAGGAACCTAGATGTTGCGTTTCGTGGTGTAGTAACGGAGGAATTTGAGAACAAGTTGATTTCATTTAGAGTTGCTCCTCGGCGCTGGAGATAAGATCGGCTGCCAGCCGATTATGTAATCCGGCAAATAATTAAATTCAAAACTCTGTGAATATGAAGAACTAGAAAGAAATCAGATATAATCTGTTAAAACAGTTATACACTATTTTTGAATATGTTTTTTTTATTGTTGTTTTTATATTTTCTTTTCTTTTTCTTTCAATTTATATGTTTAATATATTTATTTTTAAGACTTCTTTTCTTTCTTTGAGTATGTTATTTTTTAAATAATTTCAAAGTATCAGAAGATGTTGAAAATACTGTAATTTGTAAAAAGTTTCTGTATTCTGAGCTGGAATTTTCTGATTTTGCATATTTGAAATTGACAAATGTATAATATATTAATAATTAGCTGTATAAATATTAAAAAAACTCTGAGAATTGAAAGTTTTCAGATAGATATTGTAGTCTTTGACTGCATATATAATACATCTAGAATTGAAGAATAATAATAATAATCACTGAAAAGTAGTAGAAAAATCCTGAGAACTTTCATCAGTTCTCAGATAGATGTTATAGTCTCTGACTGCATACATGAATATGATACATCTATAATTGAAGAATAATACTAAGGGCCTGTTCAGTGCGTCCGTGTGTACTCGTTCTTTTTATACAGATCTTCACTTTTTTAAAAAAGTACAGCTTTAATATCATGACTGTTGTAAGAAATCCCGCTCCTCGCGGATTCTTTACCTCTATTTCTATCTCTCATGTAATCAATAGAGTTAGCAGCCCTTGACTACACACAACTATATAGACTGAAGTTCATGAATACTATTTATAACTCAGCTTGAATACTATTATATATTTAATCTCTACATTTTATCTTTCTACTGCAAATACTTCTAGTAGTTAATAGTATATATTATGTCAAGCTGTAAATATCTGAATAATTATCTGTGAGTACTTATTCTTACATTTCAAGCTCAGTCAGTTAACAACTGTCTATTATGACTGAAAGAACTAGAAACTTATATACTTCAATCTCTGTGAACTTTACTACAGACACTCAGAAGCAGTTATCTGAATCATGAATAATCTCTATAAAAGAAGTCTCAGAGAACTTATTAATTACTTATGAGATATTATTCTCTATATCTGTAACAGAGAAACTCTTCAAACTCATGAATAAATCAATCTTAGTGAAGAATATTCTTGAGTATTTCTTATAAGATTAAGCTATTTTTCTATAAGAAATACTTACTATCTATAAACATTCTTGAACTGAGTCTCTAGACATAATCTTCAGAGATACTTATAAACTGAAAAGAAACTTTCTTAAGTTATAATCACTTAAAATTACTTATTAAATTACAATCTATAAAAGCTTTTACAAGTTTATATTTGAAATTAACTCATAAGTCTAACTATGTGATATGAAAGATGAAGAAGCTGTTATCTATATAATAACAGATCTTTATTACACTGAAGTTAAGAACTGATTAAATTATTTAGAGAATAATTATGAGAGATCTCACTGATCTGTTCTCAAGATCTATTTAGAGAATAAGTTAAAAAACTCTGTGAGCTGAATAGAGAACATCTGAATTATAATCATTAATATTAGAAAAAGAGATAAGAAATCTGATAAAGACTACTTACAGCACTTTATAAAATTATGATATGAATTAAGATCTGTGAAAACAGAGCTCTGAAATAAGATCTGAATAATAATATTTATAAAGAAACTGAATAAAGATATACAGAACAAGCTTATTAAGTAAGACTTTAAGCTCTTAACTCTGAAGAAACTGATAACTCTTATTCATTACTTACAGATTACTGTGAGAGTTACAGACTTATAGAGAGTAGATTATTAATCAGCTCTGTAAGAATCAGAATAACAGAGAATAGATTTATTAGAAAAAGATAATAAGATATAGAGAGATTTATATCTGACTACTGAGTAGAGAGAGAGAGCTTTATAAGCTCTTATAAATAAAGTATATAATAGAGAGATTAAGAAAAAGAGACTTTGCTTTATCTATTCTAAATTAGAATATCTCTGCACAAACTGTCTGAATAAATTAAAATAGAAATTTAAGAAGTTACAGACAGAGTTAGTAACAGTCTTCTTAAGAGTCTTAAAGCTGATATCTGAATCTGTTGCTTTCTCAATGAAAATACTTACTTATAAGAAGAGATTACACTGCAGTACTACTGCTCTATAAGTATAAAAAGTATTGATAAACTTAGAATCTCAGATCACTGTAATGTCTCTAAAGCTCACAGAGTAAATAAGATGAAAGATGAAAACTAAGAATCTGCTCTTATAATAAGCAGAATATAAAAACTCAGATCTGAGAGCTGAGAGACTTATAAGAGTTATCTTTGAATTGTAAGATCTCTCTGAAATCTGAAGAAGATTTACAGAAACTGTAATTATCACAGATATCACAGATAATATATACTTGAAACTTGTATAACTTCAAAGACACAATTCATATATAGCTGTTTATAAGTCAGGTTTATACTTCTAATCAGTGTTGATAGACTTATTTACAGAGATAGAATCAGTTAATGCTGCAGAGTTAATTAAAGAAGATAAGCTCATCTATATAATAGCTTTATAAGTGTCTGAGAATCTTATAATTATAGAAACTGAGCTTTAGATATCAGAGAAATACTGAGATCTTACAGAGATATTCAGCTCAGTAAAGACAGCTAAGCTTCTCTCTCATTATAAGAAGAATCTGATAATAGATTTAATAGAAGAGTAGAAACTCTTCTAAGAATCAATCTATAAGCTCTCTTATTATAAGACAGAGATCTTATAAATCTATCTAAAGAAGAATCTGAAGAATGACTTTATCTGATCTTTACAGATCTTCACAGAAGTCTCTATAATATTCATGAAGAAGAAGAATAAAGATCTCAGATTATATATAGACTATTATAATCTGAACTTCAAGATAATAAAGAGTTACTACTCTCTATCTCTGATTAAGAATGTGATTAACTGTCTTATAAGAGCTGTTATATTTATATAACTGAATATGATTAATATATATACATGACTGTGAATACAGTCTGAGAATGAATGAAAGACTATCTTTAGAACTGCACTGAGATTGTTTAAATATCTAGTGATGTCTTTTAATCTGACTAATATCTTCACAGCATTTCAGTCTTTTATTAATAAAACACTTTGTGTATATCTGAATATCTTTGTAATAATATATCTGAATAATATGATGATGTACTTTATAAAGAAGAAAGAACACACTGAGCATGTACAAAGTATATTGAAGATCTTAGATGAGACAGAACTGTATATTAAGCTTATAAAGTGTAACTTCAGTACTTATCAGATTAATTTTCTAGAATATGTAATCACTGTAGATGATATTCAGATGAAATCTTTACAGATTGAGACTATTCTATTATAATCAGAGTTAACTAGTATTTATAAGATTCAGATCTTTCTGAGCTTTGTGAATTTTTATAGATAGTTTATCTTTGCATTTATAAGAATCTTCTTAGTTCTTATAGACATGCTGAAGAGTGAAAACAAGAAGAAGTTATTCTATAAATAGAGAATGAAAAGATTGTTGAGAAGAGAGAACTGTGAGAACTTTCTTATCTCAGAAGCTCACAGAGTCTTTATAAGATTGAAACAGATATTTATAGACACAGTAATACTATTTCACTTTGATTTCTTACTCTTAATCAGATTGAAGACAGATGTCTTCTTCTTTATAATTTCAGAAATAGTCTTACAACTACAGTTAAATGAGAACTGAGTTTCAGTGGCCTTTTTCTCACAGAAGATGCAACTCACAGAGATGTAAGAATAAGTACTCATAGGTGATTATTCAGATATTTGCAGCTTGGCATGATATGTACTGTTAACTACTAGAAGTATTCGCGCTAAAAAGATAAAATATAGAGGTCATGCAGCATACATCATCTGTAGTGTATGCCAATCACGTATTGTACATGTAAAAAGGTAAATCTTGTCTTATTCTTCAAGATGGAGATGGGCGGACGCCTCTATATATATATATATACATGCTTGTTTGTTTATTGTGATTGACTTTTACAGAAGAAAGAAGTGAAAGCCTCAGAAAGAAAGAGGCAGAAGTCTCAGAAAGAAAGAGATAAAAGTCTCAGAAAGAAAGAGATGAAAGTCTCAGAAAGAAGTGAAAGTCTCAGAAAGAAAGAGATAAAAGTCTCAGAAAGTAGCAAGAGTGAATATCACAGTCTCTCTGTCTGAAAAGAGGTAAATGTCTGAAAATGAGATGACAGAAAAAAAAGCTAAACCTAATAAGAAATGAGTTAGGCATTTTTCAGATGTGGGTTAATATTCTCCTTGTATGAGAAGTGAGTAAAGAAAGAAGTTGAAATAATGAGATAATAATGACACAGTGATAAAGAGTCTGAGACAATAAGATAATAGATATTATAGAGAATCTTTATCTTTCACAGATATTATATAAGTACAATGAGATGATAATGAAACAATGACTATAAATGAGATAAAGAGTCTGAAATAACAAGGTGATAGAAGTCATAAGAATGAATAAATAGATAAAAGATGAAGAACTGTAAAATGCAGAGTGAACACAGATGAAAGAGAATAAGAGAATTAAAAATGATAAAGAGACAGATCTTCTGTTGAAAGGCTGAGAGTGATATGAATAAATAATTCATAAGTATATAATACAATCAGTTACTCTTCTCTTCTTATTTTTCTTTTCTCTTTTTTATTATCTTTTTATTATCATTCTCATTATCATAAAAAATTTTTGTTGAAATCTAGAGAACTTGTGACAATGAGTTCAAGAAAGGTATTCAGAACATCAGATATAAGAGAAGTGATTGATCAGATTAATCATCTTAACAGAGATGATATAAGAAGAGTGTTGAAAAGATTATTTTAGTCATTGAGTTAGAAAGAGTGTAATACTCTTCTTGAGACTGCAGAGAAGACAAATGAAATCAAAGAGTCAGAATCTCATTCTTCAATGTCTAAGATAGTTTCAAGAAGTGATGAGAAAAAGATGATTGTACCTCATCATCAGTCAGCTAGATTACATGACTAGAAAGCTGTGAATGAGTTAGTGAAGAAATCTGAGAGCAGAAGCTTAAAAGGTTCAGATGTGACTGCAGAGAGATTTAAACAGAAGTTTATTACATCATTCACTGAGCTGAAGAAGTCATGATCTTCAAATACATGTGAATTCTCTGACAGAGATACAGATGTGAAGGCAGTGACTGAAGATAAGATGAAGTCAGTAGCTCAGATGAAAGTGAAAATGAAGTCAGTGATAAAAGACATTTATGAGAAGAAAGATGAAGAGAAATCAGAGCTGACTGAAGCAGATAAACAGCAATGAAGAAATAGTCAGAAGCAATGTAGCATATTAGAGAATAATATACTGAGAAGAACAGAGTGAAAGAGAGTTATTGAAGATGATCAGATATCTTAATTATAAGACATAACTCATATATACTGTCTGCATTATGATGACAAAACTGATCTATACTTTCAGAAAAATGAGAAGCCAGCTCAGCTGAGTGTATTGATAATATAAGATCTGACTGTAGAAGAACTTGTGAACACTGTATCAATTATCAAAAGACTTATAAGACACAGTAAGAAAATGCTGTTCATGAACTGTGAATTTTTTATTCTGTTCAGTCAGTGATTAATTAAGCAGCTGAAATAAATGCCTACACAATGAAAGTTACAGTGATGAATAATAAATAATGACTTAATTACTCTGAGAACAGTTGATTTCAAAGATTCAGTTAATCAGAATATTGTCATTCTTTAAACTTATAGAGAAGTAGCTCTCACATCTTGTCAGTCCTGTATAGCAGATCATGAGTGATTCAAAGAGTGTGTAATTACTTCTTCAGATAATAACTGAACTCAGCAGAGATATGATACTTATATCAACTATCAGTGAGATAACAAGAATATCTGCTGTTCTTTAAATTGTCATAGCTGATACAGGTTTGGAAAAAATGCTGATAATCTGCTATTTGAAAGAAGTATATCAGAGTTTGAGAAGACTGTGAGTGTGAACAGAGATGACACTATTAAAGATAGTGATGCAGATGAAAATGATTTGATCTTTATCTCTGCTGAGAAGATTCTCACTTTCTTGAAACAGAAGATCTTGAATCTGGTCACTCTGAAACCTATTAAGTGTGTCTGAATTAGTGAGAAGAATGCTAGTTCAACTCCTGTCAGAGTGATTGAGAATATTAAGATAAGTAATAAGTGATGATCATCAATTTTATCTTCTGAAGATCAGACTATCAACTGTATGATACAGAATCTGAAGATGTTGAGATAATTATCTAATCTTGATAAACATAATCTGAATACTGTGCAGGCTGCTCAGAAGAAGTTAGACAAGATCAGAAAATTTGCTAATGTAATCTCAGTTACAGGTGATATCATCAATGATAATTATTTCTTTAAAGTGTCTAGTGAGACATGCTTCAGTGATCTTATAAATGACAGTCTGTTGACAGATGTTGCATTCTGAGACACATGTCTCACTAAACAGAAGATGAAGCTGTAACATGAGCTTGAGAATGATTGATGAGAGGCTTGAAGTGAATGTAACAGATGAAAGATCTCTGATTTTACTTTTCTTTATTCTGTTTTCTTCTTTTTTCTTTTTCTTCTGCAGTCAGTAGTTAAAAATAGTGATAATAGATTTTCTTTTCTTTTCTTTTTCTTCTCTTTTTTCTTATTACTTCTACTCATGACATTCTCTTTCTTATCTGTCTCTCTTAGGCTTAACATGGTCGCCCGCAAGGCCTCTTGATCATGAAGACTTTGACAAGATCTGAAGTATTCTCCATGATCATGTTAAGAGATTCTCAGATCAAATCTTCATATTCTCTTTACTTAATCTGAAGATATGTTTTTTCTCTCTCTGTGTGTTTACTGATAATCTTTTCAATTTCAAATTGAGACTGATTAGTCACAATGACTGACTCTGAGAGTGAATGTTTGAGATCTGCAGAATGTAGAAGTGTTTTTTTCAAATAAATAACAGAAATAACAGAGTGCATGCATCACTTGAGGAAAAGTAGTAGATAAAAGACAACATCAGAGACTTTTACAATAATCTCAAACAGGCTAGTTCACAGAAGTGAGATCTTTGAAGAGTCTTGAACAGTATATTCTTTTTCATTCTTGCAGGCCAGATTAAGAAAGACAAAGTCATTCATTTTAATAACTAATTGAGTGTGAGAGCAGTTGAAGAATTCTGTCATTTTAATCTTTGCAAGAGTGTATAAATCTAGAATGTTCTACTGTACAGTGTCACAGACTGTGATGAATTCAGCTGCATCTGTCAGAGCTTCTTTATCTCTCAGTGACAGTCATCTCAGCTTGACTCTCATGAGCAATTCAAATGAGAAGACTATTACTGAGTGAGCAGCTACTGAGTTCAGAGCTCTTTTCATCTGATTGAGTAGAGTTCTTCAAGATGATTTGTACTTGTCTATGAGAAGTGCTTGCAAGGTGATTTCAACAGTGAGATTGATTCACTCACTCTGATCATTTGAATGAGAATTGTAGACAGTTATCATTCAGCTCTTGATTCTTATCTGTTGAAGAATACTCTTTCAAAATTATAATGTGAATTTAAGATCTCTATCTGAGATAATAATCAGTGAGAGCTGTCAGTGATAGACTACTTCTCTATAGAACTCTTCTGCTCATTGCAGAGTGTCTCATTTCTCTTATCTGATGATCAGAATGATGACTTTCAAGAATTTATCTGTAACTGTCAGTATTGTGTCACAGCTGTCACTTATTAACAATTCTGTAATGAAATTAATTAACAGAATCTCAAATGATTCTTTCAGAGATGAGATAAGATGTGATTTCTCTCACTGAGAGTGATTTAACAGCTTAGACAGTTGACAATTGAAACAATGTGAGATGTGATTGAGAATCTGTTTACAAGTGTAAGATAAGAAGAAGAATTGATGCACAATGTCTTCTATTTGATAAAGACTCAGGTGTTCAGCAGTATCATAACACATGTAAATGAGGTCTTCTGCTAAGATCTGTGTAATACAGAGACAGTCATTGACAAAGAACAGAAGATTATCTTAGAGTGTGAATGAATGATATTTTCTCTCTCACATCACTTTACAATAGACCTTTCTCAAGATTGAATCAGCTAGTAGGTCCTTACACAATTGATCTTTGATATTATTTAAGAGAGTGACATCTACATTGAATACAGCAGTGATGAACTCATTCTTAATTTCATTGACTTACTGAGTGAGTGCTTGATGTATCTTTTCTTGATTATCTTGAGAAATCTCTTCAGAATTGTCTGTGAGAGTGTGTAATCAGAAGAGAGTATTAACATTATGATGTAAAGTGTCTTTACAATAGTGGATTTTCATGCGCAGAATATACATACTAAGAATCAGAGCTCAATTCATCAATCAATTACTCTGATGATCTGTGACAAGTGACTGAAGAATGAATATAAGTGCAATGTGATCAGTCACAACAATGAATTTATCATTGAGATATTGAGAAAGCTTTTTCAGAGCTCACATCAATTCTAAGCACTCTAATTCAGTCACTCAATATCATCTCTCTGCCAGGTTCAATCATTGTGATAGAAATAGAATGAGCCTCTCAATCTCATCAGTGCTCATCTGATGCAGCGTGATCTCTATTCTGTGCTGTTTGCTAGAATTCATGTACACAATGAATGATCACTTGAAGTCAGAGTATACTCTCATAGAAGCATTCATTAAGACCTGTTTAACAGTATTAAAGAAAAGTTGAGTCTCTGTGAGTAGGGCTTGAAATTGTGAGAATGCTTCAAACTCAATCAATTTGATTCTTGCTGTGTACAATGCTCTTTTCTGACCTGTTCAGAGACTGTTATACAGTATTCTGATTTTAAGTGTTTTCAGTGCTTCTATCTTATCTGTGTAGAAGTTCATGAAGTCACAGTAGTAGTTAAAGAGATTGATAACTCTCTTCAGCTCTCTGAGAGTTATAGAGAAGACCAGGTTTATAATAGCAGCTATCTTCTTCTTCTGAGTGAATATTCTCAGTCAGTCAATGTGATAACTCAGTAAACACATAGAGAGATAGATGAAATAATATTTGAATAAGAACATTATCACTCTGAATATCTTGAGAACAGTGAATACTGCCTGCATGTGATGAAGATGATTATTTAGTGAACATGAGAAGATGATGATATCATCAACATAGATCAAGATGAATTATTACAAGAATTGTGCCAGTATCTCTTTCATATATTGCTGAAAGAATCTGAGTGAGATTGTCAATCTCATTGTAACAACTGTAAAGTGTTCAAGTCCTTAATGTGATGTGATAAAGATGATTTTGAAGTGATTGAAATCTTCTATGAGCTGTTGAAAGAAGCCTTAACAGATATTTATTGATGAGAACACTATGAAACTGCTCAATGACTGCAGAACATTCTGCTGTGTCAGTAAAGAATATACATTTGAAAGCAATTGTAGATTAATCTTCTGCAAGTTCACAATCACACATGATTTCTCTTTATATCAGATCACAAACATAGGGGAAGTAATAGAGTTCTTGACCTCAAGAGAAATCCTCTCAATTCTCTCATTTTGAATAAGTGAGTTCAAGATTTAATCAGCTGCTTCTCAATTCCTTCATGAGAGAGAATATGATTGCTGCTTCAGTCTGAAAAAATCATCTTTATTAATGAACTATAGCAGCATCTTCACATTGTCTGAAAATAATCCCAGGTTGAGATCAAAAAGTTTGTGATATCAGTTAATAATCTTCTGAATTGTCTTATAGTCATCTGCTACTCAGTGATCTGATATCTGTGCTTTAACTCACTCAGTAAGAGTGTTCATCATGAGAATCTGAAGAGAATTATCATGATCTTCTGTGTCTGTCAATAGAAATAATTCCACGTGCAAGATAGAAAACAGGAATAACTTCTCAATTGAATTATTATTGATAATATTGACATTCATGAAGCAGATGATGATTCTTTTTTACTTTTATAATGAAGAAGAATTTCTATCTGCATAAATAGTGTCTCTGATAATCTTAGCATTTATAGCATATTTCTCATGAAATATAATATACTGTAAGAATAAGTGCTCGCAGGCGATTATTCAGGTGTTTGCAGCTTGGCATGATATGTACTGTTAACTACTAGAAGTGTTTGCAGTAGGAAGATAAAATGTAGAGATTAAATGTATAATAGCATTCAAGCTGAGTTGTGAATAGTATTCACAAACTTCAGTCTATATAGTTGTGTGTAGCCAAGGGCCGCTAGCTCTATTAATTACACAAGAGATAGAAATAGAGATAAAGAATTCATGAGAAGTGAGATTTCTTACATACTCTTCCCTCTCTAAGGCTTCATCTGTAAAGCCTTTCACTGAGTGACTTCATAGTCAGCTCAGCACTGCAGTGATACTTACTAAAAATTCTTCACATCTATAAAAAATCTTAGTGAGAAAAAATTCCTTGTTACTGTGAAGAAAAAAGAGTCTGTCACTCAGTTTCTTATTTCATAAGATTCTTTATAATCTACAGATTCTTCTCTAACTATCACATAGATTCATCTTGCATCTTTTATACAGAAGAGTTTCAGTTAACTCTCAACTATTTTCACAAGATTCTTGTGTGACTATTATATAGATTCATCTTGCAGATGAATCACTCTCTGTGAGATCACTCTTATTAAAGAGAAACATTTACAAGTTAATCTTTCATTCATTCTTACAAATCATTGCTCTTTGACACTGTAGAATTGTGAGGAATTTTTCATTCTTTTATCAACTCTATAGAATTGTAGAATCAAGATATCTGTAGTCTGCAATCACTCTTTGTAGTTATATAGAAAGATTCAGACCTGTAATTCACAATCACTCTTATTTACTAGAGTGATCTGACTGTTCTGCAGAATCACTCACAGTGTAAGTAAATCTCTCTAAAGTAGTATAAATATCTCAGATCTATCTGTAGAATCTCATCTTCTTTTCTCTTTTTCTGTAACAGCTTTTATTCTTATAAACTGTGAGTATTCTCATTCATCTGTGAAGTGTTTTCACTCAGATAACAGAGAGAGAGTGTTTCTGACAATGTCTATATATTAATTCAAGAACTTCTCAAGAATAAAAATTTTTTCAATTTCAATCTCTTTATAAATAATGTCTGATCACTGCTGAGCTTCTTATGAGTGTTTCTGCAACTTCTCTGATCACTTTTTACTGACTGATGAAGCAGAAATGTCACTGTTCATGACTGTGTCTTCATCTTTCTCAGTTCTGTCACTGCATCTGATCTTCAGATCAGTGATCAACTCTCTATCTTTCTCAGATCAGTCTCTGACTTCAAGCAGCACAGTCTCTCTCTTTACTATAAGTCTTCTCATAAGTAATTTCTTACAGATTCTAGCTAACAGTTCTTATGAAGCTTCTGATGTTGTCAGTGTCTTCTGCAGTCTCACAGGCCTATGATCACTCTCTCTCTGCTCACACAATCTCTGATCAGATATATATGAATATATCTAGGTTTTCTATCAATGATTCTTATATCACAGCACATTTCTGTAATCTTATTATCAATGAGAGATGAGTCTCTGAGTACTTATAAAATCCAGGTAATCAAGGTAATGTGAATATCATAAATTTGCAATGAGAGTTGATCTGGACAGATGAGCTCTCTCTTCACATCTTCATTATTTTCAGACTAAATACTTCAGCACAACTGAAAGAGCAGACACAGCTTTGTAAGAGATATTTGATCACATGCATAGATGATCAGTTTTCAAGACTCTGTCACAACTGTGTATACTCTGATATTCAACTTCTCTGAAGTCTGTGCATTTCTGACAGTCTTCACATCAAATGCAACAATTGTCTGTATCATAAGTATGATACTCTCTGCTTCTTTAAAGAGAGAAATTGATAGTTGTGAGAAAATTGAGTGTCATGAGTATTGATGATATGAATGTGAGTTTTCTTTATTTTTTCTTTATTAATCTCTAAATTGCATTCACAGTTCTGTTTATTTTCTTATTTTTTAGCTTTAATGAGAACATGTTTTCTTCTTCTCTTATATACACTGCAGACTGTTCATTTCAGTAGAAACTTATTATCTTATAGACTAGAGTTTGTAAATGACAGTGTTAATATCTTTATCATAATCAGATTCTTAGCAAAGACTGCATCATTCTGACTTATTAGAATTTATAGTATGAAAGTCATGTCTCAGCTTCTGCAGATGTCTTATCTGTCTGAATAATTCTCAAGTGAACTCATTTATCTTGTCAGAATACTCTTATCACTGAATCTTGAATCAGAGCTTGTAATCTTGCTTCTCTGAGTCAATAATTTCTTTGATCTGATATTCTCTTTCACTCTCTAATACTTCATGAACAGAGTGATGAGTCACAGAATTCTCTTCTGAGAATTTCTTATATTCATGAAGCAAAGAGACATGAAAAATATTATATATCTACAATTCAGATAACAGTTTCAATCTGTAGAACTATGAGCTAACTTTCTTCATAATCTTATAAGACTCTGTCTGTAAGAGATTCAGCTTCTTACTAGATCTTCACATAGTGATGTTTTCTAGACTCAGTCAGACTCTATTATCTTTCTTAAAACTCTTTATAATATACTTGAAGTCATAGTATCTCTTCTAATACTCTTGAGTCTTTCTCAAGAATTCACAGACTTTCTTCTGAATCTTCTGAATTCTCTCAGTCTGTTCACAGACATCATCACACTCTATAGTATACTCTCACAGATTCATCAAGATTATTCACAGATGAGTCTCAGTAAGCATCTCAAAGAGAGTTTTATCTATGCTGACATGTTTTGAGTTATTATATACAAACTCTGTGAGTGATAATCAATGTACTCAGTTATTCTGATTATAATTGACAAAGCACTGCAGATACTGTTCTAATATACTTATCAGGTATTCTGTCTGATTATCTGTCTGTTGATAAAAAGCTGTGCTTAGATCTCATGAAATCTTCAGTATAGTCATCAGATCAGATCAGAACTCTTCTATGAAGATTAATTCTCTATCTAAGACAATGTTTGCAGACAATTCATGCAACTGAATCACATTGCAGATGAAGATGTGAGTTAAATTCTTTGACTTCAAGTTCTTGTAAGTGAGTATAAAATGTGCTATCTTGATAAAGTGATTCACTATTACCAGCACACTGTCAAAGCAGACATCATATATATTCTTGCTTTCAGAGAGGCTTACAAGAGTATTCATTTCTAGCTGTTCTCAAGGTTTCTGTGAGATGAATAGAGAAGTAAGTTCTTCATATGACCTGAACTGCATTATCTGTGAATCCTGATAAACAGCACAAGAATTCACTATCTTCTTTACAAGTTCTCACATCTTCAGTCAGAAGTATTTTCTTATAAGCAACTCATGAGTTCTAGTATCTGTAAAATGACCTGTTAGAGAAGAGTTATAATGTCTTTTAATAAGTTCTACATATAGAAACTCATTCATAGATATATAAATTCAGCTCTCTCTTTATAAGAGATTATTTAAGTCTCTTCAATTCTTTATTTCTGCAGAATTGATTCCTACTGTAAGCAGTTTCTGAATATACTGAGTATATTCATTCTTCAGTTGCAGTTCAGACAATCTGAATAGAAGACCTTGTAAAGACTTATGCTCTGTTTCCTCTTATATCAGATCTTCTGCAGCACTTCTCAAAGTCTGCAAACTCTTCAGATTATAGATACTCTCTTCAAGAATTCTCATGAAGATTCTCAGAGTGTTAACTCTCAGTGTTGTAGAGAGTAGTTACACAGACTTCTTCTCTCTCTCTTCTCTCTTCTCTTATAGAGAATTAAGAGACTCTTCAGTCAATCTCTTCACAACACTCAGTCTGAGCATTCTGTGAAGCTTTTCTGTCTTCTCTAGTCTCTCTGTATCTGTCACTCTAATCTTCTTAACATAGTCTGATCTGTGAGAGAGTCTGTCTACTGAGTTCTTAGTTCTCTTGATATGTTCTATCTTGAATCAGAACTCACTCAGTCTCTAAGCTCAGTGAACCTGCTGCTGCAAGAGTTTCTTGATTGAAGCAAACTATTATAAGCTATTATAATCAGTTCTAACAGTAATCACTGTTACAAGGTTCTTGAAATAGTGATATCAGTGATGAAAGAATTTCACTATTATAAGAAGCTTCTGATCATGAATGTTATAGTTAATCTTTATAGATTATATCTTTCATAAGAAAAAGACTACTGAAACCCAGTTCTCATTTAACTGTAGTTATGAGACTATTTCTGAAATTGTAAAGAAGAAGACATCTATCTTCAATCTGATTAAGAGTAAGAAATCAAAGTGGAACAGTATCACTGTATCTGTGAATATCTGTTTCAATCTTGCAAAGACTCTGTGAGCTTCTGAGATAAGAAAGTTCTTACAGTTCTTTCTTCTTAATAATCTTTTCATTCTTTATTTGTAAAATGACTTCTTCTTGTTTTCATTCTTCAGTATATCTGTAAGAGTCAAGGAGATTCTCATGAATACAAAGATAAATCATCTATAGAAATTCACAAAGCTCAGAAAGATCTGAATCTCATGAATACTAGTTGACTCTGACTATGATAGAATAGTCTCAATCTGTGAAGATTTCATCTGAATATCATCTGTGATGATTACATATTCTAGAAAATTAATCTGACAGGCACTGAAGTTACACTTTGTGAGCTTAATATACAGTTCTGTCTTATCTAAGATCTTCAACATACTTTGCATATGCTCAGTGTGTTCTTTCTTCTTCACAGAGTACATTATCACATCATTCAGATATATTACTATAAAGACATTCAGATATATACAAAGTGTTTTATTGATAAAAGACTGAAATATTACAGAGATATTAGTCAGATTAAAAGACATCACTAGATATTCAAACAGTCTCAGTGTGATTCTAAAGACAGTCTTTCATTCATTCTCAGACTGTATTCACAGTCATATATATGTATTGATTATATTCAGTTGTGTAAATATAACAGCTTCTGTGAGATAGTTGATTACATTCTTAATCAGAGACAGAGAGTAGCAGCTCTTTATTATCTTAAAGTTCAGATCACAGTAGTCTACACACAATCTGAGATCTTCATTCTTCTTCTTTACAAATATCACAGAGGCTCTCACAGAGGCCTGTGAAGATCAGATGAAGTTATTCTTCAGATTCTTCTTTACATAGGTCTGTAAGATCTCTATCTCATAATAAGAGAGCTTATAGATTGATTCTCAGAAGAGTTTCTACTCTTCTATTAAATCTATTATCAGATTCTTCTCACAGTGAGAAGAAAGCTCAGCTGTCTTAGCTGAGCTAAATATCTCTGTGAGATCTCAGTATTTCTCTGATATCTGAAGCTTAGTTTTCATGATCATAAGATTCTCAGACACTTGCAAAGTCATTATATAGATAGACTTATCTTCTCTAATCAACTCTGCAGCATTAACTGCTTCTATCTTTATAAGTGAGTCTATCAACACTGATCAGAAGTATAAACCTGACTCACAGACAGCTATGTACAGATTGTGTCTTTGAAGTTATATAAGTCTTAAATACATGTCATCTGTGATATTCATAATAATTACAGTTTTCACAAATCTTCTTCAGATTTCAGAAAGATCTTGTAATTCAAAGATAACTCTTGTAAGTTTCTCAGTTCTCAGATCTGAGTTCTCATATTCTGCTTATTATAAGAGCAGATTCTCAGTCTTCATCTTTCAGCTCATTTACTTCATAAGCTTTAGAGACATCACAGTGATCTGAGATTCTGAGTTCATCAATACTTCTTATACTTGCAGAGCAGTAGTACTACAGTGTAATCTCTCTCTGTGAGTAAGCATTTTCATTGAGAGAGCAACAGATTCAGATGTCAGCTTTAAGACTCTTAAGAAGACTGTTGCTGACTCTGTCTGTGACTTCTCAAATTTCTATTTTGATTTGTTCAGACAGTTTGTGCAGAGATGTTCTGATTTAAAACAGATAAAGTAGAGTCTCTTTTTCTTAATCTCTTTATTATACACTCTGTTTGCAGAAGCTTGTAAAGCTCTCTCTTTCTGCTCAGTAGTCAGATATGAATCTCTCTATGTCTTATCATCTTTTTCTGATAAATCTGTTCTCTGTTATTCTGACTCTTACAGAGCTGATTGATAATCTGCTCTCTGCAGATCTGTGACTCTCATAGTGATCTGTAAGCAATGAATAAGAGTCATCAGTTTCTTCAGAATCAAGAACTTAGAGTCTTACTCAATGAGCTTGTTCTACATGTCTTTATCCAGTCTCTTCACAAATATCATTATTCAGGTCTTATTTCAGAGCTCTGTTTTCACAGGTCTTAATTCATATTATAATTTCATGAAGCACTATGAGTAGTCTTCATCAGATTTCTTACCTCTTTTTCTAATATTGATGATCACAGCTCAGATATTCTCTGTTCAGCTCACAGAGTCTCTTAACTTATTCTCTAGATAGATCTTGAGAACAGATTATTAAGATCTCTTATAATCATTCTCTAGATAATTCAGTCAGTTCTTGACTTCAGTGTAATAGAGGCCTGTCATCACATAGATGACAGCTTCTTCATCTTTCATGTCACACAGTCAGGCTTGTGAGTCAATTTCAAATACAAACTTGCAAAAGCTTTTATAAATTGTGATTCAATAAGTGATCTTAAGTAATTGTAACTTAAGAAAGTTTCTTTTTAATTCACAGGTGTCTCTGAAGATCATGTCTAGAGACTCAGTTTAAGAGTGTTTGCAGACAGTAAGTATTTCTTATAGAAAAATAGCTTGATTCTGCAGAAGATACTCAAGAATGTTCTTCACTGAGATTGATTTATTCATGGATTTGAAGAGTTTCTCTGTCACAGATGCAGAGAATGATGTTCTGTAAGTAATTGATAAGTTCTCTGAGACTTCTTTTACAGAGGTTATTCATGATTCAGGTGACTGCTTCTAAGTATCTGCAGTAGAGTTTGCAGGGGTTGAAGCATGTGAGTTTCTAGTTCTTTCAGTCATAATAAGTGATTGCTGACTGACTGAGCTTGAAATGTAAGAATAAATGCTCACAGGTGATTATTCAGGTGTTTGCAGCTTGGTATGATATATACTGTTAACTACTAGAAGTGTTCACAGTAGAAAGATAAAATATAGAGATTAAATGTATAATAGCATTCAAGCTGAGTTGTGAATAGTATTCGCGAACTCCAGTCTATATAGTTGTGTGTAGCCAAGAGCCGCTAGCTCTATTGATTACATGAGAGATAGGAATAGAAGTAAAGAATCCGCGAGAAGCGGGATTTCTTACATATACTTGTCATGAACATCAATGATGACTCTCACTAATGATAATATATTATTTACTATAATTATATTGCATCTGAGATATCACATCAGATGAAATTCACTCTTCAGATGAAAAAGAGTCTTATCATTCATCTTTAGAGTGAGAGCTGTTAATATGAATAGATTCAATTTATTTGTATCTGAATTAACTTCTTGAATGTGTACACATCAGTCATGTGACAGAGCAGTCAGCTGATATTGAGAGAAGAATAAGCTTGCTATTACTGTATCAATAAGTGATATACTCACATCTGTATCAATACAAACTGAGAGATCATCTCAGAGAGTATTAATGAGAATGATAAGAAAAATATAGAGTAAGTACTGCAGTTCACTAATATATTCTTAATCACTTGTGAGAACATCACACACTGTGATAGCATATATATCAGTGTTAAACATATTCAGATAATTGTCTGAGAGAGTGTCTGTGAATAAGACAGACTTCTCAGCATCTGACTTATTATCTATTTTTCTGACTCACTGTCAGAATCTAGACTGAGATCTAGTTATAATAGATTATTATTCTCTTCTCTGTCACTCTTTTATTCAACTTGATTCACTAGATTCTCTTTTCTGAGACAGTGATTGATATAATGAGAGCTTCTATATACATAGTACTCTGCTGCAGATGCTAATGATTTGCCTTCTGCACGTCTAATTAGCAGTCTACTCACTGCAGAGACACTTATGAGAGAAGTTACTACAGAGTCTGCAGCAGGCACAGATAACTTAATAGTTTTCATATATAATCTGATCAAGAGAGTCTGATAAGAGTGACAGTTATTATTTTAATTAAATTATCTGAAGTCTTATATATATTCAGTGAATTAAGTTCTTCAATCAGTTCAAGTGTGTCAGACAGCTGACTCATTGTCTCTAATTCTTCTTCAGAAGTTATTCAGATACTTAGTGAGAATAAGAAGTGTGATCAGAGATAGATTTGACTCTAATTCTTCTCATAGAAGTCTCTTCATCATTATAAAGTCAGAAATTGAGACAGCTTACAGTAAGTTAATCTTCTGTGAGATATACAGTATCAATGTAAGAATAAGTGCTCGCAGGCGATTATTCGGGTGTTTGCAGCTTGGCGTGATATGTACTGTTAACTACTAGAAGTGTTTGCAGTAGGAAGATAAAATGTAAAGATTTAATGTATAATAGCATTCAAGCTGAGTTGTAAATAGTATTCATGAACTTCAGTCTATATAGTTGTGTGTAGTCAAGAGCCGCTAGCTCTATTGATTATATAAGAGATAGAAATAGAGATAAAGAATCTGTGAGAAGCAGAATTTCTTACATACTCTCTTCTCTCTAAGACTTCATCTGTGAAGCCTTTCACTGAGTGACTTCATAGTCAGCTCAGCACTGCAGTGATACTCACTAAAAATTCTTCATATCTATAAAAAATCTCAGTGAGGAAAAATCTCTTATCACTGTGAAGAGAAAAGAGTCTGTCACTCAGTTTCTTATTTCATGAGATTCTTTATAATCTACAGATTCTTCTCTGACTATCACACAGATTCATCTCACATCTTTTATATAGAAGAGTTTCAGTTGACTCTCAATCATTTTCATGAGATTCTTGTATAATCATTATACAGATTCATCTCACAGATGAATCACTCTTTATAAGATTATTCTCATTAAAGAGAAACATTTATAAGTTGATCTTTCACTCATTCTTATAAATTATTGTTCTTTAACACTGTAGAATTATGAGAAATTTTCCATTCTTTCATCAACTCTGTAGAATTATAGAATCAAGATATTCACAGTCTGCAATCACTCTTTATAGTCACATAGAAAGATTCAGATCTGTGATTCATAATTACTCTTATTTACTAGAGTGATCTGACTGTTTCATGAGATCACTCACAGTGTAAGCAAACCTCTTTAGAGTAGTATAAATATCTCAGATCTGTTCACAGAATCTTATCTTCTTTTCTCTTTTTTTATAACAGCTCTTATTCTTATAAACTGTGAGTATTTTCATTCATTTATAAAGTGTTTTCACTCAGATGACAGAGAGAGAGTGTTTCTGACAATATTCATATATTAATTCAAGAACTTTTCAAGAATAAAAATTTTTTTAATTTTAATATCTTTATAAACAATGTCTGACTGCTGCTGAGCTTCTCATGAGTATTTCTGTAACTTCTCTGATCACTTTTTATCAGCTGATGAAGTAGAAATGCTGTCACTCATAACTGCATCTTTATCTTTCTCAGTCTTATCATCATATCTGATCTTCAGGCCAGCAGCTCATCTCATTTCTTTCTCAGATCAGTTTCTGACTTCAAGCAGTGCAGTCTCTCTCTTTGCTGTAAGTCTTCTTATAAGTAATTTCTTATAGATTCTAGCTAACAGTTCTTATAAAGCTCTCAGTGTTATCAGTGTCTTCTGCAGTTCTGCAGATCTACAATCACCTTCTCTCTGCTCACACAATCTCTGACCAGATATATGTGAATATGCCTAGGTTTTCTATCAATGATTCTCACGCCGCGGCGCATTTCCACAATCTCATTGTCAATGAGAGATGAGTTCTCAGGTACTTACAAAATCCAGATAATCAAGACAATGTGAATACTATGAATTTGTAACAGAAGTTGATTTGAATAGATAAGTCTTCTCTTCATATCTCAATTGTTTCTGAGCTGAATACTTCAGCACAACTGAGAGAGTGAACTCAGCTTCATGAGAGATATCTAATTATATACACAGATGATCAGTTCTCAAGACTCTGCTACAACTGTATATACTCTGATATTCAGCTTCTCTGAAGTCTGTGCATTTCTGACAGTCTTCATATCAAATGTAATAATTATCTGTACTGTGAATATAATACTCTCTGCTTCTTTGAAGAAAGAAATTGATAGTTATAAGAGAGTTAAGTGTCACAGATATTAATAATATAAGTGTGAATTTTCTTTATTTTTTCTTTATTAATCTCTAAATTGTATTCACAGCTCTGTTTATTTTCTTATTTTTTAGCTTTAATAAGAATATGTTTTCTTCTTTTCTTATATACACTGCAGACTGTTCATCTCAGTAGAAACTTATTATTATATAGACTAGAATTTATAAATAACAGTGTTAATATCTTTATCACAATCAGATTCTTAGTGAAGACTGTATTATTCTGACTTATCAGAATTCATAATATAAAAGTCATGTCTTAGCTTCTGCAGATGTCTTATCTGTCTGAATGATTCTCAAGTGAACTCATTCATCTTATCAGAATACTCTTATCACTGAATCTTGAATCAGAGCTTGTAATCTCACTTCTCTGAGTTAATAATTTCTTTAATCTGATATTCTCTTTCACTCTCTAATGCTTCACAGACAGAGTAATGAGTCACAGAGTTCTCTTCTAAGAATTTCTTATATTCACAGAGTAAAAAGACATGAAAAATATTATATATCTGTAACTCAGATAACAGTTTCAATCTATAAAACTATGAGTTAATTTTCTTCATAATCTTGTAAGACTCTGTCTGCAAGAGATTCAGCTTCTTACTAGATCTTTATATAATAATGTTTTCTAGACTCAGTCAGACTCTATCATCTTTCTTAAAACTCTTTATAATATACTTAAAGTCATAGTATCTCTTCTGATACTCTTGAGTCTTTTTTAAGAATTTATAAGCTTTCTTTCAGATCTTCTGAATTCTCTCAGTCTGTTTACAGATATTATTATACTCTATAGTGTACTCTTACAGATTTATCAAGATCATCTGCAGATGAGTCTTAGTAAGTATCTCAAAGAGAGTTTTATCTGTGCTGATATGTTTTAAGTTGTTGTATATAAACTCTGTAAGTAATAATCAATACACTCAGTCATTCTGATTGTAATTGACAAAGTATCACAGATACTGTTTTAATATACTTATCAGATGTTCTATCTGATCATCTGTCTGTTAATGAAAAGCTGTACTTAGATCTCATGAGATCTTCAGTATAGTTATCAGATCAGATCAGAACTCTTCTATAAAGATTAATTCTCTGTCTAAGACAATATTTGCAGATAATTCATACAATCAGATTACATTATAAATAAAGATATAAGTCAAATTCTTTAACTTCAAGTTCTTGTAGATGAGTATAAAGTATATTATCTTAATGAAGTGATTTACTATTATCAGTATACTGTCAAAGCAGGTATTATATATGTTCTTACTTTCAGAGAGACTCATAAGAGCATTCATTTCTAGCTATTCTCAGAGTTCTTATAAGATGAGTAGAGAAGTAAGTTCTTTATATAATCTGAATCATACTATCTACAAACACTGATAAATAGTATAAGAATTCACTATCTTCTTTACAAGTTCTTACATCTTCAGTCAGAAGTATTTTCTTATGAGTAACTCATAAGTTCTAGTGTCTGTAAAATAACCTGCTAGAGAAGAGTTATAATATCTTTTAATAAGTTCTATATATAGAAACTTATTCATGAGTATATAAATTCAGTTCTCTCTTTATAAGAGATTATTTAAGTCTCTTCAATTCTTTATTTCTGCAGAATTAATCTCTACTGTAAGCAGTTTCTGAATATACTGAGTATATTCATTCTTCAGTTACAGTTCAGACAATCTGAATAGAAGATCTTATAAAGACTTATACTCTGTTTCTTCTTACATCAGGTCTTTCACAGTGCTTCTTAAAGTCTGCAAACTCTTCAGATTATAGATACTCTCTTCAAGAATTCTTACAGAGATCTTCAGAGTGTTAACTCTCAGTGTTATAGAGAGTAGTTGCACAGACTTCTCTTCTCTCTCTCTTCTCTTCTCTCATAGAGAATTAAGAGACTCTTCAGTCAATCTCTTTATAACACTCAGTTCAAGTATCTTATGAAGCTTTTCTGCCTTCTCTAGTCTCTCTATATCTGTTATCCTGATCTTCTTAACATAGTCTGATCTATGAGAGAATTCATTCACTGAGTTCTTAGTTTTCTTAATATATTCTATCTTGAATCAGAACTCACTCAGTCTCTGAGTTCAGTGAATCTATCATTATAAGAGTTTCTTAATTGAAGTAAACTGTTATAAGCTATCATAATCAGTTCTAACAGTAATCACTGTTATGAGGCTCTTAAAGTAGTAATATCAGTGACAGAAGAATTTCACTATTATGAGAAGCTTCTGATTATAAATATCATAGTTAATCTTCACAGGTTGCATCTTCTGTGAGAAAAAGATCACTGAAACTCAGTTCTCATTTAACTGTAGTTATAAGACTATTTCTGAAATTGTAAAGAAGAAGACATCTGTCTTCAATCTGATTAAGAGTAAGAGATTAAAGTGAAATAGTATTACTGTGTTTATAAATATCTGTTTCAATCTTGTAAAGACTCTGTGAGCTTCTAAGATAAGAAAGTTCTCACAGCTCTCTCTTCTCAATAATCTTTTTATTCTCTATTTATGAGATGACTTCTTCTTATTTTCATTCTTCAGCATGTCTGTAAGAGCTAAGAAGATTCTTATAAATACAAAGATAAACTATCTATAGAAATTCACAAAGCTCAGAAAGATCTGAATCTTATAAATACTAGTTAACTTCAGTTATAATAGAATAATCTCAACTCATGAAGATTTCATCTGAATACTATTCACAGTGATTACATATTCTAGGAAATTAATTCAACAGACACTGAAGTTATACTTTATAAGCTTAATATATAGTTCTGTCTTATCTAAGATCTTCAACATACTTTGTATATACTCAGTGTGTTCTTTCTTCTTCACAGAGTACATTATCACATTATTCAGATATATTATTATAAAGACATTCAGATATGTATGAAGTGTTTTATTAATGAAAGACTGAAATGCTACAGAAGTATTAGTCAGATTAAAAGACATCACTAGATATTCAAATAATCTCAGTACAGTTCTAAAGACAGTCTTTCATTCATTCTCAGATTATATTCACAGCTGTGTATATGTATTAATTATATTCAGTTGTATGAATATAACAGCTCTCATAAGATAATTAATCACATTCTTAATCAGAGACAGAGAGTAGCAGCTCTTTATTATCTTGAAGTTCAGATTATAGTAGTCTATATACAATCTGAGATCTTTATTCTTCTTCTTTATAAATATCACAGAGACTTCTGCAGAGATCTGTGAAGATTGAATAAAGTTATTCTTCAGATTCTTCTTCATATAGATTCACAAGATCTCTGTCTTATAATAAGAGAGCTTATAGATTAATCTTCAGAAGAGTTTCTACTCTTCTATTAAATTTATTATTAGATTCTTCTCACAGTGAGAAAAAAGCTCAGCTATCTTAACTGAGCTGAATATCTCTATAAGATCTCAGTATTTCTCTGATATCTAAAGCTCAGTTTTCATGACTATGAGATTCTCAGACACTTACAAAGTTATTATATAAATGAGTCTGTCTTCTCTAATCAACTCTACAGTATCAACTGCTTCTATCTTTATAAGTGAGTCTGTCAACACTGATTGAAAGTATAAACCTGACTTATAAACAGCTATGTACAGATTATGTCTTTGAAGTTATATAAGTCTTAAATACATATCATCTGTGATGTCTGTAATAATCACAGTTTTTACAAATCTTCTTCAGATTTCAGAGAGATCTTGCAATTCAAAGATAATTCTTATAAGTCTCTCAGCTCTCAGATCTGAGTTCTCATGCTCTGCTTATTATAAGAGCAGGTTCTCAGTCTTCATCTTTCAGCTTATTTACTCTGTGAGCTTTAGAGACATCACAGTGATCTGAAATTCTGAGTTCATCAATACTTCTCATACTTGTAAGACAGCAGTACTGCAGTGCAGTCTCTCTCTATAAGTAAGTATTTTCATCAGAGAAGTAACAGATTCAGATATCAGCTTCAAGACTTCTAAGAAGACTGTTACTGACTCTGTTCATAACTTCTTAAATTTCTATTTTAATTTATCTGAACAGTTTGTGTGAAGATGTTCTGATTTAGAATAGATGAAGCAGAGTTTCTTTTTCTTAATCTCTCTATTATACACTCTATTCATAGAAGCTTATAAAGCTCTCTCTCTCTGCTCAGCAGTCAGACATAAATCTCTCTATATCTTATCATCTTTTCTCAGTAAATCTGTTCTCTGTTATTCTGACTCTTACAGAGCTGATCAGTGATCTACTCTCTATAGATCTATAACTCTCACAGTGATTTATAAGCAGTGAATAAGAGTTATCAGTTTCTTCAGAGTCAAGAACTTAGAGTCTTGCTCAATGAGCTTATTCTACATGTCTTTATTCAGTCTCTTTATAAATATCATTATTCAGATCTTGTTTCAGAGCTCTGTTTTCACAGATCTCAATTCACATTATAATTTTATAAAGCACTGTGAGTAGTCTTCATTAGATTTCTCACCTCTTTTTCTAATATTAATAATTATAGCTCAGATGTTCTCTATCTGACTTGCAGAGTCTTTTAACTTATTCTCTAGATAGATCTTGAGAATAGATTATTAAAATCTCTTATAATCATTCTCTAGATAATTCAGTCAGTTCTTGACTTCAGTATAATAGAGATCTGTTATTATATAGATGACAGCTTCTTTATCTTTCATATCACACAGCTGAGCTTGTGAGTCAATTTCAAATACAAACTTGCAAAAGCTTTTATAGATTATAATTTGATAAGTGATCTTAAGTAGTTATAGCTTAAAGAAGTTTCTTTTTAATTTGTAAGTATCTCTGAAGATCATGTCTAGAGACTTGATTTGAGAGTGTTTACAGACAGTAAGTATTTCTTATAGAAAAATAGCTTGATTCTGTGAGAGATGCTCAAGAATATTCTTCACTGAGATTAGTTTATTTATGAGTTCAGAGAGTTTCTCTATCTGAGATGCAGAGAATGATATTCTGTGAGTGATTAATAAGTTCTCTAAAACTTCTTTTACAGAGATTATTCATAATTTGAGTGACTGCTTCTAAGTGTCTGCAGTAGAATTTGCAGAGATGAGAGTATATAAGTTTCTAGTTCTTTCAGTTATAATAAGTGATTGCTGACTGACTGAGCTTGAAATATAAGAATAAGTACTCACAGATGATTATTTGAGTATTTGCAGCTTGATATGATATATACTGTTAACTACTAGAAGTGTTCACAGTAGAAAGATAAAATGTAGAGATTAAATGTATAATAGCATTCAAGCTGAGTTATGAATAGTATTCATGAACTTCAGTCTATATAGTTGTATGTAGCCAAGGGCCGCTAGCTCTATTGATTATGCAAGAGATAGGAATAGAGGTAAAGAATCCGTGAGAAGTGGGATTTCTTACAGTCAATGACAGCTTGTCTGACTTCTTAAAGAAGAAATGCAGTTCTTGAGCTTTTATTCAGACTTCTTTCTCAGATAGCTGAAATTCTCACCTCAGCTCACTGATTGTAGTGATGTAAGAAATCCCGCTTCTCGCGGATTCTTTACCTCTATTCCTATCTCTCATGTAATTAATAGGGCTAGCGGCCCTTGGCTACACACAACTATATAGACTGAAGTTCATGAATACTATTTATAACTCAGCTTGAATGCTATTATACATTTAATCTCTACATTTTATCTTTCTACTGTGAATACTTCTAATAGTTAACAGTATATATCACATCAAGCTGCAAACATCTGAATAATTATCTGTGAGTATTTATTCTTACATTTCAAGCTCAGTCAGTCAGCAACTGTCTATTATAACTGAAAGAACTAGAAACTTATATACTCTTATCTCTGTAAACTCTACTGCAGACACTCAGAAGCAGTTATCTGAATTATAAATAATCTTTATAAAAGAAGTCTCAGAGAACTTATCAATTACTCATAGAATATCATTCTCTATATCTATGATAGAGAAACTCTCTAAACTCATAAATAAATCAATCTCAGTGAAGAACATTCTTGAGTATCTTCTATAAAATCAAGCTATTTTTCTATAAGAAATGCTTACTATCTGTAAACACTCTTGAATCAAGTCTTTAGACATAATCTTCAGAGATACTTATAAACTGAAAAGAAACTTTCTTAAGTTATAATTACTTAAGATCACTTATTAAATCATAATCTATAAAAGCTTTTACAAGTTTGTATTTAAAATTAACTTATAAGTCTGATTGTGTGATATAAAAGATGAAGAAGCTGATATCTATATAATAACAGATCTCTATTACACTGAAGTTAAGAACTGGCTGAATTATTTAGAGAATGATTATAAGAGATTTCACTGATCTGTTCTCAAGATCTATCTAAAGAATAAGTTAAGAGACTTTATAAACTGAATAGAGAACATCTGAGTTATAATCATTAATATTAGAAAAAGAGATGAGAAATCTGATAAAGACTACTCACAGCACTTTATAAAATTATGATATAAATTAAGATCTGTGAAAACAGAGCTCTAAAATAAGACCTGAATAATGATGTTTATAAAGAGACTGAATAAAAATATACAGAATAAGCTCATTGAGTAAGACTCTAAGTTCTTAACTCTGAAGAAACTGATAACTTTCATTTATCACTTACAGATCACTGTAAGAGTTACAGACTTATAAAGAGCAGATTATTAATCAGCTTTATAAAAGTCTGAATAATAGAGAATAGATTTATCAGAAAAAGATGATAAGATATAGAGAGATTCATATCTGACTACTGAGTAGAGAGAGAGAGCTTTACAAGCTTCTGTAAACAGAGTATATAACAGAGAGATTAAGAAAAAGAGACTCTGTTTTATCTATTCTAAATCAGAATATCTCTGCACAAACTGTCTGAATAAATCAAAATAAAAATTTAAGAAGTCACAGACAGAGTCAGTAACAGTCTTCTTAAGAGTCTTAAAGCTAATATCTGAATCTATTACTTCTCTAATGAAAATACTTGCTTATAGAGAGAGATCACACTGCAGTACTACTATCTTATAAGTATGAGAAGTATTGATAAACTCAGAATCTCAGATTACTGTAATATTTCTAAAGCTTGTGAAGTGAATAAGCTGAAAGATAAAGACTGAGAATCTGCTCTTATAATAAGCAGAGTGTGAGAACTCAGACCTGAGAACTAAGAAACTTATAAGAATTATCTTTGAATTACAAGATCTCTCTGAAATCTGAAGAAGATTTACAGAAACTGTGATTATCACAGACATTACAGATAATATATACTTAAGACTTATATAACTTTAAAGATATAATCTGTACATAGCTGTCTGTGAGTCAGGTTTATACTTCTGATCAGTGTTAACAGACTCACTCACAGAGATAAAATCAGTTAATACTGCAGAGTTAATTAGAGAAGATAAGCTCATCTATATAATAACTTTATAAGTGTCTGAGAATCTTATGATTATGAAAACTGAGCTTCAGATATCAGAGAAATACTGAGATCTTACAGAGATATTTAGCTCAGTAAAGACAGCTGAGCTTTTCTCTTATTATAAGAAGAATCTGATAATAAATTTAATAGAAGAATAGAAATTCTTCTGAAAATCAATCTATAAGCTCTTTCATTATAAGATAGAGATTTTATAAATTTATGTGAAGAAGAATCTGAAGAATAGCTTCATTCAATCTTCACAGATCTCTGCAGAAGTCTCTGTAATATTTATAAAGAAGAAGAATAAAGATCTCAGATTATGTATAGATTATCATAATCTGAACTTTAAGATAATAAAGAGCTGCTACTCTCTGTCTCTGATTAAGAATATAATTAACTGTCTCACAGAAGCTGTTATATTCATATAACTGAATATAATTAATGTATATATATGACTGTAAATACAGTCTGAGAATGAATGAAAGACTGTCTTTAGAACTGTACTGAGATTATTTGAATATCTAGTAATATCTTTTAATCTGACTAATACTCTCATAATATTTCAGTCTTTCATTAATAAAACACTTTGTGTATATCTGAATATCTTCATAATAATATATCTGAATGATGTGATAATGTACTTCATAAAGAAGAAAGAACACACTGAGTATATATGAAGTGTGTTAAAGATCTTAGATAAGACAGAACTGTATATTAAGCTTATAAAGTATAACTTCAGTGTCTGTCAGATTAATTTTCTAGAATATATAATCACTACAGATAATATTGAGATGAAACCTTTATAAGTTGAGACTATTCTATTATGACTGAAGTTAACTAGTATTCATGAGATTCAGATCTTTCTGAGCTTTATAAATTTCTATAGATAATTTATCTTTATATTTATAAGAATCTTCTTGACTCTTACAGACATGCTAAAGAGTGAAAATAAGAAGAAGTTATTCTATAAACAGAGAATAAAAAGATTATTAAGAAGAAAGAACTGTGAGAACTTTCTTATCTCAGAAACTCACAGAGTTTTTATAAGATTGAAACAGATATTTACAGATACAGTAATACTATTTCACTTTGATTTCTTACTCTTAATCAGATTAAAGACAGATGTCTTCTTCTTTACAATTTCAGAAATAGTCTTGTAACTACAGTTAAATAAGAACTAAGTTTCAGTGATCTTTTTCTTATGAAAGATGTAATCTGTGAAGATTAACTATAACATTCATAATCAGAAGTTTTTTATAATAGTGAAATTCTTTCATCACTGATATCACTACTTCAAGAGTCTTATGATAGTGATTACTATTAGAACTGATTATGACAGCTTATAATAGTTTACTTTAATTAAGAAACTCTTATAATAGCAGGTTTACTGAGCTCAGAGACTGAGTGAGTTCTGATTCAAGATAGAATATATTAAGAGAACTAAGAACTCAGCAGATGAACTCTCTCACAGATCAGACTATATTAAGAAGATCAGAATGACAGATATAGAGAGATTAGAGAAGACAGAAAAGCTTCACAGAATGCTCAGACTGAGTATTATGAAGAGATTGACTGAAGAGTCTCTTAATTCTCTATAAGAGAAGAAGAAAGAGAGAGAAAAGAAATCTGTATAACTACTCTCTATAACACTGAGAGTCAACACTCTGAGAATCTCTGTTAGAATTCTTGAAGAGAGTATCTATAATCTGAAGAGTTTGCAGGCTTTGAGAAGCACTGTGAAAGATCTGATATAAGAAGAAACAGAGTATAAGTCTTTGTAAGATCTTCTATTCAGATTGTCTGAACTGTAACTGAAGAATAAATATACTCAGTATATTCAGAAACTGCTTACAGCAGGGATTAATTCTGCAGAAATAAAGAATTGAAGAGACTTAAATAATCTCTTATAAAGAGAGAACTGAATTTATGTATCTATGAATAAGTTTCTATATGTAGAACTTATTAAATGATATCATAACTCTTCTCTAGCAGATCATTTTACAGATACTAGAACTTATAAGTTATTTATAAGAAAATACTTCTGACTGAAGATACAAGAACTTATGAAGAAGATAGTGAATTCTTATACTGTTTATCACAATTCATGAGTAGTATGATTCAGATTATATAAAGAACTTACTTCTCTACTCATTTTATGAAAACCTTGAGAATAGCTAGAAATGAATACTCTTATAAGTCTCTCTGAAAGCAAGAACATATATAATGCCTGCTTTGACAGTGTGCTGATGATAGTGAATTACTTTATTAAGATAACACACTTTATACTCATCTACAAGAACTTAAAGTCAAAGAATTTAACTTATATCTTTATTCATAATATAATCTGATTGTATGAATTATCTATGAATATTATCTCAGATAGAGAATTAATCTTTACAGAAGAGTTCTGATCTGATCTGATAACTATACTGAAGATCTCATGAGATCTAAGCATAGCTTTTCATTAATAGACAGATGATCAGATAGAATGTCTGATAAGTATATTAAAACAGTATCTGTGATACTTTGTTAATTACAATCAGAATGACTGAGTGTATTAATTATTACTTATAAAGTTCATATATAATAACTTAAAGCATGTCAGTATAGATAAAACTCTCTTTGAGATACTCACTGAGACTTATCTGTGAATAATCTTAATAGACTTATAAGAGTATACTATAGAGTGTGATGATGTCTGTGAATAGACTGAGAGAATTCAGAAGATCTGAAAGAAAGTCTGTGAATTCTTGAGAAAGACTCAAGAGTATCAGAAGAGATACTATGACTTCAAGCACATTGTAAAGAGTTTTAAGAAAGATGATAGAGTCTGACTGAGTCTAGAAAACATCACTATACAGAGACTTAGTAAGAAGCTGAATCTCTTACAGACAGAGTCTTATAAGATTGTAAAGAAAGTTAGTTTACAGTTCTACAGATTGAAACTGTTATCTGAGTTATAGATATACAATGTTTTTCATATCTCTTTACTTTATAAATATAAGAAATTCTTAGAAGAGAACTCTGTGA
Source organism: Blastomyces dermatitidis ER-3 (assembly GCF_000003525.1). Classification (NCBI taxonomy): domain Eukaryota; kingdom Fungi; phylum Ascomycota; class Eurotiomycetes; order Onygenales; family Ajellomycetaceae; genus Blastomyces; species Blastomyces dermatitidis. The sequence continues at coordinate 1,032,747 of NW_025544782.1, read as the reverse complement.
CTTATCACTCTATCTGTGAAGCACTAGAGAGTGAAAGAGAATATCAGATTAAAGAAATTATTAACTCAGAGAAGTAAGATTATAAACTCTGATTCAAGATTCAGTGATAAGAATATTCTGATAAGATAAATAAGTTCACTTAAGAATCATTCAGACAGATAAGATATCTGCAGAAGCTGAGACATGACTTTTATACTGTGAATTCTGATAAGTCAGAATGACACAGTCTTCACTAAGAACCTAATTATAATAAAGATATTAACACTGTTATTTATAAATTCTAGTCTATAAGATGATGAGTTTCTACTGAGATGAACAGTCTGCAGTGTATATAAGAAAAGAAGAAATTATATTCTCATTAAAGCTAAAAAACAGAAAATAAACAGAGTCACAAACATAATTTAGAGATTAATAAAGAAAAAATAAAGAAAATTCACACTTATACTCTTAATATCTGTAACACTTAATTCTCTTATAACTATTAATTTCTCTTTTCAAAGAAGCAGAGAGTATCATATCTATGATACAGATAATTATTGTATTTGATATAAAGACTGTTAAAAATACACAGACTTCAGAGAAGCTGAATATCAGAATACACACAGTTATAACAGAGTCTTGAAGACTGATCATCTGTGTATGTGATCAGATATCTCTTATAAAGCTGTGTTCACTCTCTCAGTTGTGCTGAAGTATTCAGCCTGGAAATAATTAAGACACAGAGAGAGAGCTTATCTGCTCAGATTAACTTCTGTTATAAATTCATGACATTCATATTATCTTGATTACTCAGATTTTACAGGTACTCAGAGACTCATCTCTCATTAATAATGAGATTGTGAAAGTGTGCTGCAGTGTGAGAATTATTGATAGAGAATCTAGACATATTTGTATATATCTAATCAGAGATTGTGCAGACAGAGAGAGAGTGATTGTAGATCTGTGAGATTATAGAAGACACTGATAACACTGAAAGCTTTACAAGAACTATTAGCTAGAATCTGTAAGAAATTACTTATAAGAAGACTTACAGTAAAGAAAGAAACTGTACTGCTTAAAGTCAGAAACTGATCTGAAAAAGAAATGAGATGAGCTGCTGACCTGAAGATCAGATGCAGTGACAGAGCTGAGAAGAATGAAGATACAGTTGTGAGCAGCAGTGTCTCTGCTTCATCAGCCAGTAAAAAGCAATCAGAGAAGTTATAAGAATACTTATAAGAAGCTTAGTAGTGATCAGACATTGTTGCAAAGATATTAAAATTGAAAAATTTTTATTCTTGAGAAGTTCTTGAATTAATATACAGACATTGTCAGAAACACTCTCTCTCTATCATCTGAATGAAAACACTCTGTAAATAAATGAAGATACTCACAGTTTATAAGAATGAGAGCTGTTATAAAAAAAGAGAAAAGAAGATGAGATTTCACAGACAGATCTGAAGTATTTATACTACTTTAAAGAGATTTGCTTACACTGTGAGTGATTCTACAGAACAGTCAGATCACTCTAGTAAATAAGAGTGATTATGAATTGCAGATCTGAATCTTTCTATATAACTATAAAGAATGATTACAGATTATAAATATCTTGATTCTATAATTCTACAGAGTTGATGAAAGAATGAAAAATTTCTCACAATTCTACAGTGTTAAAGAACAATAATTCATGAGAATAAGTAAAAGATCAACTCATGAATGTTTCTCTTTGATAAGAGTAATCTTATAGAGAGTGATTCATCTGTGAGATAAATCTGTGTAATGATCACACAAGAATCTTGTGAAAATAATTGAGAGTCAACTGAAATTCTTCTATATGAAAGATGTGAGATGAATCTGTGTAATAGTCAGAGAAGAATCTGTAGATTATAAAGAATCTTATGAAATAAGAAACTGAGTAACAGACTCTTTTCTCTTCACAGTAATAAGGAATTTTTCCTCACTGAGATTTTTTATAGATGTGAAGAATTTTTAGTGAGTATCACTGCAGTGCTGAGCTGATTTTATAAAGTCACTCAGTGAAAGACTTTACAGATGAAGTCTTAGAAAGAAAAGAATATATAAGAAATTTCACTTCTCACAGATTCTTTATCTCTATTTCTATCTCTTATGTAATCAATAGAGCTAGTGGCTCTTGACTACACACAACTATATAGACTGAAGTTTGTGAATACTATTCATAACTCAGCTTGAATACTATTATACATTTGATCTCTACATTTTATCTTTCTATCATGAATACTTCTAGTAGTTAACAGTACATATCACGCCAAGCTGCAAACACCTGAATAATCGCCTGTGAGCACTTATTCTTACAAGTGAGAAGAAAAGTACTTATATTCTTTCTCATTTCTATAGACAGGCTATTGTATCATTCTAATATCTGTCTCTTCAAGTATAATGAAAAGACCTGAAGTACTGCATCTTCTCTCTTCTATGTAATGATAAACTCTAGATGACTAATAAATGTTATTACATCTGCTTTCATTGAATTGAACAGTATAATATCACTCACTCTCAGTTATGTCAGATGTTCTTATTTATCATCTTCAGTGTAGCAGACTGCATCATCAATTTATTATAAGAATGAATGAGATCTATTATCTAGCAGAAAGTTATTATAATCACAGATAAGACAGACCTTCTTCTTCAAGAATACTGTAAATGCTTACTCTCTGTGAACTTGATTTTCTTCTGTGTTATAGATGAAGCGCGGAATGTCTGTCTCTTGTATAAAATTGAATCTATCTCTTATCATGTTTGAGTAGCAGGTTCTGTCTCTGAATATATCTCACTCAGCATTATACAGCTCTCTTGAAATTGTGAGTGTCTGCAGAACTCTAGAGAGTGATTCAAAGCCTTTATTAAATAAGACATTCAGTCATCAGAAGAATTCAGTGAGAAGATCATCATTCTCAGCTTAAGTCAGTTATTTCTGCTACTGTTGATTTTTATGCTGCTGCTCTTATCTCTGAGTGATGAGCACTGCTTTCTCTATGTGAAAGTTGCTTCATATCTCTGTCAGTTGACTTCTTTCATCTGTCAAATGCTGAAGATTGTTCTGAAGCTTGTTAACACACTTATCAATAAGAGTGATATACTTATTCAGCTGATTCTGCTGCTGATTGAGCTGATACTTATACTTATCTAACTCACTTTCTCACTGAGCCAGCTGAGACTTCAGTTGCTTCAACTCTTCAATTATATCTAATACAGTGACTTCATCAGAAGAGATATGACTCTGATCATTAAACTTAACATAGCTTGAAGCTATTGACTCTCTTTCTTTCATATGCTTTATGATCTCTGTATGAAAAGTCTGTAGTCAAGAATCAATGACATTCTTTCATTCTATAACAGAAACTGAGTCAAGAATTGTCTTAACATCATTATAATATCTGACAGATACTCTTATAAGAATGTTCTCTGTCTTAACACAGTTGTATAATATGACTTAATTCTTGATACTATTATATCATTCATTTGCATTCTGTCAGATCTTCATGATTATAACAGTATGTTTCTTCACTGTCATCTATGAGTAGACGCGCTCAGCATCAGATCTCTGAGCAGGTTTATGAGAAGCTTGCTTCTCAGTGAACTTGTTCAGCTCAGTGAAGTGAAGTGACTGACAGAAGTTACTTCTAGTGAGATGTTCATTCTGCTTCATTGCAGTGTGTAACAGATATATATAGAGTGAGTCTATCACAACTGAACTGATTATCAGCTGCAGTGATGAAAAAGATAGAGTAGTCAATCAGACTGATTATCAGTTGACTGAACTTTATTATCTACAATTCAGATCAATCATCAGTGTTGTATCTTCTCAAAGACAGAAAGAATGTAGAGAAATCAATCAGATTAATTATCAGTTGACTGAACTTTGTTATCTGTAACTCAGATCAATTATCAGTGTTATATCTTTTAAAGATGAAGTGAAATCTAAGAGAACTGAGAATCTTGTTCTTAATGAGACATGCTATCAAATTGCAGTATATATTATCTGTAGTGTATGCTGATCATGTATCATACATGTAAAAAGATAAATCTTGTCTTATTCTTCAAGATGAAGATGGGCGGACGCCTCTATATATATATATATACATGCTTGTTTGTTTATTGTGATTGACTTTTACAGAAGAAAGAAGTGAAAGCCTTAGAAAGAAAGAGACAGAAGTCTCAGAAAGAAAGAGATGAAAGTCTTAGAAAGAAAGAGACAGAAGTCTCAGAAAGAAGTGAAAGCCTCAGAAAGAAAGAGATAAAAGTCTCAGAAAGTAGTAAGAATGAATATCACAGATTAAATGTATAATAGCATTTAAGCTGAGTTGTGAATAGTATTCATGAACTTCAGTTTATATAGTTATATGTAATCAAGAGCCGCTAGCTCTATTAATTACATGAGAGATAGAAATAGAGATAAAGAATCTGTAAGAAGTGAGATTTCTTACATACTTCTTCCTCTCTAAGACTTCATTTACAAAGTCTTTCACTGAGTGACTTCATAGAATCAGCTCAGCACTGTAGTAATACTTGCTAAAAATTCTTCATATCTATAAAAAAACCTTAGTGAGGAAAAATCTCTTATTACTATGAAGAGAAAAGAGTCTATCACTCAGTTTCTTATTCTGTGAGATTCTTTATAATCTACAGATTCTTCTCTAACTATCACACAGATTCATCTCATATCTTTCATATAGAAGAGTTTCAGTTGACTTTTAATCATTTTTATAAGATTCTTATGTAATTATTATATAGATTCATCTCACAGATGAATCACTATCTATGAGATCATTCTTATTAAAGAGAAGTATTTACAAGTTAATCTTTCACTCATTCTTACAAATCATTATTCTTTAACACTGTAGAATTGTGAGGAATTTTCCATTCTTTCATCAACTCTGTAGAATTGTAGAATCAAGATATTCATAGCCTGCAATTACTCTTTATAGTTATATAAAAAGATTCAGATCTGTGATTCATAATCACTCTTATTTACTAGAGTGATCTGACTGTTTTATAAAATCACTCACAGTGTAAGCAAATCTCTCTAGAGTAGTATAAATATTTCAGATCTGTCTGTGAAATCTTATCTTCTTTTCTCTTTTTCTATAACAGCTTTTATTCTTATAAACTATGAGTATTCTCATTCATCTGTGAAGTGTTTTCACTCAGATAACAAAGAGAGAGTGTTTCTGACAATGTCTATATATTGATTCAAGAACTTCTCAAGAATAAAAATTTTTTCAATTTCAATATCTTTGTAAATGATATCTGACTGTTACTGAGCTTTTTATAAGTGTTTCTACAACTTCTCTAATTGCTTTTTATCAGCTGATGAAGCAGAGATACTGCTGTTTATAATCACATCTTCATCTCTCTCAGTCTTATTATCACACTTAATCTTCAGATCAGTAGCTCATCTCATATCTCTCTCAGATCAGTCTCTGACTCTGAGCAGTGTAGTTCTCTTCTTTACTTTAAGTCTTCTTATAAGTAATTTCTTACAGACTCTAGCTGATGATTCTTATAAAGCTCTCAGTATTATCAGTATCTTCTACAGCTCTGCAGATCTATGATCACTTCTTCTCTACTCACACAATCTCTGATCAGATATATGCAAATATGTGTAGATTTATTACTAATGATTCTCATATCACAGTGCATTTCTGTAATCTCATTATCAATGAGAGATGAGTCTCTGAGTACCTGCAAAATCCAGATAATTAAGACAATGTGAATATCATGAATTCATAATAAGAGTTAATCTGAACAGATGAGCTCTCTCTCTGTGTCTCAATTATTTTCAGACTGAATACTTCAGCATAACTGAGAGAGTGAATACAGCTTTGTAAGAAGTATCTGATCACATACATAGATAATCAGTTCTCAAGACTCTGCTACAACTATGTATACTCTGATATTCAACTTCTCTGAAGTCTGTGTATTTCTGACAATCTTCATATTAAATATAATAATTATCTGTATCACAGATATGATGCTCTCTGCTTCTTTGAAGAGAAAAATTAATAGTTATGAAGAGATTAAGTATCATGAGTGATAAGAGTGTGAATTTAAGTTTTCTTTATTTTTTCTTTATTAATCTTCAAATTGTGTTCACAATTCTGTTTATTTTCTTATTTTTTAACTTTAATGAGAATATGATTTCTTCTTTTCTTACATACATCACAGACTGTTCATCTTAGTAGAAACTCATTATCTTATAGACTAGAGTTTGTAAATAACAGTGTTAATATCTTTGTTACAATCAGATTCTTAGCAAAGACTGTGTTATTCTGACTTATCAGAATTCACAGTATGAAAGTCATGTCTCAGCTTCTGCAGATATCTTATCTGTCTGAATGATTCTTAAGTGAACTTATTCATCTTATCAGAATATTCTTCTCACTGAATCTTAAATCAGAGCTTATAATCTCACTTCTCTGAGTTAATAATTTCTTTAATCTGATATTCTCTTTCACTCTCTAGTACTTTGCAGACAGAGTGATGAGTCACAGAATACTCTTCTAAGAATTTCTTATATTCATAGAGTAAAGAGATATGAAAAACATTGTATATCTATAACTCAGATAATAGTTTCAATCTGTAGAACTATGAACTAACTTTCTTCATAATCTTATAAGACTTTATCTGTAAGAGATTCAGCTTCTTACTAGATCTCTATATAATGATGTTTTCTAAACTCAGTCAGACTCTATTATCTTTCTTGAAACTCTTTATAATATGCTTAAAGTCATAGTATCTCTTCTGATACTCTTGAGTCTTTCTCAAGAATTTACAGACTTTCTCTCAAATCTTCTGAATTCTCTCAGTCTGTTCATAAGTATCATCATACTCTATAGTGTACTCTTGCAGGTTTATTAAGATTATCTATGAATAAGTTTCAGTGAGCATCTCAAAGAGAGTTTTATCTGTGCTGACATGCTTTGAGTTGTTGTATATGAACTCTGTAAGTGATAATTAATATACTCAGTCATTCTGATTGTAATTAACAAAGCACTGCAGATACTGTTTCAATATACTTATCAGATATTCTATCTAATCATCTGTCTGTTGATGAAAAGCTGTGCTTATATCTTATAAAATCTTCAGTATAGTTATCAGATCAGACTAGAACTTTTCTATGAAGATTAATTCTCTATCTGAGATAATGTTCACAGACAACTCATGCAACTGAATCATATTATAAATAAAGATATGAGTCAAATTCTTTGACTTCAAGTTCTTATGAGTGAGTATAAAGTATGTTATCTTAATGAAGTGATTCAGTATCATCAGCACACTGTCAAAGCAGGCATTATATATATTCTTACTTTCAGAGAGACTCATAAGAGCATTTATTTCTAGCTGTTTTCAAGATTCTTATGAGATGAGTAGAGAAGTAAGTTCTTTATATAATCTGAACTGCACTACCCGCGAATTCTGATAAATAGTACAAGAATTCACTATCTTCTTTATAAGTTCTCACATCTTCAGTCAGAAGTATTTTCTTATAAATAACTCATGAGTTCTAGTATCTGTAAAATGACCTGCTAGAGAAGAGTCATGATGTCTTTTAATAAGTTCTATATATAGAAACTTATTCATAGGTATATAAATCTGATTCTCTCTTTATAAGAGATTATTTAAGTTTCTTCAATTCTTTATTTCTGCAGAATTGATCTCTGCTGTGAGCAGTTTCTGAATATACTGAGTATATTCATTCTTCAGTTATAGTTCAGATAATCTGAATAGAAGATCTTATAAAGACTTATACTCTGTTTTCTCTTATATCAGGTCTTTTACAGTGCTTCTCAAAGCTTATAAACTCTTCAGATTATAGATACTCTCTTCAAGAATTCTTATAAAGATTTTCAGAGTATTGACTCTCAGTGTTATAGAGAGTAGTTATACAGACTTCTTTTCTCTCTTCTCTCTCTTCTCTTATAGAAGATTGAGAGACTCTTCAATCAATCTCTTTATAATACTCAGTCTGAGTATTCTGTGAAGCTTTTCTGTCTTCTCTAGTCTCTCTGTATCTGTCACTCTGATCTTCTTAATATAGTCTGATCTGTGAGAGAGTTCATCTGCTGAGTTCTTAGTTCTCTTGATATATTCTATCTTGAATCAGAACTCACTCAGTCTCTGAGCTCAGTGAATCTGTCATTATAAGAGTTTCTTAATTGAAGTAAACTGTTGTAAGCTGTTATAATCAGTTTTAACAGTAATCACTGTTATAAGACTCTCAAAGTAGTGATATCAGTGATGAAAGAATTTCACTATTATAAGAAGCTTCTAATTATAGATGTCATAGTTAATCTTCACAGATTGCATCTTCTACAAGAAAAAGATCACTGAAACTCAGTTCTTATTTAACTGTAGTTATGAGACTATTTCTGAAATTACAAAGAAGAAGACATCTGTCTTCAATCTGATTAAGAGTAAGAGATCAAAGTGAAACAGTATTACTATATTTATAAATATCTGTTTTAATCTTGTAAAGACTCTGTGAGCTTCTGAGATAAGAAAGTTCTTACAGTTCTCTCTTCTTAACAATCTTTTCATTCTTCATTCACAGAATGACTTCTTCTTATTTTCACTCTTCAGCATATCTATAAGAGTTAAGAAGATTCTTATAAATACAAAGATAAATTATCTATAGAAATTTACAAAGCTCAGAAAGATCTGAATCTCATGAATACTAGTTAACTCTGATTATAATAGAATAGTTTTAATTTATAAAGATTTCATCTGAATATCATCTGCAGTGATTACATATTCTAGAAAATTAATTTAATGAGTACTGAAGTTGTACTTTATAAGCTTAATATACAGTTCTGTCTTATCTAAGATCTTTAATACACTTTACACATGCTCAGTATATTCTTTCTTCTTTATAAAGTATATTATCACATTATTCAGATATATTATCACAAAGACATTCAGATATATGTGAAGTATTTTATTAATAAAAGACTGAAATGCTGCAGAGATATTAGTCAGATCAAAAGATATCACTAGATATTTAAATAATCTCAGTGCAGTTCTAAAGACAGTCTTTTATTCATTCTCAGACTGTATTCACAGCTGTGTATATATATTGATCATATTCAGTTATATGAATATAACAGCTTCTGTGAGACAGTTGATTACATTCTTAATCAGAGACAGAGAGTAGCAGCTCTTTATTATCTTGAAGTTCAGATTACAGTAGTCTATATATAATCTGAGATCTTTATTTTTCTTCTTTATAAATATCACAGAGACTCTCACAGAGATCTGTGAAGATCAGATGAAGTTATTTTTCAGATTCTTCTTTATATAGATCTGCAAGATCTCTGTCTCATAATGAGAGAGCTTATAAATTAATTCTCAGAAGAGTTTCTGCTCTTTTATCAAATCTATTATCAGATTCTTCTTATAATAAGAGAGAAGCTCAGCTGCCTTTACTGAGCTGAATATCTCTGTAAGATCTCAGTATTTCTCTGATATCTGAAGCTCAGTTTTCATAACTGTGAGATTCTCAGACACTTATAAAGTTATTATATAGATAAGCTTATCTTCTCTAATTAACTCTATAGTATTAACTGATTCTATCTCTGTAAGTGAGTCTATTAACACTGATCAGAAGTATAAATCTGACTCATAGATAGCTATGTACAGATTATGTCTTTAAAGTTATATAAGTCTTAAGTATATGTTATCTGTGATGTCTGTGATAATCACAGTTTCTATAAATCTTCTTCAGATTTCAGAGAGATCTTGCAATTCAAAGATAACTCTTATAAGTCTCTCAGCTCTCAGATCTGAGTTCTCATGCTCTACTTATTATAAGAGCAGATTCTCAGTTTTCATCTTTCAGCTTATTCACTCTATGAGTTTTAGAGACATTACAGTGATCTGAAATTCTGAGTTTATTAATACTTCTCATGCTTACAGAGTAGTAGTACTATGACACAGTCTCTTCTTATAAGCAAGTATTTTTATCAGAAAAGTAACAGATTCAGATATTAACTTTAAGACTCTTAAGAAGACTGTTACTGACTCTGTCTATAACTTCTTAAATTTCTATTTTAATTTATCTGAATAGTTTGTATGAAGATATTCTGATTTAGAATAGATAAAGCAGAGTCTCTTTTTCTTAGTCTCTCTATTATACACTCTGTTCATAGAAGCTTATGAAGCTCTTTCTCTCTGCTTAGTAGTCAGATATGAATCTCTCTGTGTCTTATTATCTTTTTCTAATAAATTTATTCTCTGTTATTCTGACTCTTATAGAGCTGATCAGTGATTCACTCTTCATGAGTCTGTGACTCTCACAGTGATTTATAAGCAGTGAATAAGAGTCATCAGTTTCTTCAGAGTTAAGAGTTTAGAGTCTTACTTAATAAGCTTATTCTATATATCTTTATTCAGCTTCTTTATAAATATCATTATTCAGATCTTATTTCAGAGTTCTATTTTCACAGATCTTAATTCATATCATAATTCTATGAAGTACTGTGAGTAGTCTTTATCAGATTTCTTATCTCTTTTTCTAATATTAATGATTATAGTTCAAATATTCTCTGTCTGACTTACAGAGTCTCTTAACTTATTCTCTAGATAGATCTTGAGAACAGATCAGTAAGATCTCTTATAATCATTCTCTAGATAATTCAGTCAGTTCTTGACTTTAGTATAATAGAGATCTGTTATTATATAGATAATAGCTTCTTCATCTTTCATATCACACAGCTGAGCTTGTGAGTTAATTTTAAATACAAACTTATAAAAGCTTTTATAGATTATAATTCAATAAGTGATCTTAAGTGATTACAGCTTAAGAAAGTTTCTTTTCAGTTTACAGATATCTCTAAAGATTATGTCTAAAGACTTAGTTTAAGAGTGTTTACAGATAGTAAGTATTTCTTATAGAAAAATAGCTTGATTCTGTGAGAGATACTTAAGAATGTTCTTCACTAAAATTAATTCATTTATAAACTTAAAGAATTTCTCTGTCATAGATACAGAGAATAATATTCTGTGAGTAATTGATAAGTTCTCTGAAACTTCTTTTATAAGAGTTATTTATAATTCAGATGACTGCTTCTAAGTGTCTGCAGTAGAGTTAGTAGAGATTAAAGTATACAAGTTTCTAGTTCTTTCAGTTATAATAGATGATTACTGACTGACTGAGCTTGAAATATAAGAATAAGTGCTTATAGATGATTATTCAGGTATTTGCAGCTTGATATAATATATACTATTAACTACTAGAAGTATTCACAGTAGAAAGATAAAATGTAGAAGTCAAATATATAATAGTATTTAAGCTGAGTTATAAATAGTATTTGTAAACTTCAGTCTATATAGTTGTGTGTAGCCAAGGGCCGCTAGCCCTATTAATTACACAAGAGATAGAAATAGAGGTAAAGAATCCGCGAGGAGCGGGATTTCTTACAAAAGATCAACTATAACATTCATAATCAGAAGCTTTTTATAATAGTAAAATTCTTTTATCACTGACATCACTACTTTGAGAGCCTTGTAACAGTGATTACTGTTAGAACTGATTATAATAGCTTATAACAGTTTACTTTAATCAAGAAACTCTTGTAATAGCAGATTCACTGAGCTCAGAGACTGAGTGAGTTCTGATTCAAGATAGAATATATCAAGAAAACTAAGAACTCAGTGAACAGATTCTCTCATAGATCAGACTATATTAAAAAGATCAGAGTGACAGATACAGAGAGACTAGAGAAGACAGAAAAGCTTTGCAGAATACTCAGACTAAGTGTTATAAAGAGATTGACTGAAGAGTCTCTCAATCTCTTATAAGAGAAGAGAGAAGAGAGAGAGAAGAAGTCTGTATAACTACTCTCTATAATACTGAGAGTTAACACTCTGAGAATCTCTGTAAGAATTCTTGAAGAGAGTATTTATAATTTGAAGAGTTTGTAGACTTTGAGAAGTGCTGTAGAAGATCTGATATAAAAGAAAACAGAGTATAAGTCTTCATAAGATCTTCTATTCAGATTGTCTGAACTGTAACTGAAGAATGAATATACTCAGTATATTTAGAAACTGCTCACAGCAGAGACTAATCCTGCAGAAATAAAGAATTAAAGAGACTTAAATAATCTCTTACAAAGAGAGAGCTGAATTTATATACCTGTGAATGAGTTTCTATATATAGAACTCATTAAAAGGCATCATAACTCTTCTCTAGTGAGTCATTTTACAGATACTAGAACTCATGAGTTACTTATAAGAAAATACTTCTGACTGAAGATACAAGAACTTGTGAAGAAAATAGTGAATTCTTATACTGTTTATCAGAATTCACAGATAGTATGATTCAAATTATATAAAGAACTTACTTCTCTACTTATCTCACAGAAATCTTGAGAATAGCTAGAAATGAATACTCTTGTAAGTCTCTCTGAAAGTAAGAACATATATAATACTTGCTTTAACAGTATGCTGATGATAGTGAATCACTTCATCAAGATAATATACTTTATACTCACTCACAAAAACTTGAAGTCAAAGAATTTAACTCATATCTTTATTTATAATATAATTCAGTTGTATGAATTATCTGTAAACATTATCTCAGATAGAGAATTAATCTTCATAGAAGAGTTCTGATCTGATCTGATAACTATACTGAAGATCTTATAAGATCTAAGTACAGCTTTTCATTAACAGACAGATGATCAGATAGAATATCTGATGAGTATATTAAAACAGTATCTACAGTGCTTTATCAATTACAATCAGAATGACTAAGTGTATTAATTATCACTTACAGAGTTTATATACAACAACTCAAAGCATATCAGCATAGATAAAACTCTCTTTAAGATACTCACTGAGACTTATTCACAGATGATTTTGATGAACTTATAAGAGTATACTATAGAGTGTGATAATATCTGTGAATGAGCTGAGAGAATTCAGAAGATTTAGAAGAAAGTCTGTAAATTCTTGAGAAAAACTTAAGAGTATCAGAAGAGATACTATAACTTCAAGTATATTATAAAGAGTTTTAAGAAAGATAATAGAGTCTGATTAAGTTTAGAAAACATTATTATATAGAGATCTAGTAAGAAGCTAAATCTCTTATGAACAGAGTCTTATAAAATTATGAAGAAAGTTAGCTCATAGTTTTACAGATTGAAACTGTTATTTAAGTTACAGATATACAATGTTTTTTATATCTCTTTACTTTATAAATATAAGAAATTTTCAGAAGAGAACTCTGTGACTCATCACTCTATTTATAAAACACTAGAGAGTGAAAGAGAATATCAGATTAAAGAGATTATTAACTCAGAGAAGTGAGATTATAAGCTCTGATTCAAGATTCAGTGATAAGAATATTCTGATAAGATAAATAAGTTCACTTGAGAATTATCTGAGTAGATAAGATATCTGTAGAAGCTGAGACATGACTTTTATACTATGAATTCTAATAAGTCAGAATAACATAATCTTCACTAAGAATCTGATTATAATAAAGATATTAACACTGTTATTTATGAACTCTAGTCTATAAAATAATAAGTTTCTACTGAGATGAACAGTCTGCAGTGTATATAAGAAAAGAAGAAATTATATTCTTATTAAAGTTAAAAAACAGAAAACAAACAGAGCTATGAATATAATTTAGAGATTAATAAAGAAAAAACAAAGAAAACTCATACTTATACTCTTAATACTTATAACACTCAATTCTCTTATAACTATTAATTTCTCTCTTCAAAGAAGCAGAGAGTATTATATCTATGATACAGATAATTATTACATTTGATATGAAGACTGTCAGAAATGCACAGACTTCAGAGAAGTCAGATATCAGAGTATACACAGTTATAGCAGAATCTTGAGAGCTGACTGTCTGTGTATATAATTAGATATCTCTTACAAAGTTGTGTCTGCTCTCTCAGTTATACTGAAGTATTCAGTCTGAAAACAATTGAGATATAGAGAGAAGACTCATCTATTCAGACTAACTTCTGTTATGAATTCATGACATTCACATTGTCTTAATTATTCAGATTTTACAGGTATCTGAAGACTTATCTCTCATTAATAATAAGATTACAGAAATGTGCTGCAGTGTGAGAATCATTGATAGAGAATCTAGATATATTTACATATATCTGATCAGAGATTGTGTAAGCAGGGAAGAGATAATTGTAGACTCATAGAGTCATAGAAGACACTGATAACATTAGAAGCTTTATAAGAACTATCAGCTAGAATCTGTAAGAAATTACTTATAAGAAGACTTATAGCAAAGAGAGAGACTATGCTGCTTAGAGTCAGAGACTGATCTGAGAAAGATATGAGATTGACTGCTGATCTGAAGATCAGATGTGATGACAGAGCTGAGAAGAGTAAAGATATAGTTATAAGCAGTGATGTTTCTACTTCATCAGCTGATAAAAAGTAATTAGAGAAGTTGCAGAGACACTCATAAGAAGCTCAGCAGCAGTCAGATATTATTTATAAAGATATTGAAATTAAAAAAAAATTTTTATTCTTGAGAAGTTCTTGAATTAATATATGAATATTATCAGAAACACTCTCTCTCTGTTATCTGAGTGAAAACACTTTATAGATGAATAAGAATACTCACAGTTTGTAAGAATAAGAGCTGTTACAGAAAAAGAGAAAAGAAGATAAGATTCTGCAGACAGATCTGAAATATTTATACTACTTTAAAGAGATTTGTTTACACTGTAAGTAATTTCACAGAACAGTTAGATCACTCTAGTAAATAAGAGTGATTATGAATCACAGATCTGAATCTTTCTATATAATTATAAAGAATAATTACAGGCTGCAGATATCTTGATTCTACAATTCTACAGAGTTAATGAAAGAATGAAAAATTCCTCATAATTTTACAGTGTCAAAGAACAATGATTTATAAGAATAAGTGAAAGATTAACTTATAAATACTTCTCTTTAATGAGAATAATCTTACAGAGAGTGATTCATCTGTGAGATAAATCTGTATAATAATTATACAAGAATCTTGTGAAAATAGTTGAGAGTTAACTGAAATTCTTCTATATAAAAGATATGAGATAAATCTGTATGATAGTTAGAGAAGAATCTGTAGATTATAAAGAATTTCATAGAATAAGAAACTAAGTGATAGACTCTTTTCTCTTCACAGTAATAAGGAATTTTTCCTCACTGAGATTTTTATAGATATAAAGAATTTTTAGTAAGTATCACTGCAGTGCTGAGCTAATTCTATGAAGTCACTCAGTGAAAGACTTCACAGATAAAGTCTTAAAAAGAGAAGAGTATATAAGAAATCTCACTTCTCACAGATTCTTTATCTCTATTTCTATCTCTTATATAATTAATAGAGCTAGCAGCTCTTGACTACATATAACTATATAGACTGAAGTTCATGAATACTATTTATAACTCAGCTTGAATACTATTATATATTTAATCTCTATATTTTATCTTTCTATTACAAATACTTCTAGTAGTTAACAGTACATATCATATCAAGCTGCAAACATCTGAATAATCATCTGTAAGCACTTATTCTTACAACTGTTCAGTGAGCAGAGCATCTGTACTAATAATACAGCTGCTTTTTACAAAGTACAGATGAAAATGATCAGATGTTCAGTGAATTAAGCAGCTGTACTTATATCTCTTATCAAGATCTTATGAATAAGCAGTATTTAACTTCAATGATATATCATAGTGTAGAATAGCACTTTTAGAGATAATATAGTGTAGAATAGTATAGAATAGTGTTTATAGTAAAGATAATTAACTAATATTAATTAGAAAAAAGCTTATAAAAACATATTCTTTTTAAACAGAGTTCAGAGTCAGTTTAAAAAGAATACATTTTTATAAGCTTTCTTTCTTCATCTCAGAGCAGTGAAATAGTGTGATAACACAATGCTGACTTACTACTAATAATTGATAAATACACTATTTTTAATGAGATTCACTATTGCGTTCAAAAAGTACGGACGCACTGAACAGGCTCTAACTGTGCCATGCTTACTCACTCTCTGTAGTGAGTGTATCACAGTGTACAGAAAATCACACTGTAAAGAAAATATTTTCAATATCTTTATTCTTCATCTTTAAATAATTATCATTAATTATAATCATGTCTAAATCTTCTAATTACACTGAGAAGCAGTTGCAAAGAGCTGTTAACATGTATAAAAGTAATTCAAAATTAAAAATCACATCTCTATTGCAAGAATTCAAAGTCTCATATATTATCTTATATAAGAGAATCAATGAGAAGAAATCAAGAACTATGAGAGTTTCACTGAATCAAGTATTGAATGACAGCTAGAAAGAGATAATTAAGATATGAATTTATCAGTTGAATATTAATTTTTACTTATTTATCATTAAGTATATCAAAGCTGCTGTGAACTGCATGTTGAGATAGTATTATACAGATTCAGAAACTGCATCTCTCACAGTAAGTAAGATATGAATATTATAACATAGCGGAACCGAAGCGGTGACTAGTCAGCGGTGTCATGTAGAGGTAGTTATTTTGAGAAGCTGTATAAGTGAGCTTGACTATCTTGCTTGAATAGTGAGCTTGTAGGCTACAGAGTTATTGCAAGAATATCACAGATATGATACTTAGTATACTAAGAAGATTGTATGAGACATGCAGTAACTCTTGTATATATTTCAGTAGAAGTAAAAGATGAATCACTGACTTCTTTAATAAGAAGTCAGTATCTAGCTATTCTATATAGACAATGAGTGAATACTCTTCTCTCATTTCATGAGTGAGAATAGTCAGAGTGATATCTCAGTGATATTTTATTATTAAGAAAGAGTAATCTGCTGATCTTATATAGAAGTGAGGTTTTTATACTTATCAATTGAATCTTTCTATAATATATCTGAATAATGTCATAGAGTGATTGAAAATCAGTTTGAACAGAATGAAATTATTCACATGAAAGCAATGAGTCATGTGAAACTATAACAGAGTCTTGATATAATCAGAAGTATGATAATACTCTTCTCTTTAAGAGCATAGTCTCTATACTCTCAAGATTATCAGATTAGAAATTATCTTTGTTATATAGCAATAATTATTAACTGATTGACAGTGTATATACTGTATATAATATAAAGAAATAGATGGGTTTTTCTACTAACTGTGTAGATCTTTCTTTTCTCATCTTCATTCAAATTAAATATGTGATAAGTGAGTTTCTTATATATTGATTTGAAATGTGAAAAAATGTAGTTAATAAGTGACTTACAGATCTCTCATTATATTTCATTCTAAGTATGAAATTCTCTGCAAAAGTGATGTGTTTTAGAGACAAAGCTAACAGTAGTGACAGGATTTTTCAAAAAGATTCTCTCTCTTTATGATACATTTTTCTCCTCTCTCTCTTCATCTGCAATAGTGAGTGCATGAGAGCATTATTCTTGAGAGATAATAAGAGGCTTATTCTGATATTTTCTAGTGAGTAACAAACATCTTCATGATGCAGCAGCGGCCTTCATGACCGCTAAGAAAGCCAGGTTAAAGGCAGAGACAGCAGTGTCAATGAGCTGTGAAAGCATCACTCTCATTATTACATCTTCTTCTTCTTCTGCTTCTTTTACAGTTGCAGCAGTAGTCACTGTGTCTTGCAGTGAGATGTCATTTCTTCTGTCAGTCAGTTCATTCATGTTCAGTTCATTCTCTGCCTCTCTCACTGCTATTATAATGCTACTCTCTCTCTCAGTCAATACAGTGATGTATGACCCTGTGTAGTCATTCAGAGAGAAACTCAGAGAGAGCTTGATTTCAGAGACAGTGACTCTGAGAAGTTCAATTCATAGTTTCTCTTCTACAGCATGCTCAAGCCCTGCTCAGAATACTGCTGAGTTGAGTCTGCAGAGTTTCACAGTTTCTTCATCTTCTCTCTATGAGAAGGCTTCAGTGTGATCTCTGACTGACACTGCTATCTGTCTACACTGTGTTAAACAGCTGAAGAAGAGAGGAATTCTATGTATCTGTCTCTTCTCTCACTTCTGTTATTTTCATTGCATCTGTAACAATGACTTCTGTCTTTCTGTAAGTATTATCTACTCTACAAGAAGGCATTGTATTAACTCTGACAAGAAGCTTAGATGCTCAAGCAGTATAGAGTAAAAGTCTCAGAGCTTTAAATATTGACAGATTCTATCAAGACTGAGAAGGTCTCTCTTACTTATTTATAAAAGAAGATGAAAGTATGAGTTTCTGAGATAAAAAAACACCTCAGAATGACTGATCTTAAGAAGAGATTAGTCAGTACTGCTATTGAAAGCACTGCAGAGATCAATCACTGATTGAAGAGAATCTCACTTCAGTTGAAGTAGATGACTGAGATACTTTATAAGTTAATAAATTAATACTTTCAGTATCTCTCATGCTCTTCTGCAGCATGCTTCTCTGTAATGTCACAGTATTAACTACTCAGCAGACAAAGATATCAGTGCTGAAGACTTTAACAGTGAAGAATGAGTTTGATGAGAGTGTGATTATTAATAAGTAGACTCTGAGATTCTCTCTTTTTACTTTTTCAGCAGGCTGCAGTCTCATTAGAATAGCAGTAGCTCATAAGTTAATAATATTAATCTTTTTATTGATTTTCAATATTTCTTTTCTCTAACTGCTTCAGAATTTTTATACTTGTATAGTCTCATTAAACTTCTAAAAAACTCTTTGAGAGAAAATAGAAGAAGAGTGCTACAGAGTCTATAAGATATCAGCTCATTACTGTGAGATTATCTCTAAAAAATTCTTTAAGAAAAACAAGAAGTCTTAAGCAGTATTTCTTACTCAATATCTCTAATATATAATGAGACAGTCTCTACTAATCATCTCATAGCTTGCAATCTCTTTCTCAGCATTTTTCAAATGCTCAAGCAGTTTTCATGAATTCTCTGATGATAAATATTCTTCTCATTTTACAAGATATTGAAGCTTACTGTAATGTGTTTACTTATTCAATATTTTCTTCATAAGATATTCAGTATTATTCTCAATCTTGATACTATTCAGCTGAGATGACTCTACTTCAGAGTGTTACTTATAGAGCTTTAAATAGAAAATGTGAAAAATAGAATGAATTGATTTCAATTCTGTGAATAATTTCAACTTATATATCTGCTTACTTATTACTCTTATTATCAGAAAAGATTCTAGTCACTGCTCACTGAGCTTCTTATACAGTCTTATTATCTTGATATTCTTTACTAAAAGTAGCACTTAATTCTCTATTGAGAACTTCATTGAAAGATATTTTTAATTATAGTATTTTATCTACTACTTCTAAGTATGATGAATGCTTTTCATCATCTTCTCATGAATTTTGTTCAAAAGTTTCAATCTCACTTTTACTTCTAACACTGAGAGATACTTTATTCTCTGTATCTATCTAACATTCTAACTGTCTATTTCTCTCTTTAAAATATTGTCTGTGATATCACTGAGTAATGAAGAATTATATTTATAATAAGTATAGAAAGAAGATATCTTTAAAATTACATTCTTTGTATTATTATATATGAATTCAGTGATCAGAAGATATTTGAGTTAATCATTCTGATAATATGAATAGAACACTTAAAGATACTATTCTAGTGTCTGATTCTAGTGTTCAGTCTGATTATTAGTCTGTGAATGAAATATAATACTGAGAAGATATCTTATTATAAGATAATAGTAAAAAGCTGATCAGTATTTACTGATAAAGAGGAATTTTCAATCTATTATCAATGATTTCAGAGTACTGTGATTATGAATAATAATATCTAAAAATAGATCAGTCAATTCAGAGGCTTTAATCTTTTTATAAGTAGAAATATATCTGATCATCTTTGTGAAGTAATCAACAATGACTAAAATTAAGTCATATTCTTTGACTCTTATTAACTTCAGCAGATTAACTATGAAATTTATCAATAGATTCTGTCATGAGTTCTTTGAAATAGACAGTAATATTAACTCACTGTATTACTTATACTGCAGAATCTTTATTCTTTGATAGATATTATAAGTCTTAATATACTCTTTGACATCTGCTCAGAGCTTGTCTTAAGTATATTTATGTTTTAAAAGCTTCTCAGTCTTCTCTAATCTGAAGTGCTCTGCATGAGAATCATTATAATGAATTCTCAATAACTTCTGATACATCACTCTACTATGAGAGATGAAGACTGAATTATTCAGTAGTAGAAGTTCACATTCTTCTAGTTATCAGTGACTTGATTTCTTAGCAGCACTGCTCTGCTCAGAGTCTGTCTCTTTCAAGTTCAAATCAGACTCTTTCTGCTTCAACTTCTGAATTTAAGCTGCAGTAGAGATGTTCTTCTTCTATAACTTATCAATGAATTTTAAAAGTAATTGAGTTGAAAGATTGTAGACTGTTTTATTCTTTATCAATTCAATAATTGTAAGATGTGACATGAGAAGCTCATGATCTTCAGTATCAGTTTCTCACAGAGACTCAGATTCTCTTTCATCTTTTATACTGAGTCATACAGCTGCCTCTTCAGCACTGTTTCTGAGCTTTAGAGAATCTCAACTCTCTGCAGTCAGCTTCTTCTGCAGTGATGACAGAGATTCTTTTATAGAATTCTTCTCTGCATCAATGATATTATAATCAGATTATCTAAATAGTATATCAGTGAGATTAAGCTGATCTGAACAGTATTGAATATAGAAATCATACTCTGAAAGCAGCTTCACTCATCTGGCTTGATATTCTGTTAAGCTCTTTATTATCAAGAAGTAATGCAGATTTGCATAATCAGTGAGAACTTGCACTGAGTACTTACTACTCTGAAGATAATATCATCAGATCTTAAAGAATTTGATAATTATTAATATCTTCTGATCATGAGTATTATACCTTCTCTGCATAAGTAATAACTTCTTGAAGAAGAAGATTACTAATCTTCATTCACAGTGTTTTATAGACTCTGTGAAAAAGTCTTCTCTCACAGATAATTCATTGTCTGTTTTCTCAGAGATGATTATTCTCTGATTCTTTCAATGTTGAAAGATCTCTGATATCAACTGTGAAAAGATTTCACAGATCTCATTTCTGAATGCATCAGTCTTACACTGATTGAGTAAGTCAGAGTTAAAATGATTCAGTATTATAATATCTGTGAAAGCTTGTTTCAATTCTGCAAACACCTGCACAGTGTCTTGAGTGAGAATAAATGATTCTGTTTTTCTGTCTTTCACACTTCTCTTCAACAGATCTGTAAGAGAGACAGTAATCTGTGAATATACATAGATGAATTGTCTGTAGAAATTCATAAATTCTAGAAACATCTGCATCTTGTGATATATTTATGATGTCAGTCAGTTCTCAATGACAGAGATCTGACTTCTGTTTATTGAAATGTCATTCATCTCAATAATATAATCTAAGAAATCAATCTTCTGCATGTAGAATGAGCATTTTTCAGTGTTTGTATAGAGTTAATACTGTCTTAAGCAATTCAACACTTCTTGAACATAGGTATCATGTTCTTTCTCTGTTTTTGAGAAGATTAGAATGTTATTCAAGTATACTATACAGAAGATGTCAACAAGACCCTGCAGTGTCTCATTTATATAGGTCTGGAAGATGGCTGAAGTGTTATAAAGATTAAAAGATAAAACCAGATATTCAAAATTGCTGTACTTGATATAAAAAGCTGTTTTTCAAATATTATCTTCATTAACTCTGATTCTATGATAGATATTCTGTATATCAATCTTTGAGAACATCTTTGCTTTAGATAATCAATCAATCATCTTATCAATCAATGATAATAAATAGTGATTCTTAACTGTTATCTTATTGAGATCTCTGTAGTCTACACATAGATGTAGTCTATCATTCTTCTTGAGTATAAAGAGTATAGATGTCTCTGCTGAACTCTTTGATAAATGTATTCAGTTCTTTGATTGTGCTTCTTTAAGATATTTGCACAGAACATTCAATTTCTTTATAGACAAGTTATAAAGAGATCTGTATAATGCTGTTACACTATCTTCAAGGCAAATTTTATATTATATCTTAGTATCAGAAAACTTCACTGCTTCTCTTTCTGAAAAGACATTCTTAAAATCTATAAAGAGATGTTATGTATGTTCATCTTCAATGATGAATACTGCTGCTAATCTTGCAGTGAGAATGATGACTTTTTCATCTGTTCTCAAGTCTCAATCATCTGCTATACAGTATATTGACTCAATCTTTTTCTCAAGATTCTTCTGATGAAACTCTTCAGATTTCTCTATTACTGTCTCTTTATCAGTGAGGCAGTACTGTCACATCTGAGTGACTCAGTCAATGAGAGAATTGTTTTCTCTCAATCACAGAAGATCTAGAATGATGTTCTCATCTATAATATTAACTGTGTGAAGAAGTAGACTGCTCTTCTTGAAGATTTCTTCTGAGTCTGTGATCACATACTTTACTTGAATTATGTTAAAACAGTGACATTTTATTTCATCAGTAAATTTTACATGATCTGATGAATCTATCTTCTTTCAACTCTTTATCAAAGAAAAGAAATAGAATATGAAGTTAACATCTGTCTCAGAGTTAAGTAGGCATCTCACTGATATCTTCTTATTTAAGATATGCATTGTGATTGTAACATGAACTCAGAGACATGAGAATTATCAATTCTTCATTTCTTTCTCTTCATTATCTTCTGTGAATACATTTATCAGAAGAGAAGTTAACTTTGTGAAGATATCTTCTCAGTTTCTTCTCTTCTTCAGCTTCTTACAATTACTAGTATAGTGTTCATCAGCTCTGCAGTTGAAACAGAGATCTTTATCAAATCTTTTTTAATATTTCTTTGCAGTGAGTGAAGAATTAAAATACTTGAAATTCTTCTTTACTTTCTCTACACTAAAGTCATCACAGTACTATTTAGATTCTGTTATTAATTACTTAGAAGAGATCTTATTAATCTTTTTCTTAAAGAATTAATTATTTAAATAGATTCAGAAAGTTAGATTGACAAGCTCAGTGTGATTGATTAATGAACTCTGATATTATGATATTATTATTCACATCTTATAAGTCAGCTTTGTGAGATAAAGCTGTGTTTTTAATTGATTCAAATTATCAGTTAATTTCTCTTAATATTCTTCAAATCTTGTATTGAAATCAGAAGGATTTTCATCATCTTATTAATGTAATAAGTTGAATCACTGCACTGTTATAAAGCTGCAGTTACAGTGATCTTTGATTTGATTTAGTAGAAAGTTCTTGAATTCTTCTCAAGTCATAAGAGTATTGATATGCTCAAGCTCTCTCTTCTTAATAATTCAAGTAGTTGCAGAGATGCCTTCAAGAAGGTTAGCAGTGTATATTACTTATATCTTATGAGTATTATACTGGCTTAGATTAAGGCAGAATTTCTGTTCAAGAGTACAGATAAAGCTGTGAAATTTAGACAAGATATTTTTCTTATATCTCAGTGAATCTTCAATCTTAATCTCTCTATCTTCATAATAGATGTAGGTGTGTAGAGACTGCAGTGATAACAGAGCAGTTGAAGAGCTCATATCAAAATATACAGCAGATTCAGAAATCTCAGATTTCTGTTAGAGTAGAGATGTACACACTCTAGAAAATAATATAGTGTTTCTTTCAGAGAGTGAGATCAGATCAGTCTCAGTGCAGATGTATAAGATTATATCAGTCTGTTAGAGCTTGACTAATTCAAATGTATAATTAGATTGAGTGATTTAAATTGTAATATAATAGAACTGAAGTGATGACTAGTCAGTGATATTATATAGAGATAATTATTTTAAGAAGCTGTATAAGTGAGCTTGACTATCTTGCTTGAATAGTGAGCTTATAGACTACAGAGTTATTATGAGAATATCACAGATATAATACTTAGTATACTAAGAAGATTGTATAAGATATGCAGTAACTCTTATATATATTTCAGTAGAAGTAAAAGATGAATCACTGACTTCTTTGATAAGAAGTCAGTATCTAGCTATTCTATATAGACAATGAGTAGATACTCTTCTCTTATTTCATGAGTGAGAATAGCTGAAGTGATATCTCAGCAGCATCTTATTATTAAGAAAGAGTAATCTGCTGATCTCATATAGAAGTGAAGTTCTCATACTTATTAATCAGATCTTTCTATGATATATCTGAATAATGTTATAGAGCAGTTGAAAACCAGTTCAGATGAAATGAAATCATCTGTATGAAAGTGATGAGCTGTGTGAAATCATAACAGAGCCTTGACGCGGCCGGAAGTGTGATAAATATATTAATTCATCAAATGCCTGTCAGATTACAAACAAGTTAAGTAAAAACTCATGAATCTAAAATAATACTCTGAATCTTAATATATATAATGATGATGATAATGTATACAATTACTTTATCTCATTATCTGCAGATCAATTATTAACTATCTTCTCACAATTAACCTTTTCAGAGATGATTGTAAAACTATATCATTAAATTAATACAGCAGTCAAGACCTTAGAAGATGTGAAGAATACTCTTACATCTGGTTTGATAAGGCAGTTAAACAAGATCTTCATAATTCAGACAGAATTGAATATATATCATGAAAGTGAACTTGCAGATCATTATTAAGTAAATAGATATCAGATTATTAAATTCTCTCACAGACAGATACAAGTAGATGAAGTTCTCACTATTAAGAATGTCAATTGCAAGATTATAATCTGTAGAGCAGATGAGATGAAAAAGATGTTTAATAAGACTCTTCAATTGATTGAAATCAAATCTATAAAATCTACAGTCACTTAATCATAATAAGATAATTCTATAGAATCTTAACTTACAGTGAATTCTACATCTTCTAATAAGTATATAGATAATCTTTATGTTATAGATAGATATGATGATGATTATTAATTAATTTTTGAAGATTACTATATTCAAAATATTTTCTTTACAGTGTGGTTTTCTGTACACTGTGGTGCACTCACTACAGAGAGTGAGTAAGCATGGCACGGTTAATAAATTATAATAATCTTTTGACAGTTGATTGTCTTGGCAGAAAGTGGCAGTAGTTCGGATTGGGTTAGCTCGGAGTTGAGTGGCTGAGTTTACTGAGCTAACGTCATCTGGCGCTTTCTCAAACCTCCTCCAATGCCTCATCCACCACTCTTTATCGTGGTTGTTCTGAATCAACACAGCGCATATCCGCTCCTGATACCGTCTCTCCATTATTATATCTTGGTTTACTCAAGATGGGCGCGCTTCTGTCGCTGCCCTTGATGGCAGTGCCCAGCGTTGGCACTGTGAGTCTGGCTTGTCCCCCAAAGCTACAGACAATGGCATCGCTAACACACTGAATTCATTAGTTAATAACATTCTGCGCCTCGTGTTGCGGAGCAGCTACCTGCTCAGCGATATGCAGTGCCTGTGGGAAGTTCCAGAGCAGGTATGTTCCATATTCCGCTTTTCTTCCACCAGTTTAAATCCGCTAACCTCCGAACAGCATGGCCACGAGAATCGCCTATGCCGTCATACTCTTGTTTAATTCGATATTATCCTGGATAATGTTGACACGATGGGCGCTAAGCAAACTGGAACATCTCACATTCGACTTTTTACCGATCAGTTGCGAAGGAGAAAAGTGCTATGGATGGGTAGCGGTACATCGAATCAACTTCGCACTTGGGCTGTTTCATATCATTCTGGCACTTCTCTTGCTCGGAGTCCGTTCTTCGAAGGACGGTAGGGCTGGCCTTCAAAATGGCTTCTGGGGCCCGAAAATTATCGTGTGGTTACTTTTGGTGGCCATGTCGTTTTTCATCCCCGAGGGGTTCTTTTTCGTTTGGGGAAGCTACATATCCTTTATCGGTGCAATTTTGTTCCTGCTACTAGGTCTTATCCTTCTCGTCGATCTAGCCCATACCTGGGCCGAGATCTGCCTGCAAAAGATCGAAGAGCTCGATTCTCAAATGTGGCGTGTCTTATTGATCGGTTCGACACTGGGCATGTATCTTGCGTCCATTGCCATGACTGTGGTCATGTACATATTCTTCGCTCACTCCGGATGTGCCATGAACCAAGCTGCCATCACAGTGAGTTCGAGCCTTTCTAGCAAGTGAACATAACATACTAATATGAATGCACAGATCAATCTTATCGTCTTCCTGATTATCTCCGTGGTCTCGGTTCAGCCTGCAGTTCAGGCTTCCAACCCTCGAGCAGGATTGGCACAGGCTGCAATGGTTACAGTTTATTGCACGTATTTGATGTTGTCTGCCGTGTCAATGGAACCTGACGACCGCCAGTGCAACCCCCTGGTCCGCGCTCGCGGCACCCGAACAGCTTCTATCGTGATCGGTGCCATAGTTACAATGTTGACCATTGCATACACTACTACTCGCGCTGCTACGCAAGGTATCGCTCTAGGTTCGAACGGGGCACATAACTACTCACGCTTGGGTCAAGATGAGATGGAACATGGGCTTGTAACTCAACAACCTGGGCTGAGTCGCAGAGAAATGCGTGCGGAGGCTCTCCGCGCTGCTGTTGAGAGCGGGAGCTTGCCAGCAAGTGCTCTCGACGAAAGTGATGATGAGTCAGACGACGACCGGTCAAACAGGGACGATGAACGTCACTCCACGCAGTATAACTATACCCTGTTCCACGTTATCTTTTTCCTAGCAACCACGTGGGTCGCAACCTTGCTCACGCAAAATTTGGATCCGGAGGCGAAGGACAATTTGGCTCCTGTCGGTAGGACATATTGGGCTACTTGGGTGAAGATCATCAGTGCTATGGTGTGCTACGCGATTTACCTATGGACTTTGATTGCTCCGGTTTTGCTACCTGATCGATTCGACACTACGTAAAAAGCACGAAATACCACGGTTGACGACACATTCTTCTCTAATTCTTGTTGGCGTTCGTTGCATTTGGGCCTGTTTTTTTAAATTTGGAATAGTACTCTTTAACCTAGTTAGTTTGCGCTCAAGAAACCGTAGATACACCACTCTTTATTAGTCTTTAGTCAAATGCATTATCTTTACAGGTGGACCTATATCCGTCCACTCATCAATCTGCGTCGCTACATCCGAAAGGCGGTTTTTGGGCAGAAACGGCGGATGACGTCAGCATCGCTGGGTCGTCTTCAGCCACTGATTTACGCGCCCACCAACGCGTCTGCGTAGAATGAACTCCTGCATAGAACCACCACCATGGGATGAATATGGCCACCATCAAGGCCATCGAAGCTCGTTCGGTACTAACTCCTTACCTAGAACCTTTTAAAGGACTGCGCAACGCTAACTGTTAAGTGACAGGTCCACCAAATCCAATCTGGTCAAGTGATTGTCGACCTTTGCTCCGTCGTGAAGGAGCTGGTGGAGAACAGTCTGGATGCTGGAGCGACATCTCTAGGTATTGTGATATGTTTCAGGTTTAAAATTAGAGAATCTGACTGACTGTTTGCGCTGCCGCATAGATATCCGATTCAAGAACAACGGGCTGGATTTAATCGAGGTGCAAGACAATGGAAAGGGAATATCCCCAGACGACTATGAGACAGTTGGTAGAGTCCCTACATACGACACACAAATTCAACGGCTGCGTTTAGTAAGCTTTTCTACTAACTCTTCACTCTGTGTTATAGCTTTAAAGCACTACACCTCAAAGCTGTCGAAATTCGATGATTTATCCTCCCTCCAAACCTTCGGATTCCGTGGCGAAGCCTTGTCTTCCCTCTGCGCCCTCTCCAACTTCCATATTATTACCGCCCAAGCACACCAAACTCCCAAAGCCTCGAGGTTGGAATTTGAGACTTCTGGAAGGCTTAAAAGCAAACAGGTGGTGGCAGGCCAAAAGGGGACAATTACATCAGTCGAGAACCTTTTCACCAAACTTCCCGTGCGACGACTGGAGTTGCAGAAGAATATCAAAAGAGAATATGGCAAGGTACTGGGCTTGTTGCATGCCTATGCGTGCGTCAGCACTGGTGTTCGATTTAATGTCAAAAACCAAATGCCTAAAGGGAAGAGTGTCCTTGTTTTTGCAACTCAATCCAACGCCACGACAAAGGAAAATATATCCAACATATATGGAGCTAAAACGCTCCTCTCTTTGACGCCTCTTGACCTCGAGTTGGAATTTCAGCCGAGTGGAACGGGAAGATGTTTAATCGGGGGTGGTTCTAATGAAGGAAACAAAATACTCGTGCAAGGCCATATTTCGAAACCGGTTTTCGGGGAGGGCAGGCAGACCCCCGACCGCCAGATGTTTTTCGTCAATTCCCGCCCATGCGCTCTACCGCAAATTGCAAAGGCATTCAATGAGGTTTATAAATCTTTTAACATCTCTCAGTCCCCATTCATCTTTGCCGACTTTAAAATGGATACGAATTCTTACGACGTTAATGTGTCACCTGATAAACGCACCATTTTGCTCCATGATGCCGGCGCGCTAATAGAGTCATTGAAGACGTCTTTGACTGAGTTATTTGAACGTCAAGATCAGACAGTCCCGCATTGTCAGGCTTCTCGGAAACAATCTATGCTGCAGTATCCTCAGAGCACAAATATCCCTTCCAGTCTTGGCTCTGAGAAACCTGCAAAATCAAGCGAGCCGAGACAATCTGAGGATCTTGGGCAAGTTGATGGAAGTGACGAGGAAGATGAGCAAAGAACGATGAGAACTTTCGTACAACGCTTTGCCGGTCGTAGTAACGCTTCAGACGAGATTCCTGAAACCCAGCAGAATGTGGAGGTCGGGGTGTTGCCTCTGTCTGCAGAACAATACTCAACCGCCAACGAGAGTGTTCCGCAACCGAGAAATATATCTCCCGGGGCTAACGAAATCTTATCTTCCCAATCTCAATCGTGTGATAATGAAAAGAGCACGACGGCATCCCCTTCCACCCAGCTTTCAGATAAGTCTGCGGAAAATTGGGCTAACTCAGGCTTTACTCGTGCATCCTCGCTTCTACGACAAGAACCGCTGCATTCAGTACAAACCTGCTCCCCGCAACATTCCCCCAATGTGATCCAGAACGCTTTCGATCGAATGCGCCCAAGTAGACCACCTGTCGAACTCGCAACTATTACGGTAGGAAAACGAACTGTCACGTCCACTATAGGTAGAGAACAGTTCAAGCGGAAATTGGGTGCAACGAGTTTGGGAGGTTCAGCCCCTCGACCCAAACGACGAATTCACGTTTCAACTAGCAAGAGCAAACTAGGGCAAGGTTTACGATTGTTTGCGGCACCAGACACCAAAGTGGATGACGATCTGGAAAGCATCAGTGGCGAAGATGAACAAGCCGCTGTGGAGACTGCATCAGAAGTCGAGTCTCTGTCTGATCACCATGCTGAAGAATTTGATGAAATGCACCCCGAACGGGAAAGCGAGCTCGAGTATGAAGAGGACGCCGGAAAACACGGAGAAGGCGAGATGGAAGAAACAGGACCCACGGAGCCACATGATGAAGCCGAAGCCTCCGACTCCGACACGAGCTATGTGGACGAACAAGAGGAAAAGGCTAGGGAAGAAGCGAGAGTTGCAGAGTTGATACAAGCAGCGGAAGAGAAGGCGGCAATTCCTTCAGACGATACTATCCATAGAGTCAACAGAATATCGAAACGGTCCATTGGTAGAACATCCACAGTCGATCTGGTAGGATGTATAGATGGGTCATTGGCCAGGATCGAGGCTCATATGAAGTTGCTTCAAGAGGGACTGCAGAATATCAACAACATCAGTTCTACCACGAGTGAGGGAGAGATTACTCAGGAACCAGGAGAACCAGAGTCAGCAGAAACACAACTATCCCTCTCGGTCTCCAAAGAGGACTTCGCCAAAATGCGCATTATCGGTCAATTCAACCTGGGATTTATCATTGCAACACGACCACGCGGGGACTCAAACAACCCATCAACCCTCCCAGGCCACAAACATGACGAAGTATTTATAATTGACCAACATGCATCGGATGAAAAGTACAACTTCGAACGTCTCCAGGCCGAGACAGTTGTGCAAAACCAACGACTCGTTAAGCCAAAGACCCTCGAACTAACGGCTGTTGAAGAGGAAATCATAATAGACAATCTTCCAGCCCTGGAAAAGAACGGCTTTGTTGTAGAAGTGGACAGGAGTGGCAACGAGCCCATCGGACGCCGATGCAAACTTACCAGCCTACCACTCAGCAAGGAAGTGGTCTTTAACACAGGAGATCTTGAGGAGTTAATCGTTCTACTTGGTGAAACGCCGCAAATACAAACGCAATCTGCACCATCTCCCACCTCCGGTTCCGATGTCTTTGCTGGCAAATATATTCCTCGTCCAAGTAAAGTTCGCAAGATGTTCGCGATGAGAGCGTGCCGTTCTAGTATTATGATTGGGAAGACGCTTACCACCAAGCAAATGGACCGGGTTGTGAGACATATGGGGATGATTGATAGGCCATGGAATTGCCCCCATGGGCGTCCGACCATGAGACATCTTATGAGTTTGGGGGATTGGAGCGTATGGGATGAATGGGAGTCTGCGACACAGTTAGCATTAGAGAATTGCGGCGATGTGCACGCAAGTACCGGATTAGATGTTTGGAAGCGATTCCTAAGTGACTTAGACGAGGATTAAACCCGGGTTTGCGGTGTTTTATTAGGGAGATCGCCTGTTTTTTTTTTTTTTTTTTTTTTTTTTTTTTTTTTTTTTTTTTTTTTTTTTTTTTTTTGATGTTAAATAGATTTCTTTTTTGGGATAACTACAAAGCTACAAAGGTTTTTGGAATCCGATCATACTTTAAGGACGATCATGTTTACTTGACTATTCATTCTATTGAATACAGTAACCGAAGGGAAATGAAACGGGGGTCCAAATAGCTCAATACAACAGGAGACTCGTCACCTCACATATAGCCAGAAACACGCAAATCCTCCGGCCCTGCAGGTCAAACATTGAAAACCATAGATAACGGGAGAAAATAAACAATCCAAGCTCCCTTCCTCCCCTCCTCCCCTCCAATCCTTAAAACCATCTCCTCAACTTACTCTCGGGCTTCCGATTCATTCTCCCATTCCTCTCATCCTCCTCCTCCGCCAAACGCAGCGTCTCCTCCGTAATCAGTAGATCGCGCTCAATAAGCTCTGCCCAATTCTGCAAGTCCCCCACCTCATTTAGCCCCTTTCTACCCATATCAGCCAGCTTTTCCAACTCCTTTGACTGCTTCGCGAGATCTTGGGTTGTCTTTTTCAGTTTCTCCTCTTGCTTCTTGAGGGCGTCGTCATTGTCATGAAGGGCCTGCGCGCACTGGCGCAGGTCGGCGTCCAAATTTGTTCCGACGGATGTTAAAGAGGCGGTAAAAGCGGCCTTGGCTTCGGTTGTTTCCTGCGTATGGGCGGTGCTCGACGGCGTGGATGGGGCGGTATTGGCCATGGGTGTGTACATTGAGATGCTACCTCATACAGATGAGGATGGATGCTGGTTTATTGATGTTCCGGCTGCAGGGTTTGATAGAACATGCAGGTATTTGCGGACGATGTATGCACAGTGGAGCTCGTTAAAACTTCGTGTATCTGGAGATGCTGGAGATGAGTTGATGCGGGCCTTGAGCGTGTTGCTCAAGTATGATGCATAGAAAATAAATCCAAAATTCTCTGAGCAAGTCAACGATATGGCGAGCGTCCATTACCCCACCATGCCGGTCACGCGCTATCCAGGTAGCTGCATCTAATAAGCTTTCCATGCCATCTTCCATGCATCGAGACGGAGCTGGGTTTGTTCTGGTATATATAGTGTATGGCCATGCTCTCGATAACACATCTGAAACCTCCTAATAAGTCGAAACTGCATCTCAAATCTCATCGGACCCGTAAATCCTGGAATTCAGCTACCTTAGCGGCTCAAATGCTATCCGCTGGCCCTTTTTGCATAGGGATCTATGAATCTGCTGCCCAACACCCTTAGGGCAATGGAGCTCGTAATAGGTCGAGTCGACGGGAACTACTGCAAGAATGCGTTGTCATTCTCAGCAGTTCCAACTGTAACACTCTTGGATGGCTCGCGGCGAGAATTGCTCACTGTGTCGTTCTTTAGTTCGGATATTCGTCAGTCTGAAATTATCGCGATACCTTATCACGGCCGCACTGAGTCCAGCAGGTTGACCGTTTCTTAAGCACATTCCATTACGATAATTGTACGGAGTACTCCGTAGTAAATTCCACGTGATCGAGGTTCTATTTTTGGAAATTATAACGTACCACAGGCGCTTTTATTGTTCTCAACCAATGCATATCGGCCTATTGTTGGAGGAAAAGAAAAAAAGGAAAAAAGGAAAAAAAGGGGGGGGGGGGGGGGGAATTTGCGAAAATCCAATATTCTAGCACTTCTATCATGAGTCTATTTAATATTGAAATACGATCTGGTTCTAAAGTCTCACAACTTCCCCTTGACTCCAACGACCTGCTCCGCTGAGGCATGAAGTGCCGTTACCTCAGCCAGCAAAATTCCTTCTGGTACATCTTCTCCCTCTTCGTTTTCCAGCTCCAATGCCCATGTAACTATCCCCGCCCTCGGGCTTCGCACTTCGAGTTCCATTTTCATTTGTTTCACGAACGCGATCACTGTGTTCTCCTGGATTTCGTCCCCTTCTTCCACGAGCATCTCGGTCAGCTTTCCGCTCATCGGAAGAGTGATATGAGAAGAATTGTTCAGATCTCCTCGTCGGTGAGTTGATGATAGGGAAATTGACGAAGCAGATGTGCTGGACAAAGTCACTCGATATGGAGTAGTTGTTGCGGCTTGAGTCGCAGTCGCCGGAGTTGTGTATTCGATTTCTGCACTTAGAGAAGTTGGGAATTCGTTGCGAAGAAGTTTACTAAGCAGAAGGTGATGAGGCGTTTGGGAAGCGGATCCCCGTTTGGAGTTCAATGGCGTCAACTCAACGGACCAAGCATCTCCTTTGCGGAAGAGGACGCTGGACGATCCAAGCGATAGAGTTTGAGGGGTAGAAGAGGCAGGCGGCAGGCCTGATTGGTTCGATCTGGAGCTTGAAAGTTGCTTTCCATATTGGATAATTTCTTCCAGATGTTTCTCCAGCCATTGAGTATCGATTTGCCATTGCTGGAATTCGTGATTTGCGAGGATTCCTTTCAGGACATCGATGTTGCTCTTAACCCCTGATATTCTTGTATCGTCCAGTACTCTGCGCGCCTTTCGAAGTACAGAATCCCAACTGGTGGAGGTGACTATAATTTTGGCCATCATGTTATCGAAGTCGGAGCCAATTACTACTGGCGATGACCCCGAGATATTAGTATCCACCCTGACGCCATTGCCTCCTGGGACATGGAATTCAGTGATTTTTCCGATGCTCAACGCGAAATTCGCGCCTGGGTCCTCAGCACATAATCTCAACTGGATTGAATATGCAGTGGGTGGTTGTTCCGGATTTTTCCTATCACCCAGTCCCATATCTCGCAATGGCACACCTTGGGCTAGCAGCAGCTGTGTCTGGACAAGATCCACCGACGAAATGCATTCCGTGATTGTATGCTCGACTTGAAGGCGGGGGTTGATTTCTAGAAAGTAGAACTCTGATAGTTCCCCGCTGACCAAGAACTCGAAAGTTCCCAGCGACAAGTACTTAATCTACGTTCCGAGTCAGCTATTGTATCTGACATCAGTAGCTAAGAAGGCGACTTACCTCACTCGCAATCCGTAATGCTGCCTCGATAACCCTCCTAATCAAGCCTCTATCTTTCATCATAGCGGGCGCACACTCCACAATCTTCTGAAACCTCCTCTGCACACTACAATCTCTTTCCCAGAGATGCCTAACCTCCCCAGTACCATCTCCAATAATCTGAACCTCAACATGATGAAACCCTCCCACGGCAGCCTTTTCCACGAACACCTTTTTGGACGGAGATTCCCCAGTCGCCCGATCAAGAGCAGACTGCAGCTCATCCGGTCCCTTTACGAATCGGATCCCCCGTCCACCTCCGCCATCCACAGCCTTCACCATGACAGGATATCCAACCTCAGCCGCGAAACGGCTTATCAAGTTAATATCGTTCGTTGGCGTTTTCATTGCCTTCAAAATCGGCACACCACATGCCTCAGCCAACTCCTTGGCTTGTAGCTTATCTCCTGTCCTTGCCAATACTTCCCAACCGGGGCCAATGACTTTGGCCCCCGCTTCCTCCCATATGCGCTGGGCAAATTCTGCGCTTTCGCTTAGGAACCCATACCCCGGGTGGATTGTGTCTATGGAGTTCTCCCGTACTAACTGCACCAGCAAGGCAATATCCATGTAAGACGCTGGAGATGGTAACGCTAAGACATGGTGCGGTGCTCCCACGTCACAATGCGAGCGGTCATCTTCTGTGTAAAGTGCAAAAGTCTCGATGGACAATTCACGGGCCGCCTGGAGGATGCGAACTGCGATCTCTCCTCTAATAAAGGCGGCAAAAAAGAAGATAATGGTGTTAGCGTTCTTCCATCTCTTTTCCTTATGATCTCAGTCTTGAATTTCGTAGTTCCCACGTACCTATTCGCAACCAATAGCCGCTTAATGGGCCGCGCTGGCGGAGGAGTCATGATTACTACTTGAGGACTTGGCCACGGGAATGTACTTATACAATATGCGCTGCCATTCAGGAATCAGGGGGTGGAAAAAAAAAGAAAAAAAGAAAAAAAAAAAAAAAACATAAACCCTCTATTTTTGCCGACTGAGCCTCAGTAGCAATCGCACACAGAAAAAAAGAAGCACAAAAGGAATTCATTTAAAATAAGCCGGAATAAACACCTGCCCCCTTGCTCCCGAAAGGATTTTTAACTTAAATAATATATTCCTCCATGTCTTCACCCCTTGACTGGCCTGTTCCCAGCTCGGGTGGGTTCGATGTTGCGGGGAACGATCGGTTTTGCCGCAGTCGTAGAACGGCCGAGGTTCGGCCCATCAAACCATCTACACAACACATCACCAGTTGTTAAACTCCACACGTACAACAACAACTGGTTGAATGCGTCTATATATATGTGTGGTTTCTCGTAAAAGATTAAGGGAAATCATCGTTGTCACCGTTCTGTTTGAAGCTGGTCGTCTATACGCAAGTCGATCCTACGTGGGCAGCTTCACGTGTAGCAGTTTTTCGGCTTGCCGTGTAACCTATTTCGGCAATTGCGGATTGTATAGCCGGAAAAGCAGCCGATATAGGTTCGGGCACAGGAGCTACATTTTGAAGCATGAGGATGGGAAATTCCTGGGGTTGGAATCCGGCTATCTGTTTGCTTAAACCGATTCGCTCTCGGTAATGTCGGAAAGTATATATTACTATTTACCCAGCACATCCTGCCTACAGCACAATTCGGAGTGGAAGAATTGATTGTAAAGTCGATCAAGACAACTACTGATATTCCATTCCAGAGGAAAGAAGAAGCTACGAAGCCATTATGGGAGGCAACGGACCCCCAAACGGCAGCTCCACCGTGCTAGATGCCTCAAACTCGAAAAACCAAGCTACAAACCGACTCAATCAGCTCTCCTCACAAATCTCAGGAAGCAACCCGAAGAGCAAAAAATCTAAAAAATCAGCGTCCGCCCTTCCAGCAGACTACTCCGATGTACTCGGCCAAATCGAAACCATACGCACCTTGGCTGCGAATCCGGACTTACAAAATAGAGGCTACATCAGACAGAAACAGGCTGGAAAGCTATGGGTCCGCGAACGCATCGACCAGCTACTTGACCCAGGGACGTTTCGCGAAATAGGGTCCGTCAGCGGCAGGGTGAAATGGCAGCAAACAGGCCCACTGACAGAGAAACCCGTGGCATTTACGGCCACCAACAATCTTCAGGGCCTAGGCAAGTTGCGAGGCCGGACCATCGTGTTCACTGCGGATGATTTCACCATTCGTGGAGGACACGCGGACGGCGCGATAGCGGAGAAAACCATGTATGCGGAAAAAATGGCCGTTGCGATGAAATTGCCCATTATTAAATTGGTGGATGGGAGTTCGGGGGGTGGGAGTGTGACGACGATCAGAAAGGAGGGATGGTCGTACATACCGCATGTCAGCTCGTTTCATCCGATGGTTGAGCAACTTAACTCAGGTGTGCCGAATTTAGGTGCAGTCGTTGGACCGGCGGTGAGTTTCCCTTTCCCTCTGAAATTTGGGCGTTTGGGTATTTTTCTGAACTGTTGTCTGCGAGTAGATCGGACTGGGCGCTGCAAGAGTCGTTTCCTGCCATTTTTCAGTTATGGCAGCGGACATAGGTGCTCTCTTCAACGCCGGCCCGAAGATCGTTGAAGGCGCCACTTTCGAGGAAGGTCTCGATTTCCAGGACCTGGGCGGTTCGATGATGCATTGCACAAACGGCACGATAGACAATCTTGCCGCAAACGAAGCAGAATGCTTCGAGCAACTCAGGACTGTTCTCGGATATTTGCCCAATTGCGGTACCGAAGCACCACCTGTGGTTCCGTGCGGTGACCCGGAGGGCAGAGAAGATATTGGGCTTCGAACAATCATCCCAAGAAAGCAAACGAGAATGTACAACCCCCGAACCATCATAAATTCTGTGGTTGATCAAGGATCATGGTTCGAAATCGGGGCGCTATGGGGGACGACTGCTATCACTGGTCTCGCTAGACTGGGAGGTAGACCCGTGGGGCTTATCTCCTCGAATTGCGAAGTAAACAGTGGCGCTTTAGATGCGGCCGGAAGCCAAAAGTTGACCAGATTTTTGAAGTTGTGTGACGTGATGAACCTCCCACTTCTTCAATTCGTTGACGTCCGTAAGTACTATCAAACAGACAATTCCTCCTTCAACCAAAAGTGACGAGCGCTTTACTGACAATATTTGAAGCCGGATACGCCATTGGGACTGTAGCAGAAAGAAGTGCGACCATGCGCTGGGGTGTAGAGCTTGGCAAGACCTACTTTTCCACCACAATGCCAATTTTCAACGTTATCACAAGGAGAGTATATGGTGTGGCTGGCGGTATTATGGTTGGGTGTCGAGATCCCGCAATGCAATGTGCCTGGCCATCCGGGCAATGGGGATCACTACCATTAGATGGCGGCATCGAAGTTGGTCACCGTCATGAACTGCGAGAGGCAGAGGAGGTCGGGAAAAAGGCA
Organism: Blastomyces dermatitidis ER-3; assembly: GCF_000003525.1. Lineage (NCBI taxonomy): Eukaryota > Fungi > Ascomycota > Eurotiomycetes > Onygenales > Ajellomycetaceae > Blastomyces > Blastomyces dermatitidis. The sequence continues at coordinate 995,593 of NW_025544782.1, read as the reverse complement.
GAGCGATACAAGGAGCTGGAAGAAGAATATCTTCGACTCATGAATCCAGTCAGAACGGCGAATGCGTTTGGGGTGGAAGAAATTGTCGATCCCAAAGACACGCGCTCGATATGCTGTGCCTGGGCTGGGCGCGTGTATGATGTCATCATCCCTCAGCGGTTATTAGACAGGGCAAATGGAAAGATTCAGCCGAACTTCTTTTAAGTCTCTTGTCATGGCTAGATATTCTTTTCTTTTCTTTTCTTTTATTTTTTAATTTCTCATCATCTCGAGATAGAAAAATAGATCTGATATGTTATTCGACTTTTCCCACACCCTGTAAAGTTAGATATACATCCGTTCCCCATCCCCACAGACTCTGCACTGCAATACTGCCACCGAAGTATTCTGCATATGCTCTGCTTAAGGGTAACCCGTAGCCAAGGCCAGCTATGCTACTGGTGTTGGCTCCGCTACCGGAGAGGGCATTCAGGGCGTCAATGTTTCCATTATCTCCACCTGGAAGATCGTCTTCTTTATAAGTGGTAAAATTGTAGGACCAGATATTAGAAAGAAGATCAGGATGTACTCCGCCTCCACGATCACGGATGCGGATCGTGATACTTTGAGTGGAGGAGTAAAGCGGCGCAAGCAGCTCATTTCTATCAGGTAATTCCCCAATGTCCTTGCCAATACGGAAATCCACTTCAGCATCTGAAGGCTTCTCACTACTTAGGGAATGCTCCTGTGTATGGCGATCTGGTACATCTGGAGCAGCAGCTATAGTGACCTCTACCGGCTCACGTTCATTGCCCGATTCCACAACTGCCCGAAACGCATTCTTCAATAATTCCGTGATGATATATTCCACGTGAACGGGGATATGTGCAAAAGTGATATCTGGTTCTCCATCAATCACAAGGCGCGGTCGAACGCCATATTTTAGCTCACATATTTCTGCAACAAATTCTTCGCACGTTCGAATAAGCTGTGCGGGGCGTAGTGCGGTATCGATTACTCCGATATAGTTTGGTGGTGTAGTCCATCCCTGCTTCGTGCCATCCACTGGTGGCTGCGAAGCCATATGCAACGCAAGATGCTGTTGGGCTATCAATCGGGTACCGATTCGGGCTCGTAAATGCTCTTCGAGAAATTTAGTGACTTCGGCGGGGCTGATATACTTCCTACATTCCAGAAATCCTCGTGCCAGTACGGGAATAGTATTTGTATGGGTTTGAACAAGATCAGCCATGACGTCGGTAAACTGTATCTCCTCCTCCATGCTTGTAATTCGCCGCTGCTGGTACGGAAGGAGGGTTGAAAGAGAGTGCAAATAATTGTTATAAATTTTGGAAATATGCGGATTCGACACGACGATAAACGGAAGATTTCTCAGTGCTTGAATCCGGTAGGCTAGGCGAGTAGGAAGTAAAGAGAGAGTAAAGTTCGCTGATGCGAGGAGCGCTTCTTGTGATAGCGGCGGGCGTCCATGTCTTGAATGATGCGATTGTCAGTTTGTCATGATGAACCACTATGTGCAATTCTGGAAAATGATATACATGTCATTCTTTTGCTTACTTGAGGAGGTCTGTGAGCGTCAAAGGCCGCCGGGGACTCGACGCAAGCCTCGTTACCTCATCTTTGGCAACATCTGAAACTGAAGGCGGATAGGACCAGCTATGGGCAGAGAGGGCAGATAGACTCCTCGCCTGGAGCTGAGGGAACGCCCAGCAATTCAATTGCCCTAGAAAACGAGTGCTTAGAACGGGTGCCATAATGACTTCTCCATACTCAAATTACTAAAATGCCCAAGACAATGTTGATTGGAGAAAGGGATCGGGGAAGACGATGACGAGAATGGATAAACGCTAGATTAGTCATCCCTGGGCTAACGGGGGTCACGTTACCCAGTCAGTCCTCTTCTTTTCAATGCCGAATCGGCAACAATAACAAAGTTTATTTACAGCTTCAGCGAACAAGGACAAAACTCGCAGCACCAATGGCCATGTACCGAAATCGAAGGAACCACGATATTTCTCAAGCGTCTTATCCCATCATTCAAAGGATTACCGACTATATCCATCACTGACACAACGTCAATTTCGGCGAGGCATTGGAAATATGCCCCCGCGACGTCGCAAACTCCCTTTCCGCCTACGACTCCTACGACTCTACTACCGTATCATCCATTTCAGATCGCCTCTTAAGCTACGAGCGAGCATTGTCAGGTTAAGACATGACCATCCCCGGCCGTGGCTCTGTCTTTTGCAACTTTTCAACCCTTTTCCTACATGGTTATATCCAGTCTCCGACCCCGTTCCCTCCAAGCAGATGTTGGGAAATGTCTCCTTAATGATGGCCCGAAGAAACCATATTGTTACATTCCGCAACATTCCAGTTTGGCGTTCACGAGATACCCCTTTGCGTTCTTTATATCGTCTTTATGAATCTATGGCTTCGGGAGAGTATGCCCCCATGGGCCAGGAGACAGAGTACTTTTGGTACCAGAATCGGAGTCGGTGGGATTTGCATATAATTGAGGACCCCAAGGACCCCGATCCTATTCGCTATGCCATTCTAGCATGCCTCGCCGAAGAGCTAGTAAATGCTTTTAATTGGAGATTGGGCTTGGGCATGCGACGAGACCATAAACATGTTTTGCGGGAAGCTGATGAGGACCCCTATCCGGCTTATGCGCCTGTAATTGGGCCGTCTTGGACGAAAGATGTCCCTCCTATTTCCCGGGAGGATTTATGTGCCCTTCCCCAGGGGTTTGTGAACAGTGAGGGGAAATTAGTCCTTGAGGAGAACGGGAAGAACGAAGTTTTCGCGCGGCGAAACATTGTCACGAATGTGGGCTGGTTGTATACGATTTAGAAAAATAATAGTCACAGGGTTTAATATATCCTATTCTTTTTTTTTTTTTTTTTTCCTTCCCAACAAAGAACGCTACGATTGGTATAACTCAAGGATTAAACACTGATATCGGATCTATACGCCACCACCAATTTCGCCAAACGGAAGCCTACCGGGAAGAAGTTTCCTCCAGCTCAAGCGAATATATTCCCACGATACTTTCTCCAGAACGCTGCAGCCACCTGCTCCATCGTTTCTCTCGTCGGAATAATATCAAACGAATTAGAATTCAAGGTGCGAATATGCTCTTTGTCGAGCAGCTCGCCTTTCCTATCCTTCATATACTTCAGCAATGCCAAAGCGTCACTCATATCCAACTCCGCCTTCCGACCCCTGTCACCGGTGTGTATCCTCCTGATCTTCCGCTCCAACACCCATTCGACCGGCGCAGCAAGGACGGTGAGGTTTTCGCCTTTGAATAGGACAATGTTTTGCCGCTCGGCTTGCTCGAACAGCTGTTGTCTCGTCCTCCCAGCCACGAACAAGGCCATGTCCTCGTTTATCCATTCCTCATTGTAATTCAGAGCAGTCGAGACTTCGAAAATGGCCTCTTGGATGGGCTTTTTGATTTCCTCATCAGCTGCCCACTGGGGGTCGGCGATGTAGTCCAAGTCTGTCGTAGCCGTGCGGTTTTTGAGGTATGTGATGGCAAAATAGCCGCCGGCTGCTATTATTTTTATCGGAGCGAAAGCGACGATGAATGCATTCTTTCCCAGCTCTGTATCAAGGGCGCTAAGACCTGTTTAATATCCATTTTAAGACATTGGCCAACTATTTATTAGTAAGCTGATAGATTAACTAGTTACCTTAACTATAGTTAAGTTATTTTTCTCTTTTATTATTAATCATCTGATAACTATAAATCATCCTCTCATTTATTTTTTTCGCGACAACGAGAGAGAGTGCATGCATACCTTTTTGAAAATCCGCAGCATCTAAGAAAACCTTCTTCTCCGTCATGATTGCGCAGTGTAGCCGTCAACGTTGAGAGAAAGAAAGGAAACATACATCATGTCCGACGGCGCAGATGTATGCCCTTTGAACCTCTGTACCCCCAGGTTTGCGAAAGAGGAATCAATCAGTAACTTTGGGCAGCGGCGGGAGGGAAATTGAAAACCACGGCGTCGAGAGGGCGAGAGGGGTAAGTAAATAATAAAAGAGAAAGAAGGAGAAAGTAAATAATAAAAGAGAAAGAAGGAGAGAAAGGAAGAAAAGAAGAAAAGAAGAAAAGAAGAAAAGAAGAAACAGGGTTGAAGCGCCTTGCAGCAGACAGACACCAGAATTTGCCGCTTATTTATTATTTACTCGAACTTCTCGGGAGTTCTAGATTTGTGCCAAAACCCTAAGTTAAATAATAATAAATGCCAAAATAATTTGAGAGCAATCTCCAGATCAAAAAAAAAATATATCTTAAATAATATATTTGACATATTATTTTCAACGCCCGAAACACACCACACCACGGATCACCAAACACAATTGTCATTCATTCTTTCGTTCCTTTGAGTACATCTTTTATTTACAACTAATTATCTGCGAAGTTTTATTTTCTTTCCACAACTAACACCAGGACTCCGCCAGAGCGTGCTATTCATCATCAACGCGCGAAACACATTGTGAAGTGATCCAGCTGTTCCCGCTTCACCTCAGATGTGATTGAAAAAAAATTCATGGTATCATGCTAATGGACTACATTATGATTTGGAATGAGAGATGTTGAACCCGACAGCCGCTTATTAAGTGAGCTAGCTACTCTGGACATGGATGGGATGGGCTTTGTTTTTTTTTTCCCTTATATTTATTTAGCTAGCTACCAGAGCTGCAAGCGACCATCTAAAACTAATGTAGTCTACCTTATCACTGGGGTTTTGTTTGCTGCGTCGTCCCGCCATTAAATAATAATAATATCTCCTCTTGGTGTGGAAAAGACAGCCAAACTCAACCCTTGCGAAGATCATGCCAAGAACATAACGTTATGGTTTGACGTTTTGGCGGGGGTTGGACCTCGTATTCAGCAAGACTACGGAGTATATATATATATATATGTATGTATATGACTCACCCAAGCGCCAATATCAGTCAGTCATGGATATATCGATTCCTGACTGCTAATTACTGAAATAAGCTAGGTTACATACCTGTTAAACTTCATTCTCGCCAAAGTTGTGCGAAATAAATTTCCTATCGTTCTGCAGTTTGCTTTCTTCAGGCTTGAATCAACAGAGAGGAGGAGTGCGCGCGCCCCTGGAAGCCCTAGCTATATAGATAATGACCCCAAAAAGACAACGCCGTAAGACCAATGATCCTGCGGTTCCGGATATTTCAGATGACGCTACGGAGCGGAAACGGGTTCTAAACGTGCTTGCACAGCGCCGTTACAGTGAGCAAAACATCACATATGAAGGGCCTCCCATGTCAGACAGAACAAACAAGGTTCTAATAATTCAACTTCTCAGGGAAACGGAAGAGGGAACATCTAGCTGCATTGGAAGCTAAGCTACAGAACAAAGACGGGAAGGAGCATGCATCAACTCCTGACCGCCTTCTTTCAACTGAAAGTGGCCCTGAAAACCAGTCAGGATACGACATATTACCACCATTAGAGGAACAGGTGAACTGTACGGCGAACATTCCCCCCGCGTCACCGGGGACGATACACCGAGTTCAGGAAGCGCTCCTAGACACGTTTAACGCTGTTGATGCTTCCAATGCTGAATCAAGCTTTTTCGACCACCCTGAAATTCCAGATTTCTTTCCAGAATTATTGATGAACAACAACTCGTCATCGTCTCCCTCTTCCTCCGCTTCCTCTTCTGCTTCGTCCTCCTCAATGGTACCAGTGTCGTCATCTCCCTCATGTTTCGAAACTCTCTTCTCACTTGCACCGCCCTCTCCTGAACTGGAAGCACTCTCCTATCAATTCCTCCAAAACATCAGCGAACAAGACCTCGCTCCAAACGACCTCTCTTCAACTCTCCAGTCCCACCAAACAACCACCTTCACCTTCCCAGACGACCACATCATCGAAATCCCAACCTTATCCCTTCTCCGCGGCGTCCTCACCATTGCCGAACGGCTACAGCTCAAGGATCTCATCTGGGCCATGGACGCCGTCAGCCCATTCTACACAGGCCCAGCGGGACTCAAATCCCCCTCCCACGCCCGTTCCCCTTCGTCATCATCATCATCATCATCATCATCTTCTTCTTCTTCTTGTTCCTCTACCAGAGCAGTATTAGAAGGTTTACCCGCCCACCTCCAACCAACCCCAACCCAGCGCCTAATCCCCCACCATCCAATCCTCGACCTCTTCCCATGGCCCACCACCCGCGACAAGCTCATCCAGGTCTTCAGCATGCCTGCAGACCTGCGCCCGGCTTCCGCATCGCACCCCATGGCCATGATGAATCTAGTGTACGATATCGAGGACCCGGCTGAGGGGATGCGGGTGAGCGGTGGGAACCCCTTTGACCTCGATGTGTGGGAAGTCGGGCAGATAGTGTTTGAGCGGTGGTGGTGGGCGTTTGAGACTCGAGTGATTGAGCTGAGTAATCGCTGGAGGCGGAGTCGGGGACAGCAGGGGTTGGCGATGGGGCCGTGTTTTTGATGGGGTTAACTATATATCCGTGGGGCGTCTTTAACCATACATATATTTGTATGCATGTGCACGATATGCTATTATCTCTGCCGGCTGTGGTATTATTATCATCCTACTTGTTGTATAGCTCCGTGTGATGAAGCAAGTAGTTTGCGCGCGAAACACTCCGTTTTGATCAGATTGATACTGTGACCACTTATTAGGCCGTTTGTTAACATTTCAGGTCACCGCCACCGCGACAATACTGGCCACGAGTGGTAGGTTTGGTCGAGTTCACGGTTGGCTGTGTTTTGGCGCTCTTCGTCGTCGGGTTTCCTCATTGAATTTGTCACTGGGCGTGAACTGTTATTGTATCTGATAACAGTTTGAGGGATTGCAGTGGTGTATGGTATGCATCACTGAGGATCTGTGATGCACATGGGTTGAAAGGATGGGGATGCCCTGGTTGATGAGAGTAGTTTTTGGAGAAAATGAAGATTGTACAAAAGATTGTATAGTCAGGAGCTATTATGCTACAGTATCCAGATATTTAGTAATTACCTGATTGAATCAAGCTTGTAAGAGGAATCCTGATACTCTTTCACTCACACTGAGCATGCAGATGCTGATTATAGAAGATTTGATTTGAGAGACAGTTTTGTGAGATTTTGAAGATAGTAACAAGTATGGAGGTTTTCTGAAAGTTATCTGAAAGTTATCTGAATCTGGAGATTAGGAGGCAGGTTCAAAGTTGATTGCAGTGAGAATATACAGAGTAGAATAGATACACACTATCTACAGTGGCAGATGATAGTTCAAAATATCCTCAGTAGCTGCCCGCCGAGGCAGGCAGGTAGGGAATCAAATAGTTAGTTAACTATAAGTTATCAGCAGCAATGGACTGCGATGTGGTTCTCAAAACCTCAGTACCTATCTGAAAGGAGAGTCAAATTACATACCTAGCTCACTTCCTCCAGGGGAATAAATATGATGTATCATGTTTACGCACGTGTTTCTATGCACAATTTTTTGAAGGATTAACCTAGTTAAGCTATTCGTGTAGGTACATATGTACATGTACTACTACATGTACAGAGGAGTGAGGATATGGCTCTCTTATCCTGATACAACGGCATGCCGATCACCTCGGTGGTTCCGCTGTATCAAACATCCATCCATCGAAGTATAAATCGGATCGGAGGAGTCGTTGAACCAGCCATGTTTGATTCTGTTTCATCACATCCCGTTCTACATTACTGCTACGCTACGCGGTTTGACCCAATATTTAATTGCGAATCCAGATGTTCAAGGGACGTGGAAGTTGAAACGGATCTATAACTAGTGGTTCGATCGCTGCCAAACTTTCCCGCGCACCCTCTGAAGAACCGGGCAAGGCTAGGTACTGTCAAATAGAAAAAATGTGCTGCTCGGAGGACAGTGGAGAACTAACTGAACAAGGGCTAGGGATATATGGAGTGGCCTTCCCACTCCGCATGTTAGACCGGGTCTGTCAAGAACGAGCATGGGACTTGGAGACACATCTATTACTATATACCAGTGCTGAGACGGGACAGCACTGTTGCCCTCATCGTTTCCATTACCACAGCGGGAGATGAGAGGGGGGTGGAGGTGCACGGCTGGGGTATTCTCCAGTTTAACTACCTACCCTACCGGCACATTTACTTTGTTTCATTTGTCGAGTCGGGGGGGGGGGGACATGGTTCTGATATCCAATGCCGCCATCTTTAGAGATGCTCTCTTTCTATAAAGAAGAGGCCCCCAAAAAACCCCTCTCTCCCTCCGCCAGTAAACTAACTACCAAGCAAAAAAGCATCAATTAACTCATTTGTCTCCAAACTATTGAAGTACCCTCACATAAACCAAAAAAAAAAAAAAAAAAAAAAAAAAAAAAAAAAAACCAATCGCCAACAATGCGCTTCCTTGCCCTTGCGCTCCTCTCCCTCTCCGCCAGCCTCGCCGTCGCGCAAAGCTCCTGCACAGTATACTACCAGACGGGAACATGTATTTCGACCAAAGAATGTGCGTCCGCTAACAAAACCTCGACGCCCAACTTTTGCCCCAACGACCCCGCACACATCCAATGCTGCACGGAGCCGCCGCATCCAGAGATTCCCGGGCGCAATTGCGAGCCCCATGTCGTCAGGGCTGGCGAGACGATTCTTGCCGCGAATGAAGGGGCTGTTCATGTCGTTTGGTGCTATGCTGATAAAGCGGGGGAGCATGGGAAGGGGTTAGCTTTGGATCTTATGGTTGGGGTAACTATGTCGTTCCAAATCTGCTTGCTTTTGATTTTCGTTCGCTCCCCGTTTTCTTTTTTTCTTTTTTCTTTTTTTTTTTTTTTTTTTTTTTTTTTTTTTTTTTTGGTTTTTTTTGGGGCGATCTTTATCACCTCGCCTGATTTTTTCTACCCCATATCTATCGCTCCGGTTCAAAGCCGTTCCTGCTGACAAAAAAGAAAAACAGTCATACAACCCCAAAGGTCAAGTCGTTGCCGAATGGGTGATGAATAACCACAAGAGTCTGAACGTCATGTATGTCATCTGGGGTCAGAAGATCTGGAATCCCAGCAACGGCGAGGCTCCTACGGCCTGGGAAAACTGGAGAGATATGGAAGACAGAGGCTCCGTTACAGCTAATCACTGGTATGTATAGTAGTAGTTATCTTTTCTTCTCGGCTTCCGATTTTCTCCTCTTCGGTTTTCTTTTTTTTCTTTTTCACGTTGCTGCTCGTCATATTCATCGGCTAATAATATATCGAGAAGGGATCACCCGCATGTCAGTTTCAACGCGGCCTAGGTTGAAAGGAGGGGAGATGGGGCGGTTGCGTTGCTATTGGCGGTGGGAATGTGGCGGGTCCCCTTTGTTTGCTCTTCGTTCGTTGTGATGTAATAATGAACGAAAATGTGTAACTAACTAGCTATTCTATATATTATTTACGCGATAGTCAGGGTCGATTCCCCTCTTCTTGTGTCACTTATCTAAGCAAATGCCCTCGTGATTCCTCGGCGCTTTTTGCCTTCTCACTTCCAAGGGCAACTTGTCACTTGTTCCGTCCTGCGTCTATCCGCTGATATTACGCAACCATACATATACCCGGCGAGGAACAACCCTCGATATCAATTTTGGGAGATGAAGTCGAGTTGGGGGAAGAGAGGGGGGGGATCTAGTTAGTTAAATAAAAAAAGATTTTAGGGGTAACTAGAGAGATGCATTGAGAAAAGATGCGAGCAACAATGCAATGCAAGGTGGTGAGAATTAGCAAGGTTATGTTACCGTACGTATATTTATTACATGTAACTACAGTAGTTACATACAATCAAAAGAGAGAGGGAGGAGGTTTGGGAGGAGGCCGTCCGTTATCCATCTCCCCGAAATCAATTTTCATGCCCTTATACCAAACCATAGTTACCGTAGTTACATACTAGATAGATACATATAACTTACATATATCCATTTCTTTGATCATTGAAACGCACACACACATATACTGCGTATATAATAATTGAATCTATCAATCGATAGTTACATGCACATCATCAACCAGCCAACCCCCCCCACCTTTTCCCCCCCCCATCAGTCCATACTCATATATCGCCTAGGCGGACGGGGGCCCACGATGCACTCACGCCTATACGCACATTCTGAGAAAGCCCTGCATAATGTTCTGTGCCAACTCCCATGTAACTACGGAGAACTGTCCCCCCCCGGGCCCCTAAATAATATTCCATTTGCTGCAAGGTAATTTACCTCAGCTCAGCCAAGCCCAGTATAGTATGTATTACGCCGCCGGCAGCTCGCTCTACCCCGCAGCTGGATATAACTGCTAGTTATTATTATAGGTGACTTTTCCGTGGCTACTGGCTACTGGCTACTGGCTACTGGCTACTGGCTACTGGCTACTGGCTACTACTGGCTACTGGATATTGCCGGAAAGCAGAATCTTGGGGGTGGTTGACTTGCAGGCGCTGGGCCGGGGGGCGGGGGTGGTTTTGGGGGGGGTGAGATATAGCGTGGGGATTGCATTTTTGACCGCTCGTCGTCGCTCGACTCCGACTGCGTGAGGGTTCCGCAAGAAGTTAGAGTGAGGAGCTAAATCATATATGATGAGACAATTTTAGTTTGGTTATGGCGTTATGTAGGGTAGGGGGTAGGGATAGAGAGGGAGTATAGTTAGGATAGTGAGAGGGAGGATGAGGGGTTGGCCAGGGTGGTTGAACTTTGGGTGGTGCGGGATGATGGGATGCTGTGAAGATATGAGGTCATTGATTAAATTTATTCTTTTTCTTTCTTCTTTTCCTTCTTCTTTCTTTCTTATCTTTTCTTTTATTTATTTATTTTTTTCTCCTTTTCATATCCTTTCATATCTTTTTTTTTTTTGCTCTTTTTACATTTTTATCCTTTTCATTTCTGTGTACTCCGTATGAGAGTTAAAGAGGAGAGAAGATCAGATATGCATAGCTAGTTAATTTAACTGCAAGCACAGTCAAATCATCTGCAAAGCAAGTGAAGAATTCTCTCTAGACATTAAGTAACTCAAGAAGAGAAAAAGAAAGAGCAGCAAAAAAACATTCAAGTAACTATTCAATCTCAGTTTTGAAAAGTGTCTCATTTGTGCTGTTCATCCCATGACATCATTAAAGGGGGGAAAAAAAGAAAGAAAAAAAGAAAAAAAAGATACATAGAAAAGAAAAACAACAGCTCTCTCTTTTTTTTTTCTTTTCTTCTTCTTTTCCGTTATCTTTTCCCTCTTTCTCCTTTTCCTTTACATTGCATAACTTATATAACCTATCGCACGTCCATACTCGCATGATCGCATAATCGCAAAAAACACGTTAAATTCATAAAATCCATTAAAATCCATATCCATAATCCAATGTCCCATAAATATAACAATAACTCAATTCTCCTCACCCGCTTTTTCCTCGTACTCTGATCATCCGAGACACGCATGCACTTGCTCTTCTCCTCTCGTTCAAAATCCCACCATCACCCCTGCCCTGTCTTCCATTCCCCCCTCCCCCCCCCTCCACCCTCTACAAGAAGATATCGAGGGTATCGCAAAAGGAATTTTGGTTTGTTTTCCTCCCTTTCTGTTGAAGTTTTTTCTTTTCTTTTTTTTTTCTTTTCTTTTCTTTTCTTTTTTTTTTTTTTTTCTTTTTTTTTAAGCTGCGGAGGAAAGGAAAGAAAGTTAAGGTTGTAGCGGGGGCTGGCTGTTTATCGTGTGCGGACCTCGCCGTCCTGCTCGACGTGGAGGTGTTCGGTGGATTCGAGGACTTTGATGTGGTCATCGGGGTACTCAACGCTAAGAGGACGTGTGATATCCATGAAGTGGTTAGCTGGTTGTGCTAATTTTAGTCCGGGCCCCGGCCGGGGGGGGGGGGAGGGGAGAGGGGTGTAGAAGGCTAATCGCATCCTTTGTAGATGGACGCAGTTGTGCTTGTATGGGTTCATGTATGTATGTATGTATGTATGGAGAAGGAGAAGAGCGAAAGGCATCAGGAAAAGAAAAGGGTTGGTTGTAGGGAGGTCGTACGTGAATCCTTTGATCAAGGTGTACTCGTGCTTGATGGTCCCGCCGGATTTTCTGGCTTCTTCCTTGGCTCTGGATTTTAGGTTGTTTTTTTCGTGAGCTTCTTATTGCGGAGGTAAATATTGTTAAGGCACTCGCCAAGGGTAAAAAGAGATGGCGGGTTTGGAGGGGTAGGAGTTGGCATGACGGGGGAGGGGGGGAAAAAGGGAGTTGTATGTATATGCGGGAACATACCTTTCCAACTCCTCCGGGGGAGCGTCCTTCTTGAGAGTCACCTGTCACGCGCAAAGGGAGTAAGCGTTAGTTGATGCCTATAGGTTACTTGGATGCTGTCGAGAAGGGGAGACGAGGGATAACCAACGTTGAAGAGCATGGTGGCTCTTGATGTAGATATCTGTTGGGTCTTGAACTTGTTTGGTCTTTGACTTGGACTGGGGATTATTGGTGCTGACTGTCGCACGGCAGTTGGTGGTTGGTAGAGGGGGTTTTCGGATAGGAATTAAGGTTGAAGGAAGAAAGAAAAAAAGAAGAAGAAGAAGAAAAAGAAAAAGAAAGAAAAAAGAAGAAAGAAGGGGAAGAAGGTGAGGGATATAGGCCTTAAATAGATAAGGTTGGAGGTTGGATAGGTTAGTAGTTGTGGGGTTGAAGCTAGGAACAGAACAAGAAGTTGGGTTGATTATGACCGAATGCTTGCGCGAATGTCTTGGTTACTCAAACGGATAAGAAAAAGTTTAACAAGCTTGGAAGGGAAAAGGGAGAGAGAAAATAAAGAGGAAGAGAAAGGATGTTTGTTATAAAGGCGGGAGGAACCAGGCAGACGACGGGGAGAGGGTTTGACCTATTTAACCATTATTTAACTAAGTTAGTTATCCCAAGGAATCAATGGAAGAATGCAAGTAAGTTCCCGGCACCTTGATTATTTACATATAATATAACAATAATAACAATGATAATATCAATAATATAATTGTAATATAATAATATAGTAGTAATATAATACTAAACTCAAAAGTAAGATTGAAATCATAGATGTTCTGCTCTGAATCTGCTGGATTTGAATTTGACATTGTTGAATACATATTACTGTCTATCTCCACTGGTTCCATTGCTGATCACTACTGCAGATGCTGCTGTTGTCTTGAGTGCATTTATGTATGCACTCAATAATAGAGATCATCATCCCATACATTTTCAATCATTATTGTAACATGTACATGTACAATGTGTACCCCCTCCCCCCGCATCTATTCGATTTTTGTTGCGCCAAGGATTTGTTGCGCGCAGTGGTTGCAAAATCCGTCTAGAGTAATAATAGTGAAGCCATCATCATCATCATCATCATCATCATCATATAGTTAGAGATTAAGTACTCATTCTACCTCGCCTGATTCAACACCTGAGCTAGTTACACCCAGATCGCGCTAGCTCAGGGCTTGGAATTGGTTTGCTCCTTGATATGCCATGTTCTCTCCCTCCCAACACCAGCTGAGATCCAGAGAAGCCCCTCTTCTAATCAGCCACAACGGGTACAGGGTGGTTAAAGTTAGTGATCATTTTGTTGTCAAGTACGGCAGGGCAGACCAGGTTGACCTCCTGGAAGAGCTAAATGTCCAACAAGCGACCAAAGTTAAGGTCCCACGGGTTTATGCACTTTACAATGAACCCGAGTCATCAACAAATTATGTTGTCAAGGAATACATCAAAGGTGACAGACAGCCTGGATACTCAGTGGGCAGGCATCCTTGACCCATGATGAGAAATCTGAGATTGCCATGACACTCAGAGGGTATTTTGATGAACTACGCGACATCTTCTCACCAGGGTACTTTGGAAGTATTGGGAAATGCCATCTTCTGCATGGTATATTCTGGTCCTCACAGCCGACACCTTCCATCAATGGTCCCTTCAACCTCTGAAGCTGCATTGAATGAGGCTCCGGCTTTGAAATATCTTGCGACCGCTGATACCCGCACCACATATCCGCGGCCACAACCCAACGTTTTCGTGTGCGGACTTTCAGCGCAAGAACATCATAGTTATTTAGACGGCTTCCCAGCGACGCAAATTCAAATGCCAACCAATACGAAGTGACTCTCATAGACTGGGAGTTAGCTGGATGGTACCCTGGCTACTGGGAATACTCCGTGGAAATGGTGTGCAAGCAGATGGGATGATGACTGGGACAAATGGGTTGCCAAAATCTTACAATCTTTCGACGCAGAGTTTCCTTGGTTGAGGATGTTGTATCTGGAGTTATGGTCCTGATTTTGTTGTCAGCAATACCCATTTGGCTTCTTTTCCCTTTCTATCTGGGTCGATATGGGTTTGGCAAACGCAGAAAAAGCGAGACGTTTTGAGGGCAAGACTGGTTGAATTCCAGTCTCTATCCTCCTCAGAAAATGCCTGAGGAAGAATCTTCTCAACCAAGCCAACGCCGGGAGCACTGTGCTTTACCCCGCCTTCTTTGACAGGAACTAATCTTCCTGCACAATGCTCAAAGAGGAAGGCCTGCTGAGAGCCAACTGCTTCAATTGGTTGCTTTAGCTTGGCACCTAGACATATCCGTGGCCGATTTTGACCCAAAGATGAGATGCCCTTGAGGCCGCAACAAATTGTATATAAAGCGTTTCTCATCCCCCCGTCGAGGTAACCCAGACATTTGCTCATTTCACAATGACAAAGACAACGGTGCTAATACTTGGTGACTGCCCTGGTGGGTAAACTATCTTCCAGAATACTAATAACAAAAGTTGATAGGCGACACGGGATGGGTTATGTTGAAGGTCCGGCGTGCTGTTAGTAGTAGCTTGGGCTGGGCTGTATCATGCGCAATCATCTCATTAGAACAATTATGAAACTTCACAAGAAAAATGTGGAAAGAGTATGATGCTGCAAGAACAAAGCTTTATAGTCTGGTGAAGTGTCGCCTGCCATCGATAATGATTATCGAAGACACGGTAAGAAAGAATACGATGCTGAAATCGATGCTCTGCTTCAAGTCCTTCAAAAGACTTCAATGGAGCACAGAAGCCAGGACGGCCATGCGGAGTAGAAGCAAGGTACGGTAGCCATTCAACTATCATGTTGGTACGAACGGGCACTACATCTCAGATATACAAATAGTCAACTAAGCTAACGAAGCAAACCAAACTCTCTCTCCTAACTAACTTTTGAACCTTTGAGCCTTTGACATGTGTCTATATATATATATATATAATTCCCAAGACTCTTGGGCCACCACTTGTACTAGTTATCCGACAGGACATCTCCAAGAAGTTCTTGCAGAAAACGCAAGCTATCTCCATTTTATCTACACTATAGGTGGTGCATGCGACAGAGTTGAACGTCAGTCATCCTAGCGCGGCCCTAGAAACGAAACAGTCATGGGGTTGATATTATTGTCGCCAATTTCATTCGGTGGATTACTTTGCTAATTACCATTCTACAGAAATAACTTTCCACAATAGTCAAAAAAAAAAGGGGGGTCTCGTTATGCAGCGCAAGATTGCTTTTGTACACATCTGGGTTGCACCCCAGCTACGAAACTAGTGAATACGGTTGGTAAGAATTCCTTACCCAATTCAACTCACAAATTTGTTACCAACCAAGCAAAGTTGGACAGATATCCCTTCTCATCGCGAACATCTTCGGACCGCAGAAGACTGGAAGGGATGAGATTGGGGAACATTCAGCAGAAGTCGGAAAAGATAAGGCTACAGAGAGCTGTTTCGCTGAAGGGGATCTGCTCTATTTATGCCTGAGCGCTCTCCTGGCCTTTGCCAACCTTCTCGCCCATTTCTCCAAGCTTGTCTAGGATGATTCTTCACTGGGCAGGCTCGCGCATAGCCTGCCGTGAATTCCAATCATATTCCCTGACCTTCCCCCTCGTTCCTCGCCGGCCTTCTGCCTTCAGGAGCCTGAATTCACCTAGCCCTCTCCATGTGGATTCCCTGCCTGCACCTCAGTGACCGATAGATGATTGCATGTGTTTTTCAACACTTGTTGCTGAATGATGTGCCCAGTAATGATGTACTTCTAGTGAATCTCCTCTTGTTTTGGAATGGTCTGTTCCCTCAATCTTTCCTTTCTCTATATCTATCACAAGACCGGCCTGTTCTTGTGTCCCAGGTCATCTTCAGACACAGTCGTGAGATAGCAAGACAATGTCCGGATACAATTGTAGCGAAAGGATGCAGACGTGTTTGCTTCAGGTATAAAATGTGGACATCTCTCATCGACAACCTCAAGCATTCTCTGGAGTATTTTACCTTCTCTCAGAAGGATCACTGCGCGTCGATAAGGGGTCAGAAGCAGCTTGGGCTGTTCTGTGAGCACCGTCATGTTCGCCCTCGCCATCGCCCTCGCCGCAGTCATCCTGTTAGGTTTTATGATCATAACAACAATTCGAGAGTCACAATACCCATAGATGCACAGTGCGTGGCCTACATACTCCCTCTTCTTACGGGTGGTGGCTGGCACAATCTCACATCCATAAAACTGTGTGGCGTTCGCCCGGAGGATATGATAGATAGGCTACCTGTACTGTACAAAGGTCTGGATGATGCGGAGTAGCGGAAAGTTTGGTGGTCTGCTGTTGGGTATTATATGGACTTGGAAATAAGAGGAGCGAATGCATACCGTAATGACTAGTTACATAGTTTGGGATAGATGTATACATTCATTTGGTTGGATGAGGATGCGCTCTTTTACCATTACTATCAGAGTTGAGATATTCGATGGACTATATAAGCCCTCTCTGCTGGTTAGTTGTTATGCACCCATTTTCACAAAACTAAGGTGTAACCCACTCCCATCAGCAGATATATCACCTACTCTTTTAAAATGGTTTTACCAACTTCTTTGATATTTTGGACATACTTATTTTTTTCTTTCCTTTCACTGAAACATATCATAACAGGTGAACACCATCATGTATTGGGATAAACAAACAGGAGCTACAAGCTTGATGCCTGTCACGACTCACATGTTGTTAATGGTGTCAATGGGCGTACCAATTCCTTTCAAAGCTCCATCAGGAAACTAAATAATATAATCAACCTGCACCACAAGCTCAAGGGACTCTCTATTCCGTATTCCGTCCTGATTTAACTAAGCTGGTATACGCTGTAGGTAAACGGAGTTCTTCCTCAGGAACTTTAAGTTGTTGTGGCGCTTCTAATGACCAATCACAAGGCAAGTCGCGCTAATCCAGTCTGGGCAAACGCGGCTAGCCGGCTCGGATAAACCCAACCAATATTTCTCTAGAGAAAACCAAAAATTTTGGACATAGCGGGATCTGGGCGAGGGATAATAGGAGATACAAACAGCTCTGTTTTCAATCCCTTTGGCTTTTTCTTCTTTTTTTACTTTTCTTGAGAGAGCAAGATTTTTTTTATTTTTTTTATTTTTTGTTTTGTTTTTGCTTCTTTTTCAAGATGGAGGAGCAGACGAACAGACCACATCGGAAATCGAAGGAGAAGAAAAAGAAGAATAGGGATCAAGCTGGTATGCAACTCTTTTCCTTCGTTGGAGGTTTTTAGATTTCACTTTACGGGAACGGAGCTCTAAGCTAATATATGTATTACTTTCTTGTCTTGAACAAAACAGGCGCAAATCCCAAGGCTTTTGCTGTCGCGCATGCCGGTCGTCTACAGAAACAGGCCGCTAGGTCTCATGATGTTCGTTGCGCCCCTCCCGAACCCCCTCCTTCGGACTTTTTAAATTACGTTTTGCTGCTCCCAACTAACCGTCCCCGGGGCAATATATAGATTAAAGAAAAGAGACTCCATGTCCCGCTCGTGGATCGTCTGCCCGAAGAGGCGCCCCCGATTATCGTTGCGGTGGTTGGGCCTCCGGGTGTATGTTTGCTAGACTGTGGTTCTTGAGATAAAGGCCTTAATTTTTGTTTGGATACGTGGATGCTAATCTCTCTGGAATCTTTTTCAAAAATAGGTTGGAAAAACCACTCTCGTCAAATCTCTCATTAAGCGATATACGAAGCAGAGCTTGAGCACCCCAGCCGGGCCTCTCACTGTCGTAACGTCGAAACGAAGACGGTTAACGTTCCTCGAATGCCCCTCCGACTCCCTGGCGAGCATGATTGATGTCGCCAAGATTGCGGATATTGTCTTGCTGATGATCGATGGCAACTACGGCTTTGAGATGGAGACGATGGAATTCCTCAACGCGCTGTCTTCGAGCGGGATGCCTGGGAACGTCTTCGGGATCCTCACACATCTCGACCTCTTTAAGAAACAGAGCACGCTCCGCCAGGCGAAGAAGCGGCTAAAACATCGCTTCTGGAGTGAATTGTATCAGGGCGCGAAATTGTTTTATTTGTCTGGCGTTATTAACGGGCGGTACCCGGATCGAGAGATACATAATCTGTCGCGGTTTTTGTCTGTCATGAAAAATCCGAGGCCGCTTATATGGAGGAACTCGCACCCTTATTGTCTCGCTGATCGCTTCCTGGATATCACGCCACCGACAGCTATTGAGGAAAATCCCAAGTGTGATAGGACGGTTGCGTTGTATGGATATCTTCGCGGTACAAATTTCCCCGCGGTAGGTGCGCGGGTGCATGTGCCCGGTGTTGGGGACCTGAGTGTCTCGTCCATAGAAGCCCTACCTGACCCGTGCCCAACACCCTTCATGGACCAGGAAATCGCGAAGGCGACAGGCAAGTCGAGCCGGAGAAGGCTGGGGGAGAAACAGAAGCTCCTTTTTGCGCCCATGTCTGATGTCGGTGGTGTGCTCGTTGACAAAGATGCGGTGTATATCGATATTAAGACTTCTAATTTTGACAGGGATGCCGATGGCGATGAGGAGAGGGGCCTTGGGGAGCAACTTGTTGTTGGATTACAAGGGGAACGGAAATTACTCGGGCAGGCGGAGTCTGGGGTCCGGCTGTTTAGGGATGGAGAGGCAGTTGCTGGTGGAGATGAGGATGAAAAGCGGGAAGTTGGACGGAAGCAAAAACGAACGGTCCGATTCACGGACGATCAGGAACATGGGACGGATGTTTTGGGGGACGAAGATGAAGGCTTCGAGTCAGATGATAGTGCGGAGGGAAATGGAGAAGAAGAGGAAGAAGAGGACGAGGAGGATGAGGACGAGGTCATGCCCCCGGCTGATTTTGAGACAAATTTTAGAGAAAGGCAAAATGGCGCCGCTCGACGTGATGAGGATGATATCGCCTTTGCAGATAGTGATTCTGATCTTGGATCGATATCTTCGGTTGAGGACCAGGAACTGGAGAGCGAAGGTGATCTCGAGTACGATTCGGATGAAGTCGATGATGGAACCCTACGCTGGAAGGAAAACCTGGCTGCGAATGCCAAGGCTGCATTTGGCAAAAGGATTCCTTATCGTGTTGCGGACCTCACAAGAATGCTTTATGACGAGTCGATAACCCCTCAGGATGTTGTCAATAGATGGACCGGGGCGGATGATGATGAACATGATGAGAATGACGAGGACGAGGAGGAGGACGATTTTTTCAAGAAAACGCATGTGGACACAGAGGAATCAGAGGATAGAACTGTTCCCGTATTTGATTATGAGGAGCTTGAAAAAAAATGGGAAGACAATGATAATATCCAAACCATCCGACGTCGGTTTGCCCGTGCTAAAGTTTCCAAGGGTGACGGATCGGATGGTAAGGATGAAGGTGAAGATGACGATGAGGACGGAGAGTTTGATGATTCGGATGACGAAGGAGACGGTGTGTTCGAGGACCTAGAAACCGGTAAGGTCGTCAATGGAGAGGAAGAGAAAGAGGGCGACGAGAACGACGAACCTGAAGATCTTGAGGCGGAGAGAGAACGAAATGCGAAGAGAAAAGAGGAGCTACGACTTCGTTTCGAAGAAGAGGATCGCGAAGGTTTTGGGAAAGCCAAAGATGGACGCGACAAGCAGGATGAGGAGGAGTTTGGCGAAGACGATTGGTATGATGCACAAAAGGCCAAGCTCCAAAAGCAGCTTGATGTCAACCGGGCGGAATTTGATTCCCTCGATGCACTATCCAGAGCGAGGGCGGAGGGGTACAAAGCCGGGACATATGCCAGAATCGTGTTAGAAAATGTTCCGTGCGAGTTCTCAACAAGATTTAACCCGCGCTTCCCGGTTATTGTTGGGGGCCTGGCACCTACGGAAGATCGATTTGGCTTTGTCCAGGTTAGGATTAAAAGACACAGATGGCACAAGAAAATCCTGAAGACCAACGATCCCCTCATATTTTCTCTTGGCTGGCGTCGATTCCAGACTACCCCCGTATACAGCATCTCCGATTCCCGAACACGAAATCGCATGTTGAAATATACCCCTGAGCATATGCATTGTTTTGGTACTTTCTACGGTCCTCTCGTAGCTCCCAACACTGGTTTTTGCTGTGTGCAATCATTCTCGAATAAAAACCCAGGGTTCCGAATAGCGGCTACAGGAGTTGTTCTGAATGTGGACGAGACTACGGAGATTGTGAAGAAGCTCAAACTAACCGGATACCCGTACAAGATCTTCCGGAACACAGCCTTCATCAAAGATATGTTTACATCCGCTATCGAAATTGCCAAATTCGAAGGCGCCAGCATTCGCACCGTTTCTGGAATCCGCGGCCAGATTAAGCGCGCCTTGAGCCGCCCAGAGGGCCATTTCCGAGCCACGTTTGAGGACAAAATCCTCATGAGCGATATTGTGTTCCTGCGTGCTTGGTATCCCATCAAGCCGCACCGATACTACAATCCCGTCACCAACCTGTTGGATGACGAAGATGGACACGGCTGGAAAGGCATGCGTCTGACAGGAGAAGTTCGCCGTGAGCAGAATATCCCCACCCCGCTTGAAAAGGACTCCGCATATAGGCCAATCGAGCGCCCCACCCGCCACTTCAATCCCCTCCGCGTCCCTCGTCAGCTAGCTGCAGAACTTCCTTTCAAATCTCAGATTACGAAGATGAGACCGCGTCAAAGTCAGTCATATCTGCAGAAACGCGCTGTGGTTTTGGGTGGAGAAGAGAAGAAAGCGCGCGACCTGCTGCAGAAGCTCACCACCATGCGCAACGAGAAGATCGCGAAGAGACAAGCTGCGCAGGAAGAGCGGAGGAAGGTTTATCGCGCCAAGGTTGCGGAGAATGCGGAGAAGAAAGCGGAGAGAGAAAAGCGGGAGCGGGATGAGTATTGGCAGCGGGAGGGGAAGAAGCGGAAGAATGATGGTGGAGAGGGAGGGAGAACGGGGAAGAAAAGAAGGTGATGATTATTGAATCATCCCTGGTTTTAATCTAAGTGTTAAAACTACTGTATTGGAGGCGTTCTATATTTACTTGTCGGGCTTTCGATTTGTTACTAGGCCACGATGACATTTTCTTTTGGCCGGAATTTTTTTTTTTTCTCCCTTTGCTACAAAAGCAGCGGTTGGGATGCCAGCATTGTTATATGTGATTTATTGCATAAGGATTAGCTTAGATATATACCTATACAAACGGCCCAGCTTGTTATTTCTCCTCGATATCATTCTTCAACTTGGTGTAAATACACGTGACCTCGTTTTCCATGTCACGTGTTAGCGCACATGACCGCGCCGCGACGCGTCTCGATCCGGCAAGTCGAGACCTCATCCGTGACATGTTGTCCAGCGACGCAGAGCGACGATTGGCATGTGTTGAAGAGATATCTCGAGGCACAGTGCCAGGCTCGTGGCTAGCAAAGCAAACTCGGCTGCAGACGACATTGTCATTGCTGGAAAATGGCTGGTCTCGCTCAGTTTACTCGCGCACACGCTACTTCGCTGTCTGTCCGCTTACCGACCCATTAGTTTTCGTGCGCCGAACCCTCTGTAACCTGGCTGCTGTAGAGAGCTACGCTACAAGGGTGTCAGTTGGTCAGATAAACGTGGCTGAGGACTGCCTTGGTCAAAAGCAGAAAGATCTTGCTTAGCCTAAGGTAGTCTGAGCTAGACTGTGGGCCGTCTGCTTTTCGCGTGACATTATTGCTTGTGTGGAACGAATTATTTTCGACAGTCATTCGTAGAAACCTCCAGCCACGCGACGGCCGATCCGATCAGAGCAACTACCAAAGCAACCGCCATCACCCCGCAATAATATATCAAGGACGCTGGGTACCTTTCTCCTTTTCCGTCCTATTCTAGCCCTCTACCAACTTGGGCCATCTCCAACAGAAAGTATTCTTAACGCTTTCGGAGCCCAGCGGGTGCAATGTACTCGAACCAGCCACCTGTTCCGGCTCCGTCGTCAGGACCCATCAACGACATATCCCTCCCTAACAACGGCCATTCTAATTTTCAATCGGCTGTCCCATTGTGCAGCGACAGGGAAATGACGAACCCGAATTATCCTACTCATTTTAATGCTACGGATACTAACAAGCTATCGTCACCGATTTCAGCTATGAACAACAATATCCTCCCACGCCTTAACACATCCTCCAGCACTATCACCCAGTCCTCCCTTGCTGATGCAATTGACGCAAACCTCACTCCATCGACCCCGTTATCGGGACTCTCAAACCACGACTATGCGCCGCTCTCATTTCCCCGCTCTCCATCGAAAGCTCCCACAAGCTCCCATGCCCATGCCCATTCCCGAAGTGTTGATATCGGATCGCTCCGCTCAGCTGGTCTTCTCAAGTCCACCGTTGTAAAATCCCCAATTGATCGCCGACCGGGGCCAAACACGGCCATCGAAGTTTCGCAAGGACAAAAGAGGACGGCTAGCGGGGATGTGAAGTCGGCTGCTTCCCCAGCCTCTCTCCGAAGTCCAGAAACAGTCACGACTACGCGCCATTCCAGGACAATGAGCACTGATTCAACTGGTAGTAGAATTGCGGAGGTAATCATATACTCGATTAGCAGAATACTGCTCTCTATCCCGCGTATCTTTTGTGCTAACCGGTCATCCTCCAGTTGTCCGCCCAGCTTCGTGCGCGTTTATCTTACGCAGCAGCGAAAGTTGAGAAAGATTGGCCAATCCACAAGTTGGAAGAAGCCTACACAGTACCTCCACGATTGGAATATTCATCTGCGTCGCAGTCTTCCCTATCGTTAGGCTTCAAAAGCCCGTTCCGCTCTCCTAGAGGACCATCGCACTCACGCGGTCGACATAGTATTAGCGGCACTCCACAGCACCATGGATTGTCCAAACTTCGGGATCCTAATTTCACTACCACGATTCCGTCTATTTCTCCAATGAAAGAACCTGCTCGTCGTAACAAATCCTCGTCGCCAAATAGGAATGCCAGGACATATATTCCGCCCACGGCTACTCTCACAAACACTAATACACCGCGTCTTGCTCCACCTGCTGATATTGTATCTGGGAACGGCAATGGACCGCGTCGCCGGCCAAATCCTAATGACGGCATATTACAGACCGCTTCCGAGAGCTATAATTATTATCCTCGAAGTCAGGCACTTACAGATGGAGGATATTCCGCTTCCTCGACCCAAACAACCACTTCGACCGAGGCTATTCTCGACACACCGCCTCAATCGCAACCTCAATTATCTCGCCAGTCTGCGACTCCTTCTTCCACCACCACCGCCGCCGCCGCCGCTGCCAAGACGATGCCATTCCCGAAGCAACGGACACCATCTCAAAATGCTCTAATGGAGAAGGACGCTATCGAAACATTGCTATTCATGTCAAGCCCCGAAAATTCAGGCTATCATCCAAGTTCCCAGCAAACGCAACAAAGTGATTATAGCGGCACGCACCTTACCCTCCCTCCTCCTTGCTTACCTAGATCCTCATCTCAACAGTCCTCGTCCATTGAGAGCCGTTTGGGTCTTGGCATACGCCATGATAGCACCCCGAATGTGACCCGTTCTACCCGGAAGGTTAGTTTTGCCGATGACGATACGAGCAACGGCTCGAGTGATGCGTATCCAAGAAATGGGCCTAGCGGCCTACGGGAACATGAAGCGGGTGATGCGATTGACCGTATGCTAGACGAACTAGGTGATAGCGAGAGTGAGTCAGAAGGTGACTGGCTTACGCGCTTTATGAACCAAAATGGCAGGGGGGAAACATTACAACCGAGCAGGCGTGGATAGATTTTTGAAGCCCCGACCACCGATATATCTAGGAAAGGTTACTGATGTTGTTGAGCTAACGGTTTCTTTTTCCTGGTGGCGGGAATTTACCGTTATTTTCCTTCCAAGAGAACAGCGGAACGTTTTAAGAGGAGAGAAAGTAGTCTTCTTTCACGTTAGAGCTCGGACTGGACCTGTTCTTTGAGGTCGATTTCCGCTTATGAAACAACGATCCCACTACGCTCCCTATCCTCTTGTTTTTTAAAGTCTTACTGTGGGAACAACCTCGTTCCCCTTCTCATTATCCTTTCTCGACTTCATCCAGCCAGGCACTTAAACCCAGCAACAAAATAAACATGGAATTACCCTTCTCCACCTGAGGATATATATTTCCTTCTTTGCGAAATTCGTTTGAATATTCTTTTTATATCCCGTTTCATGGTGTGTACATATGTTTTTTGATTATTTTCTTCACCGCGAAACATGACGACCCGATATGACGTGATATGACAGAACTGATATGACCCGTATTTTTGATCTCTTACTTCTTACCTTCTTTCAATTTTGAACTGTACCGCTATGCATGCATTGTGTATGTACACTTGTGATGACTCCGGCTTATCTGTCTATTTTCTGTTTTGCATTGTTGAATATGAAAAGCTCCTTGATCACCGGCCTTGAATACTTATAATATATGTGCATGCATCCGCTATATTTCTAGTGCCTTGCTAATTTTCTCTTTCTGTGGCTATTCTACGGTTTATTTAGGCACTTGTGCTTGGTTTTGAGTTTTCTTTCTTTTCTATGCCCTCCCTGCTTTTGGGAGTTTTGGAGTAAGGTCACTGTTCTGGAATGCTGTGAAGTTTTTCAAAACTATCACCACTAGTTAATTCTCCTGCCAGTCAAAATCATTCAATTGGCTTGGGCTTTACTCATTTGGCTACATATGTGTAACGTTTCTCTCATCTCACTGACTCTGATCTCATAGTGCTATGACGGGGGTTGGGGCCCATCTATATCGACCACACCGCGTTTGCACCCACCCATCCCATCGCATCGCACCCCATTCCACCCCTTCTATATCTCATCTAGTCCCATCTCAACCCCGCTCAATGCGCCACATACCCCCCGTCAACTGCCAACGTAGTCCCCGTCATCCATCTGGCATCATCCGACGCCAAAAACACTGCGGCACCCGTGATATCCTCCTCTCTGCCCAACCGCGCATCAAACGGATGCATTGAGACTAGGTGGGCGTGGAATGCCCGCCTGAGAGGGTTCTCGCTGGCGGCGTCCGCGAAGGGCTTGATAAGACCTGTCTCTACCCATCCTGGGGCGAGGGCGTTTACGTGACTATGTATTTGTTTATTATTATTATTATTATCATTATTATTATTAGAAAGTCGGAAATTTAATCAGGGGATAGCTTGAAGAAACTGAAGGGGAATAAAGAAAAGGGGGAACACACATTCTATCCTTCGCATATTCCAAAGCCACAGACTTTGTGATCCCAACCACCGCGTGCTTCGATGCGGAGTACGTACTGGAGCTCGCTGCGCCAACGCTCCCGTATACGGAGGCCATGTTGATAATCCAGCCCCTATCACCGCTCGGATGGGGGTCCTGGGCTAGCATATGCTTCGCGGCGAATTCTTTCGTTTGTGGGTTTTTTGGTCAGATTGCATTATTTATACATAACGGGGTTGGTTGCATTGCATTGTGATGGAACGATGGGATGCGGTGTCTATGTATATATATATATATACAAACTTACTGCATCCAAGCCAAACGCCCTTCCCGTTGAGGCCCATGACCCTATCCCAGGACCCCTCGGGGGTTTCATGAATACGGGCTCCGGCAGTTTGGTGCCCTGCGTGGGTCATACCGGCATTGTTGACCATACTATATACACGTATAAATATTTGATGGTTTTCATTTTGTTAGCGCGCTGTTCACACTTGATTTTTCTTTTCGCCTTACGACTACTTGCACAAGGTAAAAAAAGCAAGGCGGTGGTTGTTGGGTGTAGAGAAAGGGGGGCCTCAGTGGAAGACAGTTGGTTGTATTGAGGTCCCCGGGGGGGGAAGGGGGGGGTGGGAGAAGACCTACATATCCAACCTTCCAAATGCTTTCACGCACTCCTTAACCAGGGTTTCTACATCATCGGAAACGGAGGCGTCCGCTTTGACGAATACAGCACGAGTTGCGCCTATACCGCCTAGAACGACAGGGTATGTTTCATTTATGGCTTCGTGGGTGGGTTTGTCACCATCACCTGTGTCAAAATGGGTGTTAGCGGTTATTTGATTCCTTCCCCTTGAGAGTGCTGTGTGGACGGGGTGCGATGGCTTTGTGATATTTATGCAAAGCAGCTGAACCTGATAGTGATCACAGCGATATCCAATTGATGCGTGCCTGGTTGAAATAAAAGTAGCATGGTCGGTACGAGCGAAGGGCAAAGTACCGTACTGAGGCGCTTTTCAAGTACGGCTATTTTCATGAAAAAGCCCTTTGAACTGGCTATTTACAAGCCCAAAACGCTTGAGTTTTCTTGACCCAATGGAGTCTGATTCATACGTCCTGACCTCAACCGAGGGTAATAACAAAATGCGAAACCCAGGCATTCATTTCGAGCAAAGAGTGACAAGAGAACAAGTTAAAACAAACATACCTTTCGGCGCGGGGTTGAGATCTGAGCAGACAACGTAGGCACCCTCAGCAGCATATCTTAACGCAATACCCCTCCCGATCCCATTTGAACTGCCTGTGATAACGGCGACTTTGCCCTGGAGACGCGCAGACATGGCTCGGGTATTGTTATTATGAGGCTGGCGCGTCTATATTATATACCTCATGGGGTCCTTTCCCGAAGTTCTAAAGAAGACACACTCTCCACGGGAATGTAGAGGAGACAAGTAGCTATCGAACTGCGTTTATGATGTTGAAGAGTGCTACTGTAGGAGTGAGGAAAATAGCTGCTAGGTACTGGGAAGGGCGAAAGACAACCACTTTTATGAGCTGGGGATATGTGTCCGGGTATATATAGATACTATTATTATTATATATATTTATATATCTACATATACATGATAGATATATATTTGTCGGAAGATGGAGACCCAATCTCCCCGCTTGGCAAACTCTTGGACAGCGGGGTAACGTAACTATACAGGAGCTACGGAGTACACATTATTGGAGCGAGGGATGGGCCGCTGCCAGGGGAATATTTCCTCCTTGGACTGTTCTGTTTTGGCTTGAGAGGAAATTAACAGACTACGGTGTCTAAGCCAAATGGACGGACTCCATAAGCAACTAACGTTCTTTTATTAGGCCCCTTGTCCGGCGTAACTACCCATATCTCATTCTCAGACGATCATAATCAATCCCTGGCCTGAAACCCAAGCTGACTACGGAGTACAAATCGGTGCAGCTCCCCGCTCTTTTCGTCTGAGGAGTATATGTATACCAACATATCTTACCTCTCCTCTGCACCCACTAGTTATTAGAGATGGGATTCTATCCGGTATTTCTCTCCCACTGAAGGACAGCAGCAGGTCTATTTACGTGCGTATCGTCTTCAGTAGAAGAACTGAGAATGCATAAGTACTGGCCTAATGCGCTGATTAATCTCGATGTCGATATATATAAGCGCCTGGACCAGCTTGGGGTAGAATTCTACATTATAAATACAAAAGTTTGCGACTGGAAACGGGCAGCGAGAGGATGAGGAGCTGAAAGGGAAACGGATGGAGTAAATAGCAACACTAGGAGAGATTGCAAAAAAATAAAAAATAAAAGATATAAAAAGAAATAGCAACCACCGAAAATAAATCTTTTCTCTTCCTGAAGACAGCGATAGAATACAGAGTTAGTAGATAATAGAAATGGGAACGGAAACAACAAAATATCACGAAGCAAATACCTACACAATTCTAGTAATATCAGTAAATGGGAAAAAGAGAGAGAAAAAAAGAAAATGTATAAGCTAGTAGTAACAATGATCATAGATGAAGAGAAAGAAGGAGGAAAATTATGTATCTCAACCCATCAACTTCCTTCCTTCACTCAACTGCCCAGGTATCATCCATCTCCGCCACGTCATAATCAACCTCATGTTGACCCCCCGCATCCTTCCGCAGCATCATCGGATCACTCTCGTTACCCGAAACACCATTATTACCCATATGCGTATCCTCCTCGTCTTCCTTCTTTGCCGCATGCCCATGTCCACTCCCGTGCCCCTGTTGCTGCTCCTGCTGCTGTTGTAGAAGCGGTGGCGCAAATACGGAACCGTCACGGGTCCCTGGCGTCGACGGCGCATTGGCGACCCATGAGAACTCAACTTTGCCCACCGATGGGATATCGGTGGTGCCGTACATGAGCTTCTCGGCGACGTAGCGGTCTTTGAAAGAGACGATTTGGGAATCGGGTTGGTCGGGGTTTGGTTCTATAGATTCGTATTCGCCGATGCCCTGTGGGAAGGTGTTAGTTTCTTTTTCCTTCCTTTATTTTTCTTTTGTTTTTTCCCTTAGAGCCTATCTGGAGATGTTCGTAATGGACGGGTTGCTACATATGAAAAAAAATAAAAATAAAATACATACCAGAAGAAACTGCCTCAGCGCCTCATCCTTCTCAGGATTAAACACAACACCAGATACGGCAACGCGTCTTGGCCGATTGTCAAGCCGTAGCACACCACCCCGCCCTCGCACGCCGCCTCGGCCTCGATATGTCCCAACACCCCGGAGCGAAGGATCGTAACCCCCACGGCCACGGGGCGCAAAGGCACCTCGCCCACCCCGATAACCACCAACCCATCCCCTCCCACGGCCGCCCCGCGCCGGGTACTGCGAGTCCGACAGCGCCGGGTCGAGGCCTAGGCTTTTAGCTTCTGCCTCAAGCGCCGCAAGCTGCGCACGCAATGACTTCGTCTGTTCGCTGACGTTTTCCTCTCCATGTGGAGATGACGACGATGCTTCTGCCATAGATGAATCGCCGGGTGCAGGTGAGGCGCCGTTCGTTCCGTCTGTTTCATGCTGCTGCTGCTGCTGCTGTTGAGACGAGCCGAGTCGTTGGGATAATTTCGCCTTCTCCTCTTGGTGTCTCTTCAGGAGATCCTCCTTCTGCTTCTCGAGGGTTAATCTAGCTTCCTCGGTCTCCTTCCGTTTCTTCATCTTCTCCTCGTGCAGCCGTTGCGCTTCGGCTTGTTGCTTCTCGAATTCCTCCGGGTCAAAGGGTTTCTCATCTGGCTTGTTAGCTAATGGGGATTGAGGATGATGGCCGCCGGCTCCGTTTGTGTCAGCTTTGGATCCCGGCTTGTACCAATAGACTTTCACAAACCGGTTGTCGAAGATTACTTTCGGGCTAGCCCAGGCACGCCGTGCTGAAGCCCAGCTGTCGTACTTCACAAGGGCTAAGTGTTTATACGGCTGCATAGTAACCTCGACAACATTACCAAACTCAGAAAAGAAATCGCGCACGATGGTCTCGTCAAATTTATCCTCCGGGATCTGCTCGACGACAATCGTGGTAATCGATCTATCCTCATTTGGTCCGGCTTGTGAAAATTCCGCACGATTCCGTCGTGGACCACCGAAGCCGCCTCTATCTCCCCTACCACGGCCACGCCCTCGCCCGCCCCGATCACCACCCCGTGAAGGCCCAGCTAAGCCCTGGCCGTTTGTAGCACTCGAACTCCGCGGTCTATCCATGACAATATTGGATTTCGTCGGATCATATTCTGCTACAATAACAAAAAATATATCAGCAAATGAAAGTTTCCCAATTCTAAAAGAGTAAAGAAAAAAAATTAAGATATTTACCATCATCTCTCGCCGGTGCCACCAAATGATCCGTCCCATGCTGATACGGACACGTACTCCCCAACACACAAAACCCCTGTGTGTCATAATCCCTACATCTCTGCGGGATACTAGCCGGCGGCGCGGGCGGCGAAACAGCAGCACCCGCCGCAGACATCTGGTTGGGGCCCGGCGCGTTCGCCGTCGTGGGCAGTTGAGGAAGCGGAGGCATGCCGGGTATCTGCGGGAACCCCATCGCCTGTAGGGTCATCATGGCCGCAATGGGATCGCTGGGGTTGAAGGGGGGAAATCCAGTCGGCGGGGGAACAGGAGGCATTTGTTGGAACCCGCCGCGGGCCTGTTGTTGTTGCTGTTGCTGCTGCTGCTGCTGTTGTTGTTGGCGCTGCTGCGGGTTTAGATGTACAGGGCCCGCTCGCCCGTTGCTAATATTATTATTTATAACCATACGACCATCCCCGCGCCCACCACGGCGACCCCGCATGGATTTGAACGGTCGATCGGCAAGGTTGTAATGTGAATCATAGTCCTCGCCGGCCTGTGGACCTTCGTTGAAGGCGCGTTTTCGATGGAAGTTCGATGCTGAGCTGGCGCCGCCTCTGGTTTGTTGGTCGGGGCCGGCGGGGGTTTGTCCGTGGCCAAATGGAGTCATGGGCATCGTTCCAAGGGTAATGGGTTGTGTCTGCGCAAAGGGTGGCATGGACTGTGATGGTGGTTGCTGTGGCTGCTGTGGTGCAGCGTCCAAATTGGAAGTGGAGGTTTCTGGAGGTTGCTGCAGGCCCGTTTTTTGAACTTGTGCTGGAACAGGTTCAGGTTTTTTGGGGTTGAATTTGGCAAAGATCTCATCGACGAAGGTGGCGGTATCTAAATATCGAAGACCGAAAAGAGAGTTAGACAAGTTGAGGACGTGCTTTATAAGGAGTAGGTAAAAAACTACTGACTCTCTTTCAAGAAATCCTCCAAATTCTCCACTGAGGCTTTCCGTATATCTTCATCGGGGGCATCAGAGCGGATCAAAGCGAGCACATAATCTGCCAATACATCGGAGTCCGCATCGGATCTGGCAAAGGCGGAAAAAGTTAAATTAGTATTCACCGTTTCTAGAAATGCATTCTTCACCAAAGCACCACGGAACGGGTGCTCCCGGGAAGAAAAATGGTAGAAGAGCAATGGAATAAAACACGGACATATCCTCCAGCCTCTTCACAACCCACGCCTTCACCCCAGCCGCCTGCTCCTCCGTAAACTGCATGTTTAAGCGCTTTTTTCTCGGTTGTACAAAAGAAGAAGCGACCCTGCAGCTATGCGAAAATAAAGGGCGGAAGACAATGGAGTTTGTTCTGAATGTCGAATATATATATGTATCGGGGAACAGAAGGTAACGATCGGTAATTCCGGTGGGAAAAGACAGGCTCGTCACGGAATTTAAATATCTCTTTTTTTTTTTTTTTTTTTTTTTTTTTTTTTTTTTTTTCGCGTTCCTTGGGTTTTGTGATGTCCTCGGTTGCTCGCTAGGTCTTGCCCCCTCCTCTTTTGTCCTGTACTCTCTGGCGCACCCGCGATGATGATAGAAGATGGGGGGAATACGAAAAGGAGTTCGCTCTTCGTCGGTCGGTGATATATGTAACGACTGTTGCGTGGAAGGTAAGGTGTCACGCACGGTACGTGTTTCCCACCTGAACCGTTGCTTCAAGAGGATGACGGGAATTTCATCCAAGTCTCTCCTTTTTCTTTTCCTTTCTTTTCCCTTTCCCTTTCCTTTCCTTCTTCCCGCTCAAACCTAGGTCAAACGCGGCGACGCGGGAGGGTAACGGGAGTGCGTTAAAAATGTCGATGTGGGGTTGGTCCGTAGACAGAACAATTGATGGAGGATATGTTTGTTGTTTTTATTCCTGAAAAAGACAAGCAGGCATTCCGGTCATTGTCATTGTTATGCTTAAGTTATCCCCTTTGGCCTTGTTTTATCCTTTCAGACTGTGCCGTTCTTGTTGTCGACGCTCATCAGTTCAAGTTCTCCATTTGCCGCCAACCAAAGTTCAAAGTTGCGCGAATGTCATATCACGTGGTACGTCGCTTAGATTAGTCATTGCTGTTGATGGTTGTTTTTATTTCTTTTTACATTGTTTGTTTTTTCTTCAAGCAAATCGGCCACGGGTAGATAGATATGCTTCTCTGCCTATTTATTTATTTTATTTACTTTTTTCTACAACTTAATTAAAAGGGAAAATGGAACTTCAATAGTTAACAAAAATAAAAAGAAGTAGTTAAAAAAAAAGTTAAAACTAAGACAAATCGCACACAGACAAATAATGTAGGAATTTTTTTCTGGTTTCTTTCTTACAAAAAACAAATCGTCGAATATCGTTATGAAGAAAGAGAAGGGGTGAAGAGAGAGGGTGGAGGGGACTAAAGATTCCGGATATCATGATTATTATTAATTTTTTTTTTTTTTAATTTTTTTGATTTTTGATTTTTAATTTTTTTTTTGAAATTTGTTGACCCTCCAGTTAGTGGTGTTGAGTTTCTATTTATCTGGGAAATTTTTATTTTCCATCGTGGGAAGAGAGAATTTTGAAATTCAGCCCTTTTTTTACAATTTGTCGTAGTACTAGAAACGAGAAAGGGAAGAATGAAATTAGTCAAAGAACTTATGAAATAGTATGAGTAAAAAGGAAAAAGGGAAAAGGAAAAACTCACGTTCTCAACACCAGGAACAACCTCCTTAATACCCTTCCTCTTCCGCATCTCCGTAACAACCTGACCAGGCTTCGTGGTAACATCCAGCGGCGAACCACCGGGCAAGATCTGCCAGTGATCGAAGACAGATTGCGGGAACGCCTGTCCACCAGTCGCGCCACGCAGGTCTGCAGGGAAGCCGAAGGACTCGTTGACGGGTAGATATGCCTTGATAGTGAATAGTGGGGTTCCTGGTCTCTGCTCCTCGGAGAAGACGTGGCCACGACGCCGGGTGAGGACACCGTAGATGCCGCCCATGGCCTGTTCTGGCACTTGGATCTCGACCAAGAAGACGGGTTCTAGAATACCCGGATCTGCGAGGAGGGTAGCAGCGTACAGGACACGGCGGGCGGTGGGGATGATCTGTCCGCCACCGCGGTGGATGGCGTCGGCGTGCAGGGTGACATCGAGGATGTTGAAGCGGACGGAGCGCATTGGCTCCTCGGCAATGGGACCTTCACGGGTGGCCCATTGGAAGCCGGAGACAACGGAGTCCTTGATTTCGTTGAGGTATTGGACAGCCTTGGTTTGGTCAACGAGCAAGTTGGCGCCATTGGTGTCGGGGCCGAAACACCAGATTTTACGGGCGTCGGTGACGTCCCAGCCATGGTCGTCAGCGAGAATACGGGCGCGAGCCTTGAAGTCATCACGAGGACCGATCTTGCCGCTCTCGATGTCTTTGGAAACTTCCTCGGCCAAGGGCTCTGCGGTCACGTAGAGACGGTTGTGCTTGTTGGGGGACTTGGAGAGAGCAGTAATGCTGGAGGTTCCACCGACAGTCTCGCGGTAAGAAACGACCGGGTCGGAAACACGGAGGGGAACGCCAGCATGGTCTTCTTCAAGATCCTTCAAGCAAATTTCCAAATGCAATTCACCGGCACCGGCGACGACGTGCTCACCAGACTCGGAGATGTAGGTCAGGACGCAAGGATCAGACTTGGACAGACGCTTGAGACCTTCGACGAGCTTGGGCAGGTCATTGGCATTCTTGACTTCGACGGAGCGTTGCACGACGGGGGAGACGGAGAATTTCATGACTTTGAGGTTGTGGGCAGTCTCGCTGGTGGTGAGGGTACCGGACTTGAGCAAGAACTGATCGACACCGACCAACCCGAGAATGTTACCAGCAGGCACATCGTCAATTGGCTCGATGAAACGGCCCATCATGAGAATGGTACGCTGGATAGCCTTGATGAACAAGTCCTCCTTGCGGCCAGGAACGTAGTTGGGGCCCTGGATGCGGACCTTGAGACCAGAGCGGATGGTACCAGCGAAGACACGACCAAAAGCGTAGAAACGACCCTTATCAGAGGTCGGCACCATCTTCGAGACGTAAAGCATGAGAGGAGCCTTGGGGTCGCAGTCACGGATACCAATGCAGACCTCATCATCCGCGGGGCCTTCGTACAGAGTCTCGGCACGGTATTTCTGGGCAGTGATTGGGGAGGGGAGGTGGAGCACCATCATCTCCATAAGGGCATCGGCAGCGGGCAGGAATTTCTTCATGACAACCTTGAGAAGAGGCTTGCCTTCCAGATCCTGTTCATCAGAAGCAAGCTTGATCTCGAGCTTCTCGAGGAGGGTGCTGATCTCCTCCTTCTTTGAGTGTGTGATGGCATTGAAGATCTTGAAGATGGGGTCGAGGATGAACTGGTTGAAAGCACGCTCAAGAGGCTTGCCCTCATATTCGCCAACCTTGGTCCACTTCTTGGTCTTGGGGTTGAAGTAGTTGTCGCCCTAAACATTGGGTTAGTAATGGTTATTATGATAATAAAATAATAAAATAATATTTTTTTTAATGATAAATGACAAGCAACATACCCAGAGACGCTCCATCATCTTGTTTCGGTCAACACCGAACTTCTTGGCATACCTGACAGCGAACTGTCGGACAGTGAAAGCCCAGCCGTGGAGACCGGAACCGAAAGCAACAGTTCCCTTGTAAGGGTAGACCTGGACATCACCGAGAGCCTTGTCGAAGTAGGTAGCGATGATGACGTTGACGGATTCGATTGTTCTCGAGAACGACTGGTACAGATCTTCCTTGCTAACCTGCAGCTCAAGGAGGGCACGGTCGACCTTGTTGATGATACAGACGGGCTTGATACGCTCACCGAGGGCCTGTCGGAGGACAGTCTCGGTCTGAACACAGACACCAGAGACACAGTCGACGACGACGAGAGCACCGTCAGTGACACGAAGAGCAGCAGTGACCTCAGAGGAGAAGTCAACGTGACCGGGGGAATCGATCAAGTTGATCAAGAACTCATTTCCATCGACTTTTTGGGGGATATCCTTGAGATCATCTTCATCCCGCAGATGTGCATAGAGGGAGATGGCGGTAGACTTGATGGTGATACCACGGTCCTGCTCGTCCTGACGGGTGTCTGTGAAACGGGCCTCACCGGCCTTTGCGGCGGAGATAATACCAGCACGCTGGACCAGAGAGTCGGTCAAAGTGGATTTACCGTGATCGACTATACACTGTGCGTTAGCAACGTATACTTTCAATGCCTATATAAGAACCAAAAGAGACGACATACCGTGAGCAATGACGCACATGTTCCGGATGTTGGCCGGACGGTCCATCAATTGACGGATCTATAGTAGAACAACAACACATCATTAGTTCCCCGCTGCCATTTTTAACACCAGTGCTCCATCTATCATGACATGTGATATGGACACCAGGCCCTACGCAGCCGTATGAGGTATGAGGCCATTGCCAGGGAGTGAGTATGTGAGAGAGAGAGAGATTTAGCGTACCTCCTCGACGGTGAAGCTGTGGGAGAGAGACATTTGTCAGCATAAGAAAGCCACCCACATCACCCACACAAAAAAAAAAAAAAACACCACCAGCAGTAGCCAGACGAGCGGGGGGGGGGGGAAAGAGGATACACAAGCCATTCTCAATAGCAATGAGAAACAGCATTATAGAGACATTGAAGATATTGGAATAGGTGTTCTAGTAGAGGAGGGAGTTGTATAACGTACTTGACCATCTTGACGGATTTGTTTCGTTAAAAGGCCCTAGAGGCGGGGTTGTGCGATAAAGAATATATTTTTCTTTTCTTTTTTTTTTTTTTTCCCTTGGTTAACTCTGATCCTTTAGCAGAGTGGGAATCAGCAGAAGAAACACACAAGACAGAATCGAGAGCTAGCTCGACCTAGACCTAGGGAGAAAAAGCAGAAGGTTAAGAAGAAAGTTCAGTGGGAGGTTGGGAGGTTGAGGGAGAGAATGAGGAGGAGGATGGAGGAGGGGAAGAAGAAGAGAGAGGAAAAGGAAAGGAAACGAGGAGGGGAGTCGAGTCGGCCGAGCCACACTAACAACTAACTAAATAATAATAAGCAACTCACTCACTCGCCCGTTTCTGCCAGTTCTAAGTTCTAGTTACCAGTTCTTCAGTCAACTCTGCTCCCATTCCAGTAGTTGTTGTCGTCGTATAGGTAGTACGGACGGAGTAGTAGTAAGTAATAATAATAACAGCAACTCGGTTGTCTTTTTCTCTCTCATCAGTCTGTTGTTGTTGTTGTCTGTTGTTGGAATCGCTGAAAAATGGCGGGGCTGCTTACTTTTACTGCCTGCGTAAGTTAGCCACTCACCCCAGAGGTAACTTAGGTAGGTACTGGCAAGGTTCCCTCCAGCCCCTCGTCTGCCAGGGAGTGACCTCGGTGGTACTTACACACACGCTCGCGTGTAAAATTGCCACACTCTCCCTTTCCCACTCATAGTTACTTCTTTTTTGAATATAATAATCGTTGGTAAAATCTTATTATGACTGTCCTCCAAGGCTATTTGTTTCGGGCAACCGAAAGACGAAGTAGAGAGACTCATCGTTCGTCCCGCTGATAAATCAACCCTGGCAGCGGAGGTTACTCCGTAGTCTGTGGCAGCTTATTAAATACTAAATAAAGCAGGAGGAACGGAACGGAGAAAGAGAAACAGTAATAGACACTATGCCCAGAGGAAATATAGCAAACAACGAACTCCCGTTTCCTATTCCCTATGCCCCTATCCCGAAAATACCGAAAATACATGTATAGTTTTATATTAAAAACACCTGATTTTTTGGCTCCTCAAAAAAGAAGAAAAGAGGGGGAAAGAAGTAGAGAAAGAATAAATTAAAAACCATTGTTAAGCCAAAACAATCTAGAGTGAAACTGAAACAACAGATCATCAACAACAAGGAAAGATGTAGGAGTAATAACAACGAAGAAGGCAATGAGTCAAAAGGGTATATAAACACGAACACGGATTGAACTAATAAATAATAATAAGAAGAAAAGAAGAGACCTTCCCTCGAGATGGCAATAAACTAAGGCAACAGCAAGAAGGAAGTGGAAAGCAAAAACCGATCCCCCAACCTACGACGACCCCAAAATCTTCGTATACGCATCCTCCACATCCTTTGCAATCTCCATTAGCGTCACAATAATAATCTGATGCGTGATATGCGGCAACTTATCCCGATGTAGCCCAATCCACTCAAGCGGCGGCGTCGCCTCCCCCATATCCCGTAGCTGCGGCGTCTCAATCACCGGCGGTTCTAGCGCCGTATACACATATCGCGACTGCGGCACGTTGACCACCGCAGTGATTTTCCCCTGGCCCGTATCCTTCCCACCTTCGCCGCCCTCGTCGCGCTCGCGCGTAATCTGCACCGTGGGCTGCGGGAGGGGCTTTCCCAGCCGGCTGGCGAGGGTGTTGGTGTGGTTCGTCCACATGCCCCGGATGAAACTTATGCGGGAGTAGTTCCAGCCGACATCGACTTTGCCTTCGAAGGAGCTTTTGAAGATGTAGTCGATCTGGTTGGAGTGGAGGGCTTGCCAGGTTTCCATGCTTGCGATGACACGGGGTACGTTGAGGATGGTCCCCCCGCGAGATTCCTCTGCGCGCATTACAATGTCGTGGACCGAGAGGTCCTCGGTTGCTGGTTCCTGTGCTGTCGCGGGCCGGCTGACGCTGGATAATGCTACCTTGAGCTGACCCAGTGTGAGGCCAAGCCCGCTGTGGATTCGTCCATTCTCAGCTGCGACGGAGAAACGTGCTTCGGCATCTAGGGCTACGAGCTTGAAAATCTGGTGGTCGTGGAAGGTACCCGGGAACGCCCCAATGTGGATGGATTTGAGAAGTACCACCACCTCGGTGTGCAGTGATATCGGCATCTTCTGGCTATCCTCGTCGACATTCTTTGCCAATGGAGTACCCACTGTTTGTTGCAAATCGCCAAAGCCGATAGTGGATTTCCGACGCAAGAATCTTTCAATCTCTTTTAAAGACGATTGATACGCAGTCTGTTTCTCTTGCAGAAACCGTTGGAGCGTTTGGTAGAGAGCTAGCCCTTGCGAGGCAGTGAATGAGGTGCATAATACTTGAAAATTATCTCCTTCGAGAACGCTGACGAGATAGTCCTTCTGGGATGCAGACGTGTTCCGAACGTTGTACATGCAAAACGCGAATGATGTTACATCCGCCACCAAAAATGGTTGATACTCGAAAGACACTTTAGCCTGTAGCCGATTAAACCCTGCTGATGCTTGGATCAAGGGAGTCTGGTATGATTTTTGATCATAGTCTGGCCATTGAATAGAAGTTCGAACCTTGAACTCCTGCAATCCGATGGCGCCGCTAAGTCGCCCCTTGCTTTCAACAGCAATATCTTCAAATCCAACACAGAGATTCTGCTCCCAATCAGATGTTTTCTTCGACGATAACCACAGATCCTTGATAGTGAATTCCGATTTGCCCAACGTCTGGCCTAAATCAAGGGAGATATCTAGTTGCGTTATCGCAATCACTGCATTCCAAGGGAATGAGCCCGTAGCAGTCATCTGCTGATATCGCTGCACGAGGTA
Organism: Blastomyces dermatitidis ER-3; assembly: GCF_000003525.1. Classification (NCBI taxonomy): domain Eukaryota; kingdom Fungi; phylum Ascomycota; class Eurotiomycetes; order Onygenales; family Ajellomycetaceae; genus Blastomyces; species Blastomyces dermatitidis. The sequence goes on along the minus strand of NW_025544782.1, from coordinate 957,117 downwards.
TGCTTGCGTGTCAGTCGCAGGTGGTTGGGGGTTAACTGGTTGCCCTTTTGGTGGACCTTCGGGCGGAATCCATATCTCACGGAACAGGAGAAAGTCCTGGACTTGTTTGGCATTTACCTGAAGCTTCGTAGGACTGATCTTCAGGATTGCTGAAATCCCGCTGTTAGAACTGACGTGCTTACTATTCATCATCGACATAACAATAGAGTCAACCGTCAAGCTAGCAGTGGATTCGCTCGAGTAAACATGCTTGACCGAAGCCTGTAACGCGTTAAATGCCAAAGACATGGCAAAAAAACGCCTCTGTTCCGCCGATTGGACGGTGTTGACTGTAATATAGCTGTCGTCAAAACATGCAGTTGCTAAAACCCGTGCGATTGGTTGGCAGCTGAGAGTGAATTCCTGCCTGCAAATGCGCAGTCCAACATTTAACTTGCACCGTCCAAGGATGGTTGTAGGGTCATTTTTGTCCGGAGGTTTCTCAAAGGAATGATCTTGGACAGGCTGGCTTTTGCTGGACAGATCCTTTGATCCGTCTGATTCTCCCACAATTTCTTTCACACTCTCAGATATCTGAGTGATTAGAGGTACAAAGGTGGGATGGAGGACATTGGTGGAAGCATCCACCTTCATTTCTGCATTTAACGTAGGCTCTCCATCTCCAGAGTCTTCGAATTGAACCTTTAATGCAACCCCGGGAGCCCGGAGTGTTGCTGTAGTTTCAGTATCCTGTTGGATATACTGACCGTACTTGCCTCCACCAGCAGTTCGATTACTTCGCGCCGTTGGTGAAACTGTACTTGTCGCCATGTCGTCCTGTCGGCCCTGTAAACTGACCACAGCCCCAGAGAAATCTGCATCGATAAGTAGAGAAGCGAGCCTAACAATTCTCGGGCTAGAGCTTGCCTTTTTCTTTTCCGGAGGGATTGCCGCGCTCCACAGTCTGATTGCTTTGCGCAGATTTTCACTAGCCAATGCAATCGAATCTTGAAGAATGCTTGCGGGCAGAATGAACTCTGATGTCATTCGAATATCCAACTCTTTACCCGCCGCTTGGAATGCCAGTCGGCGCTCATTTCCATTGGACAGATACGCAACATTGAACACGGCCTCGGGTAGAAGGGCAGAATTTCGTGACCGCTTCCTCTTATCCATCTGCAGAGGAACCATTTGAAGCTGCATATCTTCAATTCTTAGACGGGCGGCACTTTTTCTTCTGGTCGCTAGCTCTACCTTGCGAATGGAAAATACGAGGTCCTCTGGTTGTCTACCTTGGTGGCAGGAGGCTGGTGTAGAAATCATCCAGCTCACTTGGATATTAGCGAGGACGACGGAGTACATAGCATTGAACAGACTTTGTGAGTCGGGTTGCTGGCCACGGGCCTCCATGGATGGTCTCTTTTCGGTTGCAGTTATTAGTCGTAGTTTCCTGAGGTGCTTGACCTCCTGGGATAAATCGAGAGTCTTCAGTCTCTCCTGGAGGTGGGCGGCGATGTCAACAATCATCGATGCTGTTTCAGCATATAGTTCTATTTGTAAACCGTTGTTGACCACGTCGTAAGATCGCACAACATCACCGTAATCATTTATCTTTGAAGTTCCGAATATCTGAGCGTCGAGAAGTAAGCTGCCGTACGGTTGTGTGTTTACTTTGTCGCGTTTCTTGAGGTCGAAAGTAATGCGAGAGAGCAAGAGGTTGAATTCAGGGTGATGGAGAATGGGTCCACTGAGAGAGGCATTCTCTAAATGGAATTGAACCAAGCCGACTGTAAGGTTCATGTCGGCGGAGTAATCCTTACTGCTCAAACCAGGAGCAGTTGCAAAAATATCGACACCAGCCAATGTGAGTCGTACTTTATATACGAGGTCATGGGCGGCTCGGTCAGAAGGTTTCGTTTTGGGTGAAGTACGCCCGCGAGAAACGAGACGGTCGAAGTGCTGGATAAGAATCCGAGTATCGTGCTCCAAGTCTGCCAATAAATGAGATATTTCTGGTCCATTTAATGCACCGAGCAGGTTCCGCACGGCTCCCGCATCGACTTTGGTCAGCTCAATAATTGTATCGATATCCACGGACGTACGATTGGGAGGTGTAGCAACCATGATACGGCCGTTGATTGGTGGGATATCAAGTGCTGAAATGATACTCGAGTCTCTTTCGTTGTCTGTCCAAAACTTGTGTGAATTATTTTTCACGTCAAAGTCAAGCTCTAATTTGGACCCTTTCGCTGGGGCAATAGATAGTCGAGCGACCTCCCCAGAAATGGCGTAAACTAGCGATGGAAGGAGCAAGAATTGTATATCGTAGTCATCCAAAAACATTGCGACGTGAAATCGATGGATGATCTTTTTCCTGGGGATGTTGGGTCGTGCCTCGGGCTGTGTTTGCGATGGTTCGACAACGGAAACCAACCCCATAATATATTTAACTTCATCCTCGACAATTCGATCAACCACTTGAACTATACCAAGCGGATCTTCGTTCATATCGTAGCGCAACCTCTGGCACGCAGCCGCGGATTTCCAGTCATGTTTAATCCGTGTCCCGCTGACCTGTGACGTGTGCGATACGAAAACGTTGGGGGACATGAGTCTCCAAATCATCAGGTCTTTTAGGCGACTACTGAATTGCGCTGAAGATTCATCCGAGCTAACAACCACACTTGTAGAACTCCTTGAATCTTGCCCAGAAGGTTGGTGAATCACTGAACCCTTAATACCACTTCCGCGTAAAGCGACATTGATGTTGATTCCGTCAATGACAACGGATCCGTCATCAGTCAGGAAAACAAAGTGAATATCATCGCCCTTAGCGGTGGGCTTTGCCTCATGCGATACGTCGCGTGGCGCGCCTGTCTCCTTCTGTTTTCCTGATACCATTTTAACGATGCCTTCAACAAGCTCACAAATTTCCCATTTAAGTCCCAGAGATATATTAGAGCAGTACGTTTGCACAGCTATAGAGCGGTAGTCGCCCGCGCTTGGTTGCTTCATGGGACTTATTGCCACGCTCATCGAACTCGAGAAGCCTTGGAGCAGCAACTCGCTCTCCTTCGGACCAGGGTCTAAACAGAACCTTATCTTGTTCATATTCAAAGTGAAGGATTGGTTTGCCGACCTATGTAAGTTGTTGTTTCCATCTTCCCAGTTCCCCCAAATTACTTTCATCACAGCGCTCTTCTTGACGTGCGCAAGGTCCCAGGTTCTCCAGCGGTCAAAGTTCGATAAGACAGTAGTTCGAGCGTCTGATGGATATGGAATTGTATTGGCCTTGCAATCGCAAGTCAGTTTCGATATTTGACCCGCAGGTAAGTAATTATAGATGTTGCGCAATCGAGAAATAATTTTCCAAGAATCATGAAGCCTCAGATGATCCTGCGCTGCTCGCAAAACATAGGAAGTTCGTGTCAGAAACAACGGGTCCGGAGTTTGGGAACCGTGATTTGTAAGGGTGTAAACCAAGCAGCGAAGCCGTCTTGTATAAGCTGCGGAAGATTCCTGGAAAGGGGCTACAATCGAGTTGACCAGCTTTGTGGTCCGGTCGATCAGGAATGCCGAGTCTTGAACGGACTTGCTTGAAGTGACTGTTTCAATATCCTGAATCTGAATGTGAGAGCGCTGGGTTTGTTCGGACGCCGACCAACAAATTATATTTTTCAACGTGCAGTGGACCAAGCCTTTCCGATCAAGCGCTTCAATTTTCTCTCCATGAGCTGATAGTGAAACGGAATCGGCCGCTACATGTATGGCAAAACTTGTTTTGGTAGGCTGTACGTGATCATCCCGTTTACTTTCGACAGCCGTGCGGCATGTAGCGCGAATACGAGTAAGTTTCAAGTCATACTGGTCCCGGAAGTTGCCCAATTGATCTTCATCCATTGACATGGATGAATTGATAAATCGGATGTGCGAGTGGGGGAAAACGAGTGAAAAATTGGATTTCTTTTTGGGACTCGCCATCGCCTTCTCATGAGCTAAAATGTCTGAAATGACACGAGCCTGGAGGTTATCAATGATATCAACTGGGTGAGAAGGTTGCAGTTCATCAAAAAGCGACGATACCGCGGAAAGAGCCTCTGGAGAGCCTAAGCCACGTAGGCCGCGTTTAAAGTTACAGTGGAAAAAGACTTGGGTAGAATTCTCATAGTTGGGCCTAGAGTCAATTGCAATATCACTACCCAAATCCCATTCCCTTTGTTCTGGCAAGGCGTCGGCGTGGGGGAGAGTGGGAACATCCGCAACATCAGGCTCGATCCCATTGAAATGAAAGTACGGCATAGCCCAGGGGCTGGATATACCATTAATGAAACTTGGCGTCTTATCCCGCTCTCGCACTCCTTGTTCAGGGCTGTGAGCGCTTTGGCTCTTGGAAGTAATTCTTGCATCCCTAATACCAGAGTCATAGGGAGCCGGTCCGGGAATTCTGCTCTTCGGTATATTCGTCGTAGGGCGCACGTGGTTAAAGTGTGGGAAATTCGCACGCCTTGATTCGGAAGATTGAGAGGAACGTATCGAACTTTTTCCGCTCGTTGTGTAAGGAAATGAGGATGACGACGAAGAGTCGGGATAGAATGTATGAATCGACTGAATCGGTTCTGGCATCAGAGGTAGGCGTATGGCTGGAGGACTGACTTTAGCGTTGCTAGTGTCCATAGCAAGATGGGGGAATGTATTTTCATCACTGTGAAGCAGCCACGGCGTCCTATTGGACCGCTGATCATGCACGCGGATGTGTTCTTGTTGAAGCCCACGGGCAGCGAAAAAGTTTGATTTGCGCTCCACCATCTTGAGCAAGAGTGACGTTTCGAAATAACCATGGGTCTTAACTGTCTCTCGCGAAGGCTGTCGCAATCGAATAGCAGCATTTCGATCTACTACAGCGAGAATAAGGTCCGGCAAGTTCAGGTTAAGACGCTCAGAAAACTGCAGGTCAGCCCAATCATTGAAGTCAAGCTCGACAACCCCGGAACTAAATAGGATTGCAAATTCCTCGACCAATACCCAGATCCGTATACAATTGACTTTGGCTCTCAAAAATGTCACGTCATGGATCACGACGGGGTGTAGTGGCGGTAGTGCATTCTCTTCATCGTCAAAAGAAAATGCGAGAAACCTTATTGCTGATGCGGCGGATTTTAGAAATGTAGGAGTGCATTCTCCGGCAATATGTCCAACCCGAAAGTCCCAATTGCAGACATAAGTTGGTTCTGTAGGCGGCAGCCCGAAAAGGCGATGACCGTAGATGGACAAGCCATCCAAGAATAACTGCGTGTTTGAAGAAATATGGGAACCGTCCGGCTGGGCTGAGTCTATAACGAATTCCGCAGGGCCAAATGATGTTTCCATATCCATGTAATAATTCGTAAACCTCAAATCGGTATCAAAGGATACAGTGTCTATCCTCACACAATTTGTGCGGTCATAGATATTAGCGGGCAAAAAGATGCTGCCACTGTCTGCATGAATCTGGACAAAGATGTCAAGGTCGTTTGTTTTCGGTGAAGGGTCCACGCCACTACTTTCTTCCGGCGTGTCGGTAGTAGCAAGCAAGCCCTGATATTCCTCTAGTGTTTTGAAATGCAGGTGTTCGCCGAAGTAGTTCTCCTTTATCATTAAAAAGTACCGGATTAAAAATCCGTAAAGACAAAGCTTGGGCGAAACACCAACTATATCGAGTGTTAACCTATCCGTTAGCTCGGACGATGTCTCAATATTATACTTGTAACTCCCAGTCAAGCTCATGGCCTTGAGCGTTGCAACTGAGTTATCCTGGAGAAAGACGCGCTGCGTGTTCCATAGTGGCGTCACCAACTCGATTGATCCACTTGACAAATTAACATCGAATATTATAGCATTGCTTTTTGGTCTATATTTCTCCACAGGAATGGTGAGGTTAGAGGTCAGGTGCTCGCTGTGTATTACGAGAAAGGTGTTATCATTAGTGTCGGATGGGTTGTTTATTATGTTAGAATCGTTGACGTTCATGAATAGCTTGAAGTTCGTAAAGGAAAAGTTTATCTTGTAACGGAAAGGCACAAAGGTATAGAAATCGGGGGGAGGCCCCGAAATCCAGTCGTTCACTAAATCAGTGAGGAGGAAAATGTGGTCTCGTAATAAGAAAAGCTCGAGGTTTTGGCTGTATACGTTAATGGACCAGGTGTGCAGGATATTCCACTTCAAAGGGTTCGACAGGTCGAGTGAAATCGTTTGTGCCCCAGAGCTCCACAGTAGGCCATGGTTTACACTAGATGTCACTCTGCTCCCGCAAAGATCAAGTTCCAGTTGATTTTTGTATCCCGTATTCGACACGACCATGTCCATTGAATATCTGATGGTGGAATTCGCCGCTATCCGGATGGCAAACCAACCGAAGGGCCTTATGTCGGGGCCATGGGTGCTTTTTTCAGCGTCCTTATTTCGTGGATGCTTTTTCTCTTTCTGGCCCTTCAATTTGGAAACGCCCCCAACAGCATCAACCCGACCTTTCCATAACCAATCTTTGGATGCTTCTCTAGTAGGAATTCGCAGGGTAGTATCTTGCTCAATATTGATGGTTAATTTGAATTTGGTGCTTTGCCTAGGAGCATCAGCTTCAAGAGGTGGAGAGGGCTGTGAATCTCGGTAAAAATTTGGGAAAAATATCGTCTGAATACCGACACGTTCCCTATCCGCCCAGGGGCCGTAGTTAATAGTTCCACCCTTGATACATAGGTGCATACCCCACTCCGGAGGATCTGCACCATTGATGTCATTGGAAAGTTTATGAACTGAAAGTCGCGAATGCATTCCGCCCCTTGGCACTTTCCCAGGTATATCCCAATAATAAGTGAAGCGCAGGCTTGGACAATCGATTAATGTAGAGAACCGACCATATTCGATAGCGCTCCAGCCTTCATGTGCATCGCGATCGTCTTCGTCAAGGTACCGAGTGAGACCAAGCCAACGAGATTCCCCTGGCAATCCGGTCTTTGTTGGAGAACCAGAACTAGCCCCACGCGTGTCTTTTCCCGCACCAACGTGGAATGACTCGACTGAACTCTGGAAATACGGAATCAGATCACGAAGATTGTGCCATATCCTACGCCTGTGGCGTTGGTATCTCGAGTGGAGGCCCTGCTCATGTCGCTCCGATTCTTGGTCTCCATCTGATGCTCGTAGTCCGCTAGCAGCAGCTTGTTGAGATTGTTTAAAATCCGGGTTTGGTTTCATTTGAACTACAGGATGGCGTAGGCGAAATTCGAATATTTGTCTAAACATATCCAGAGGACCAGAATTTCTGGCATCAATATGCCCAGAGGCCCTCTCGAACTTTGCGGTCAGAAATGTTTTTGTATTTTCGTTCCCCATAACCATTGCCCCTTTATTGCAAACCAACCCCAGGGGAAGGAGAGCCAGAAGTTTAGATCGCGAAACTTCTTCAGTTGAACTCGACGAACATGATTTCCGGGACTCTTGCGATGGCAATTCTTTACGAGATGAACGGATACGAGTGTTATTGGCTATCTTTGACCGTTCGGAAGGTGTCGATCCAACACCAGACGGGGATTTTGCGGAATCTTTGCCATCAATTGAGCCTTTGCCTGTTTGCGCACTGTTAGGAGACCCCAATTCGTCGTCATTATTTTTCCCAGTATGATCGTTTTGGTCATTGTCGCTGCCACTAGGCTCCCTCCTCAGAGTATATCCAAAGCCAGAAAGGATGGAATCGTAAGCGGCACTTCTATTATAAACAAACCACTCAAGACCGTGCAGGGTCAACTCCAACCGACAGGGCAGGCGATTGGCTGCGGTGCAACCGCCCCGTTGAGCGGTGCTGGGGCTTGGGCTGCGGGTGCTTTCCTCCGAATCCGATTCTCCCACCGGGTGTCTCGAGCTCTCCGCACCGTCTTCGCTACTCCGAGAGAGATCAACCTTACGTACAGACCGAAGCCAGTACTTCCATGTCAAATATCCCGATTGAACTAATATTGTCTCATTCTCTCCGTGATATCGAAACCCTTTAAAAAAGATCCTTCCGCCAAGCAAGGATATTTGAAGCGCATGGATATCGACATAAACCCCGTAGTAATGCCAGGTATACGCTCGGATTGGATAGGAAACGATTGTAGCGAAGAGGCGATTAAAGTAAAAGAGGAAGAAAAGAGTCCTACGTCGCAATATCAGTTTTAAATATACCCGTGTGCAAGTGACTGTTGGATCCAGACTCACAGAACACCACACACAATAAGTTCAACTAAAAACACCCTGCCAGTTATCAGCTCCGTGCCAAAATACCTAAGGGATCAAAACCCTTACCAATTAAACTGAGGAACTACGGAAGACAGCGACTCCGCTGTTAATCTGCCACCTTCCATCTTGTCGAGCTATGCAACGTTGGCGGGTTCGACTGTCGCATGGCAATTTCTCCTCCGCGAACCAGCAAGCATGTCTCTGCAAACGGTTCCGCAAGAGCAGGTATTCAAGAAACGCATAATGTAAGTGATACTAACATACCGCGGATACCATGGCCAAACATTTTCATAGTTGTGGTGATGAGTAGTGATGAGTAGTCTAGATGAAGGAGGAGTTACTTTTGAAGGCCGAGACAAATGACGATAGCCGCACGCTTGGACGTCACGGGACGAAGCTTCCCGGCTCCAGCCAAAACCTCAAACATCCGCGTTACTCTGTGCCTTAACCACGCAGACCCCCAAAACACGACAAACTCCTTAGCCCGCCCGTCAATTTGTCAATTTACGATACTAGTCTCTTTGCGCGGCGCCAATCGACAGCGATAGTCCTAGATAACATCAAATCCGTCTTGGCAGCGGACGGAGCTTTGTTATGTTGCTGGATTCAAGCTAATCCACCCACGCAAATGATCAAGGGGGGACAATGGGCCAAATAGCATCTCTATCGTGAATGATGCATTCTATCACACCGACAATGACGAGCCTTTCCGGCTCCTCTGGAGGCACAGGGTCTAGTCTGGCTAAGGTCACAGTCATCATTGCAGGTGTGGCATCTTTAGTGGCTACATTCATATCTCTCATGTATGCCCGGAGCCCCCTCCTTCCTCTCCTCTCCCTAACCTCTTTCTGCTGACATTCCACTGATTTGATTTCTTGCCTAGATCGATATGGCTTCAAACGTGAGCAGTACCTTCGGCCTGAAATGTATATATTACCGAATAATAACGTGGAGTGCAGAAAAAATTATCGGAAACCGTTGCTTCAGCGATATGTCGTGAGGATACTTTTGATGTCGGTGGATGATGTCCTTTCCTATGATTTGGGGCAGCTTGCTTACGGTCTCTTAGGGTTCCAATATACTCCATATCGTCGTGGGTGAGCATAATTTCGTTGAAAACTTCTGCTTTTATAGTACCAATCCGTGATATCTATGAGGTATGCGCTCGACCCCGAGGCCTGCTAGAAGCGCTCCACTGACTTTGTGACATTACAAGGCATTTACGATATATACATTTTTTCAACTCCTTATCAACTTAGTTGGGGGAGAACGAGCTCTTATAGTCATGACACACGGACGTGCGCCGGTGCAGCATGCTTGGCCCCTCAACCATTTTCTTCGAAAAGTCGACATTTCCGATCCACACACGTTCCTTGCGATAAAGCGTGGTATTCTACAGTATGCATGGTTAAAACCTATCCTTGCTTTGGCTTCCATTATCATGAAAGCCACCGGGACATACCAAGAGGGATATCTTGGTCTCTCCTCTGGATATCTATGGACTGGGATTATTTACAATATAAGCGTCACACTTAGTCTTTACTCGTTAGCACTGTTCTGGGTGTGTATGCACGATGATCTCAAGCCGTTTCGCCCCGTCCCTAAATTTCTTTGCGTCAAACTCATCATCTTTGCTTCATATTGGCAAGGGTTTTTTCTCTCGATCCTACAATGGCTTGGCGCTTTACCCAATGGGGTTGCAGGTTATAGTCCCGACAACCTTGCAGCAGCAATCCAAGACAGCTTGATTTGTTTCGAAATGCCTCTCTTTGCCCTTACCCACTGGTACGCCTTCTCATGGCATGATTATGCTGATACCTCTGTATCAGCGGCGCGGATGCCAGTAAAGTTCGCGATTCGGGATGCATTTGGTATCCGGGATCTCATCGAAGACACCAAAGAAACTTTTCGCGGAGAAAACTATCAGTACAGGATATTTGACTCCGGTGATAATGTAATGGCACATGAGGAATCCGAGTCACGTCTAGCCAGACTGATGGATGGTATGAGATATGAAAGGGGCGGGAAATCTAAATATTGGATTCCCAAACCAGGTGAAGCAACAAGTCGGACGCCTCTCTTAAGCTCGCCAGCCTGCAGTCGAAGGAACTCCCAAGGCTGGGCCAAAAGAGGCAGCGCAAATAATGGAAGCCTTAATAATGATGATCCCGAAAACTTGACACTCGATGAAGAAGACGAAAGGCTCTTTGTGAATGCGAGAGCCTTAGAATTCGGAGATTACAATGTAAGCAATCGCATCCCTAAGCACAATCTGTGATTATAGCTAACTTATCCATCAGTATCCAGTGATAACGGCCAATGAGGTACCACCCGACCAGCGACTTCCACGACGGACAAGGCCGTCCGTCTCAACCCCGCGCCGAAACCACACCGAAACAAGCTATGTGAAGAGAGCAGCTAAACATAGGAACAGACGCATTCATGGTGACAATGAAGCGTCAGGGAGTTCATCGGGCCGTAGGTCAGATCGTAAACCAAAACGGCCTATTAACGGGAACAAACATCACAGTAGCTCCAGCATCTCCTCTCAGTCCCGTTTGAGACGGAGCCAACTAGTTGACCTCGTGGATGACGTTGGAGAAGCCGAACGCCAGCGGTTTGAGAGGCCTGAAGAAGGAGGACATAACATAGTTAACGAAGCTCGTTTAGTGTGAGTACCAAATTTCCATAGCGTACCATAAGGTCCACAAAAATCTAATCCTATTCAAGTGGTCGGTCCGTAAATGCGAATGGCCAACATGAAAGCACCGAAAGCAGGCCCATCGCCCAGCAGTCGATGGAACAAGGCCACTCAGTCGATGAGGATAATGAGGCAGACACCGAAAGCCTCGCAGGGAGAAACATGACATACGGGTCATTCAATGAAGAACGCGACGCCTGGGGTGGATGAATTTGAATCCAGTGATTTATGGGTGCGAAGCGATAGTTATTTTACTGCAATGTCCTTTTTTTGGTTCTTGGATCAAGCCATTTTTTTCCTTGTACATGTACATGTACGTCCAGTACATTACCGATTGGCATGGCGTTTTGGGGAAGTAACTTGGATATTGGATACAGGCCTTTTTGCCTAGTCAATTTCATGAAACAGCGCAAGGTTATAGACATATACACTAAACACTTTTTGTTTCGTGAACTTCTGCTCTGGATATGTTACAATGATGACGGACGAAACTTCCGCAGGTTATTGGGCTCTGAAATATACGATTCACCCCTACGCTCTACTGACCACTAAAAACTCCGACGATCTATATATCAAACAAGGTGTGGGTATATTACAATTTGCGGGTGTGGAAAATAGCTGATTAGGATTTCCTCAGGATGCGCCGTAAGGGCCGCAAGAGCAAAGCTGTTACAGAAACAGTTACCACGGGGCCAAAGAGTGGAAAGTTTCACCACGTTATTTGCATGACACGGTCATTGTCGTATATGTCCGGGCCTCCGCCAATGTCAGGTTGACATGATATTGAGAGGATCGGAGACACCGCTGCAATTTCTCGGATATACATGGCATCTCTTACATAGATCCAATTGTCATGACCTTTACTAGAGCTCTCTTTCGTACAGCGAGAGTCCCAGAGAATGGTCAGCTAAATTCCCAAACCTTCCCAAAGTTCTTATACAGGCCTAGTATCAGCAATCAAGGCTACAGAAGACCAGGAGTATAACAGACACGCTTGTCCTATTTCACTAATCCATCCGTCAATGGCGGCCCTGATGTATAACTCAACTACGTTCCGGCATTCAGCATATTCTACTACATCTCTTGATGCTTCGCATTGCTTATAACCACGTTACCTAATGGAAAAACCCTAGGCCAATCTCCTGTAATCGCCAGAAGGGCGACCAGAGATCCAATGGGGCCAATGGCCACCAGTGAAGGATCTGAAGGGCGACGTTGATTTAATTGGCGCCGACTTTCATCGAGTTTCGGGACACTTCTAGGCGGTTTGCTGATTTCTCAGGGGTGGGCAGACAATGCGCGAAGAAACTGCTAATAATTACCGTCCATGGAATGAAAGAGCATTATAGCAATTTTTAACAATTTGTCTACGGACCCCCTTGAGGAATACAAGACGTGTCCGGGACGTGTCCTGCCCCAGGGGGTTTAAGCCGCCTCGAGTCTGGCATGGATTGCCTTGTCTTCACGGAGGTCACTCCCACAATATCGAGCTTCTCGACGTTGTTGAGCTGCTGTATTCCCTGGAGTATAGTAATACTAGGGTCTTCACCGACCGAAGGCTCCACGTTCATGGGCTCCCTGAGACCAGCCGAAAAGTCCAAGGCAAATATTCGAGCGTCTCGCCCTTCGCGAGATGGCACAATGGCAACGGGGCCTTCGGATAAGACGAGAGCGCAGGGTAGAGGTACTTAAACCAGGATTCAGATTAGGATTCTCGCTAGAATGTTAACAGTATGTGTATTATTAAGTTATGATGGTGACATAGATTCTGGTGCCCACTGCTCTACAGGAATTAGCTTTAAGCGGACCGAGAGGGCTGTTGGGGATGGAGGAAGACGACGACGACGACGACGAAAGGGAAGCCGGAAGTCTCATCATCCCATAATATCCTTTAAAAATTCCGCGCATTCGTCGTCATCGCCTTCATCCTACCACAGACAGATCAAGTAAAACTGAGTACGTGCTTGAACGGCATCATTAGTCGTGCCAAATGTCCGACGCACAGGGACAACTGGCTGATAAACTTAGATCCACCGGGCCTCTAATAAAAGATCGATCCTGGTCTGCTTCTGCCAGCCTGAGATGAAACATACCCGTTCCCTGAATAACACTGGTCCTTTGATAAATCCCCTGGGCTCATCCGGCTAAATCAGAGCGAACCGCCGAGGTATTAGGGGGAAGGTGTCAGATATCAGATCGAGAAAATAGGGGTTGGGCTTTGTGTTAAAGCATCAAGCAGGTACAGGGTACCAGCCCCATTAAAGGCCTAGCCTAGAACTCGCGAGTGTTTATTGCGGCGTTTCAAGGATATCATCTTGCGCACTCCGCTAAAATCTCCGACATCCCCCAACGCCCTCGTGGTTTGGATGACATACACACTTCTCCGTTCGGCTTGCTTTCAGGTTTTGCTTTATATTCCAAACTGGCACAGGAATTGCCCCTGTCACCCGGGCTTGAAATAGGAGACTCGAACCAGCCTCACAGTCGCTCCTAGGATGTTTGGATGCAGTGTGTTCGTCCGTCTTGAATTCGGGCATCTGGACCTTGCGCTTTCAAAGGTAGAAGAGGCCAAGTGCTGAGATATAGTGAAGCGAATGCTTACAAGAATTCATAATGGATGTTGACCCCTGGTGGCGGAAATTATCTCGGATGCGCAGAGCAGCGAAAGCCAGCAATAAATTTCACAATCCATAACATTTTGATTGAACTTCAAACCCTTTGGGCACCTTTCAATGGGCCATTAACGCACCGCGTGCTATCTACTGCAAAAGTTTCAGCATGTTCTTGGATACATTTCCATGATCTGTACAGAGTACAGAGTACAGATTACACAGTACGGTACGGGGTGGACGGAAGAACGCCAGGAACATCTTCAGCAGCTGATCCATTTCAAATTATCTCCGCCGCCCCTTACTTTTGGCTTGGCAGAAGGGCTAACAAGGTTGTTTCTGACAGTTATTTAACTATCGAATCAAGTCCGCTCTCTGCAGGGCCAGCGTGCTAAAAACAATTAGCCCCTCACGATGGTGGACAGGAGCAGCAGAGCCAATCCCTAAGCGCCCATATCGCGCACATCAGACTACGCATAGTGTGCAGCTGAACACGGTTGGGTTGGGCGCACCACAACCTACAAACAGGCCTGCATGAAGAACATCACTAACTATGCAGTCGCAGCCCTTCGAACCCCCACATTGCCGTCGGCGAATTGGGTTGAACCAGAACTTTTGATATTGCTGGAGCTTGCATGTTTATGGATCCAATTGGCTGATCACAATTAGCTGCAGACCAGTTTTCTTCCCGATAACGCTGCACTAACCTCAACGCGCATTCCGCTCCATCCAAAATGTTCAAGGATGAGGATGAGATATCCATGCATGACAACGAAAGCCTAAGAAACACTTCTACTACCGCTCATTCCATGCTGCAAGCCCGCGAGGCTGGACTTAGTGGCCTACCATCACCACCACCCCTCTTTCTACCGACCCACACTTCCCAGATAAGCCCTATGGGAGTGTAGTCTTTCTATGTATGTATATATATTAATGATGTCCCTCTCAAGCGCCGACCTTCTGCACTTAGTGCTACGCTCCACTGAAGGGTCTTTCTGTCTGTTTCCGGACCCAGTTACCATGAAAGTGGCCGAGTAATGACAACAGCGTCGATGGAGCAAGTGGGCTCGGGGCTCAAGCAATGGCTCGCTTGCTTGACATGTATCTGGCATCAGGGCGATGAGCAGGCTCATGAGCGTCCTGCTGCTGATATGGGTAAGTAGGATTATGTTTCGCGCTCTTTGGGAATCATTCTTCGCGAAGTTCAAACTTACTAACACCATTTACAACAGGAGTCGCGCGAGAGATGAAACTATGTCACGATCAACCTCATCTTGTCCCGCCAATGAAGCTTGTCTTTTATGATGACCTTCCAGGCCCAGGTCGCTCTCGTTCATCAAGCATATCTCATTGGGTTTCTGAGGGCTGGACCCTCGCATCCAAAGCAACCGATCGAGTATCTACCGGAAGGAAATCCACCAAGCGCAGCTCCCACACTCCCACAATCAGCGGCCCTTCGGACTTCAGAAGACTTAACCCTCCCACTTCTCGCCTTGAACCTTTCCGTCCCCTAGAACTCAGCATCTATCAGCCAGGGAATCGACTATCAGATCTACCGGAGTTCGACGTATTCGATATTAACATCCCTAACAAGTTTGAATCGTCTGGCCCCAAACCACCACCGAAGGTCTTCTCGCCTCTCGATAGTTCCTCCATTCATAGCGCTCCCGTACCGTCGTTCAAGGTCCCTAGAAAGCCAGTTGGTTCCATATCACGCAGGCCACTGTCAGTCAGCGACCGCATCGAAGTGCACGACCATCGACCTCAACCTCCTGAGCGTATTCTCGACCCTGCTCCGGGGATTTCTGCAGACAATATTAAGGCTCGCAACAATACTCATGCGCGGCAGTCACGAACAGAAAGTGAGCCGCTGAATGCTAACAATAGCCTCATAATTGAACATGAGAAACAGCCACCCGTCACAAGCAGTTCAACGGAGATGGGCGACTTACCATTCCCCTCTCCGCCAGTAAATACTATCGGAATGGAATCGCAGATAGACCTTATCTCGTTCAACGGCCAACCAAAAAAGAGAAGCAACCCCCGATCTCATAAAGTCGCCCAATGGCTCTTCCCCAAACCTCCATCCTCTACCTCAGATCCAACATCCCAAGCCGCCTGGACCCCATTGACTTCACGTCCTCGGCAAGCAAGCCAATCAACAATACACTCCCGCACCCTCAGCGGCTCGACCGCTTCATCAGCAAACAACTCGTCCATGACCGCGTGCTCTAGAAGGACCCCATCGCTCTCCAGTGCCATAACCGCGACAACCGTCCATCCCCCACCATCTATTCCAGGGACGCTAGACAACGAGGCCGAGGCAACTAGAACAACGATCGGATTCAACATGTCCCACGGCAACAGCAACAAGTTGTTTGCTTCTCGTCTGGAAGAACCTTGCCCCACAGTCTACGAAGCTGATCACCACCACTTCCATCATCAATGCCATTTTGATGAGAATGACAAGTTCCTCGTCACTTCGGAACATACGTGCCCTGTTGATTTTAAACCGGATCGGATCGGCATGGCTTTTTAATTTTCGTTTCATCATCGGTTTCATGACAACGCCTATCTGTGTCGAAACAACACACAGCCAGCCATGAAGCTAATCTTTTACGCTTTGGGGGGCTTCACCGGTTTATCAGACCCCGAGCTACACCTACAACCTATCCAAAGTAGAAAAATAAAAAGACTTTTTATAAGCTAATCTTTTACGCTTTGGGGGGCTTCACCGGTTTATCAGACCCCGAGCTACACCTACAACCTATCCAAAGTAGAAAAATAAAAAGACTTTTTATTTCCTTGCACGAAACGTATTATTTATGAAAACCACACAAGCCACATCATTCTCTCCGTATCATGCGATTCCCTTGTTTATTTAACATACCCCTTAAGTACACCCTTTTTTATTCCGGAACAATATACTCCTCTACCCCTTACCGGTTCACATCCTCATATCGCGTCAGGTTTCGGCTACAAGGCCAAACTTGTGATCACACTCCCCCTACGCTAGGTTACTACAGTCTTCCTATCCTAATTAACGTCCTTGTCACATATGCGCATTATGGTTTGGAGGGGATATGTTTTAGTGGTTATAATCCCCATGTTCGTTTGGTCATTGGTCTTAGATGGATGACCAACTGGTTGGACAGGGCCGGTAGGATTGGGTCTGGGGAGGGCTAAACTTCGCGATTTTCTTTTCTGGCTGCTTTACCTTTTATTTTTTTTTCATGTTTTTCATTATTTTTTCATTTTTTCATTTTTCATTTTTTAGTTTATATTTTTTATTAATTTATCCTTTACTGCCATTCTTTCTATTCAAAGATGTCTGTTGTATATGATTTTATGATTACACCTCTTTGAAAAGCTAATTAGCGATTAAATATACCCCTTTTTTTGCGAGCTTTGTCCCTTCGTTCAAAATATTATGACTAGTTATCTATACGGCCCTATTTCTAATATATCACGAGCACAATACCAAAACCCACGGACAATCAAGCACAGTGAAGACAAATAAGTACTACGAAAAGGGGGCAGGCGGGCTAGCTAGCGCCTCAATCTCACTCCATTTGCTATCAACAATAAATATCATCTTCGTAATATCATCCATAAATAAAATATCCATCTATTTGTTTAATCTTCCATTGTCCGTATAATCTAATGATACAGTATATCGCGCCTCATTTGGGAATGGGGAAGGCGTTCACCAAGTTCCCAAAATGAAGAAAAACATAGAAGCAGAGCAGAAAACAACCACCGCAAACCAGAACAAGAAAGAGTCAAGAGAACAGAAAAACAATTAAACAAGAGAAGGTTCTCGATGGGTATCTTACATACGTACGTAGGCGGCGGGTGCGATAGTGAGGGAAAAACGAGCAAATATAGCGGTTGGCAAGCGAACAAGCTGCATGTGCAATCGGTGAGCAATAATGGCCATGGAGGCGCGGAAAAGAAGAGACATATTTTTGAAATAGTGGGGTAGATCATCTCGTCCGCAATATGCATAATCAAGAAACAAGGAAAATGGAACAAGGGGGAAGATAGAGCCAGTCAATATTCAAAATGTCAATGCCGAACTGTGGCGTGGTAGTGGCGGCCATGAAGGTCCTGGGATGGGGAGTGTAGTAGCAGGTAACAGAAGGAAATTAGGGTTTGAACGTCTTCAAGACGGGCGGGTAGACTTGACGCCAATAAGGGAAATATCTATTCTATTAATGATTGACAATTTTAACTTTTCCAGGATCCCCGTATTCAGACTCATCATTAGAGTCGTCATCTCCCTGAATCCCCAGGATTTTCCATGCACGATCCATGACTCCTTTGCCTTTGGTAGGAGGAATCTGCTCTCTAGCGTCGTTCAACGACGTCGTCGTCGTTGTTTCTCGCGAGCCAGAAACTTGGGTCAATGAAATCTCGGCAGCAATACCTATTGTATCCGGGTAACGCGAACTTCTTCTTTTGATTTTGGCTTCTTTCCGCGCTCGTAGGCGCTCACGCCGCACCACTTCGTCTTTCCATTGAGTCCATTGCTCGTACTCCTCTCTTTGCTGAAGAACTTGGTACCTAGTTGTTGACTTGATCGGTCGCCATGATAGGCGACTTGTTTCATCTGGGGGAAGCGTGGTCTTGAGATCCACGAAATTGGATTCTTTGGTGAGCTTCAGTAGATGCGTGAGCACATCCTGGCATTCAGATGCGGCATTGTATTCCGCCCGCTTGTCCTCGGTAGCGACTTTGCGTCGAAAAAGGGGAGTATCTAGCCAGGCGCGCAGGTGGTTTGTACGTTGCACAGAATAAGGGTCCATAAAATTCGCACGGCGATTGTCTTCGCGGAGAAAACGCACTGCGGCTTGCAAGTTTGCGACTTCTACGCGGAGGGATTCGTTTTCCTTCATCAAGGCGGAAGAAGCAGCTATATCGATAGACATAACACCATCTGCACCAAGCACGACGCCAGTGGATCCCGATGCTCGCTTGGCTTTTTCCAGTCGAGCCCTATAGTCATCTCGTTCACGCTCCATGTTTTGTAGGTCGGCTGACTGTTTTTCTACAATGCCTATTAATTCTTGTTCCTTCGCTTGCAGCGCTTCGAACTTAGATTCGAGATCCTTGGCTAGAGCAGCTTTCTTTCCAGCGTCACGCATTCTCGATTCAAGAAGTTCAATTTTAATTGTCTGTTCCTCAAAAGCTTTGTCTTTGACGCCGAGTGCAGTAGAGGTTTCATGAACTTCATTCTTTAATCGCCTAATCTCCTCATCTGCATCTGGAGAAATTACCTTGTTCGACTTAAGTTCTTTCGCCCGTAGAACCCACGGGGCGGGATGGCGTTCAAACTCAACAGTTTGGGTCAGATCGGACGAACAATTAGAGGCCTCCTCGAGATATGATCCCAAAGTGCGAAGCTTATTGGCAGCTATGGAGAGAGCGTTATTATCGTCCGATTCAGCCGCAGCAGAGGACGGCTGAAGAAGAGACATCGCTGTCTGTGACATATTGGAAGCAATTTCAGTATAGGTGACTGGGTCTGTTCGCCCTTCCTCCTCCGTCAGTAACACTATATTCTCTCCAAGCTGCCTGGCGAGTTCTGCAAGCTCCTTAGCTGCTTCTTCGCATTTCTCAAAGGGCTCTGCGCAGTCTCCGGTCAATGCAAGGCATCTTGATTTCAAATCATCCAAATACCGGGTAATTTTCCCAGCAACTAGTTTCCCAGTTCGAGTTTGGTTACCCAGCGCATCTATTTTTTGATATAAGAAGGGACCCTCCTCATCATCATCGCTAGGTGGCGGTAGCTTAGCCTGTAACGTGGATCTCAGTTGGGAAAAGGATAGAGCAGCATAGTCCAGGTACGTCTGCGTCATTACTGAGCGCATGTAAATTTCATCGGCGTACGATTCTAAATTGGATGGAATGAGCGTTTCGGCTAAGTGTGAAAGCAGCGCGATCGATCGTTGGAGCTCAGTCGCACATTTCTTTTCATTGAGCTCATTTTTCTTCAATCCCTCGATCCAGAAATTGAGAATGCGTTCCACGGGTTCAAGTTCGTACAAAGCACCTTCGAAAGTCGAAAATTCTTCAATAGAGCAGCTGTTAATGAAATTGATAAATCTGTCGCAAAGGGATGCGATCCATGTTAACTTCTCAAGAACCTCATATGCCGTAAACACGTCCTGACCAGCCGATGCGGATGTATGATCGGATATTCGTTCTCGTACTGTGGTGGCCATCAGAGTTGCCTTGAAACTGACTCTTTTAAAACGTAATAAGGCAAGAATCGGGTTGCGTTCGCTCTCGAAATATTCAGGAAGATAAAGTTTCATAATCTCTAAATGCTGTGCGGATTCCTCTGCGGCCATACGACCTAGTTCCACTTCTATTGTTTTCGTTTGAGCTTTAGAAACAGATGCTTGGAGCTTCATGTTCAGATCCATCATCGCTCTCGAGCGTGCGGTTAGCTCAGTTGACTCCGTTTCTGTGAGTTGTTGCGATACCCGCATATCCTCGAGGTCGCTCTGTAGATTTGTGACCAACTCTCGAAATTTAGACAAAGTATACTCCAGGTCCTCTATAACCTCGTCTTGTTGAGCCATTCTTCGTGCCTGCTCAAGGTAGACACTCTCCCTGAAATCAATTTCCTCTTGTAGTTGCTTTTCCGTCTCCATGTGATTAATTTCGAGCTCGTCATTGATTTCCTTGAGACTCTCAAGGTCTTCAATAACCGCTTTCAACTCATTCACTTGCTCTTGATACTGCATATTTTTCTCGGCCAGTTCCTCAATCATCTCTTCAGCACCAAGAGCTTCGACTTGCTGTTTAAGATCCTCCATGTTCGCCTCGGTAATCAAAAGCTGTTCCTTTGCGATCTCGTAGTTAGCTTTGATAGCAGCGAAATCCTCCAGCTCGCCTTCCAATTCTTTGATCTGATTCCGTAAGTCGGTCTCTTGCTGCTGTGTCATATCGCGGAGACGAATGAGTGCCTCGCGAAGCCTTTCGTTTGTTCGCTCCATCTGGAGCCAGCCTTGGCTTGACTTTTCCTCCGGGCTCATCACTTGGCCCAGTTCCTCATTCTCTTCTCTTAAGACTTCAACTTCTAATTCTAGCTCCTCTGCTTTCTCTTTCAGGGCTTCGAACTCGGTTTTAATGGCCTCACACATCTCCTCAGCCATTTCCCTATCAAGCGCAGCCATTTCGACAATTGATTCATGTTCAGCTTGAAGATGTTCCGCTTCTTCAACTCTTGCCATGGCATCCTTTAGCTGTTTCCGTAACTGTATAATCTCCTGTTGCTGCGGCTGGTATTTCGTTTGT
Source organism: Blastomyces dermatitidis ER-3 (assembly GCF_000003525.1). Lineage (NCBI taxonomy): Eukaryota > Fungi > Ascomycota > Eurotiomycetes > Onygenales > Ajellomycetaceae > Blastomyces > Blastomyces dermatitidis. The sequence goes on along the minus strand of NW_025544782.1, from coordinate 936,270 downwards.
AGCTTTTGAATTATCGCCTCGAATTTATCCCTTTCGGATCGCAATGTCTCCAGAGACTTCAATTTCTCCCTATCTTCCGCTCGCTTTTTCTCCATCACTCTTATCTTTGTTTTTAGATCTTCCACTTCTTTAAGCACAGGATTGGTTCCAGAGACCGATCGTTGTGCAGCCAAGGAAGCTCGAGGGGCGGAGGTCGGTTTACTTGACTCTGAGGGCGTATTCGAGGTTTCTGTATCACCCGTCTCCTCACTCATCTCGCTTGTAGCACTCCCGATTTTTCCGGCATTAGCTGTCCTAGTAGCTGTGGGTCTCAGAGAAGTCCGTTTCGCCGGACCGGTAAAGGTAGGTCGTGGTGGTTGAGAAAGAGGACGAGAAGTTTTGCCTGCTGTACCCATTACAGATTGTCGAGAACCTTTGGCAGCGGTGGGAGTAGGAGTAAGGGCCATTGAACTACGGCCGCTCAAGCTCTGTCTGGGTCTTGACGCGGCTGCGGACGGCCGCGACGCAGTAGTGGGCGGTCGCGAGGCGGTTGACAATTGTTTTGTCGGTGATTTTGTAGGGGACTATAAAACTTATTAAAACATATTCAAAAGAAACGGGATGGAGGATATATTCCCCTACCCTGAGAGCTCGACCAGGCGCCCCAGGCCTTGGGGCTGGCGAAGGGCTGGAGGTGGTTCTCTGAGTCCTAGCAGCATTCGGCCCAAGTGCACTTTGTCTTTTCGGTACGAGACCGCTACCAGGAGCACCGCTCGGCGGTCTGCTTCTCTGAGAAGCTCCATTTAGTCCTCCTTTCGGTGTCGGCTTGCGCTCCTCTCGTTTGGGTTGTTCCAAAACACTGACAACAGCAGCGGGCCTGATGAACATTCCGAAGCCATGTTCGCAGTCGAAGTATCGTTCTCCCTGGACAGATCCATCATTCTTACCCGTTGGCCCATTCAGTTCCACGCCAATCCAATCTCCAGGAGCGAAGCTGGTACTGCCGATGAAGCGGATTACAGCGTGTCGGCCATCGGATAAACAGACGAGCTGGCCAGGGGAAAGATCACCCATCTTTGAGGCGGAACTTCCAACTGTGCATCAGAAAACAAACGCAAGACGGAGATGACCCGGGACAGCAGACACGCAGCTGTTGGACGGGCTGTATGTTCCGGGAGTTGTCGTTGTTGCAGAATGTTGTCGTCTCGTCTCTAGATCCTATATTGGGCCCCTTAACAAAGTTCAGGAACCGGTTCGGTTCGCGACCTGACAAACAAGACAAACACAGCTTGGCACGGACCTGGGGGTCACAACTATCTATCTATATGTGACTTTATCTCTCAAGGAGAACAGCAACCGAGACATATCAAACTCCAAGAAAACAGCACCACACCGAGGACAGTTACTCCTGGTCCGTTCTTCAAGGCCTACTACGCAACCTTGTCAACTGTAGACTGGTTCTTCTTCCCTTTCACATACGTATGACAGATCTTGGTTCGGACCTGATGTTTCTTTCACGTCTAGAGACTGAACACGATGCCTCTACATGCAATTATTATATAACAACTGGATTTTAAACCATCTCACAACCTTCCAGGTACTACCGGGAAGGGGTTATCTATGTCTACCTAGCGGGAGTTGTGCTCAAGAACTACCTTGTTCTCCATCATTTAAACCCCTTCTACCGGGAGCAGGGTTCGACCAGATTTTCTAGTTTCAGGTACTCTACGGGTCGAGTAACATGATAGTGACAAAAAAAAGGAAGAAGAAAAAGGCCATGCTGAGGTATTATACTTCTAGCTCAAGCCCAACCCGAAATTAAACATGCCGCTACGCTGATGTATGACAACTATGGGCGGGCAACGACAAAACTTTCTGGGCGGAGGAAACAATATGACATCAGGGAATAATGTCGGTTTTTCTTTAGATCTGTGTCAGTTAACGCAGGAACCAGACACACATGGTTACAGGGCAGCCCTCTTCTCTTCTGAATCTGACCCTTGGCATGGCATTGTGTGCGCATTTCTTCAAATGCTCTACCTATCCAGCAGCAAGTGTTTCTAGCAAGGCTGCGGCGAAATATTTCACTCCGTGCAACCCTCCGAGCTTCATTACATACTAGTGTATGGGGTTTCTGTCTCGTGCCACCAGAGGAAATCCCTTTAGCTAGCTTTCAGTTATTCTATCGATGGCCAAAAAAACACCAGACATATGCATATTTCCCTCATTTTGGAAGACTACCAAGCGATACTTGTGCTATCCATAGCGTGTCCATTGCTATATCGACACGCCTGAGACGAGCTACCCACCATGCCCAACAAGGCAAAATAACACAGGATGTGGAACAACCTGTTGAAGATCCTCAGAGGGTGAAACTATCATGTCCTGGCAACAGCTTCAAGGGGAGTCAAACGCAACCCCATCCGGAGCGCCCAGAAAGTTGGTCCTTAATAGGAAGGAAATCGGCGACGGCCGTGGATTCTCTAGGAAACCCAGGGCGTTTGTACAGATTAGCATGGTGAGGAATGGAGGGTGTCGAATGACGGATGATATTATTGAAATATATGTTACAAAGTAGGGCCCCAGAGGAACTAGAGAGTCATCCGTAACCCTGGCCCATCAAAAGGAATACTAGCATCCGAAGACGCCGGCAGAGGGGCGTGCAGGCATCGCGAAAAGAAATTCATGGATGCCTTTTCATGGATGGATTTTGTCCCGTTGAGCCTCTTGGATGCACATCTCGAGAGGAACTACTCCGTACCCCGTAAAAGTTGTGCAGATGAGCATCCCCAGAACTCTTGGGGATTTACGCTAATGATGCAACCCGGCGTTGACGGCCCCTGGCAGCCAAATATTATTCCATCGGCATGTCGGCGGCTTTGTTGTCCTGTGGCTGAATCAACTTTCCCGCTAAATTCTCGTATCAGCAATGTACAAGAAGCCAACAGGAGCGAAGATCTCACGCGTTTGCTGCTTCATAAACTCTCCCAAAACCATCCAGCCAAAGTAAAAGACGACGAAGTGGAGAGAGATTGCCATAGAACGAAAGTGTCGAATCGTGAATGATCCATCATAACATCACTGCCCCTTTACCCCTCACGACTGGACTCAACATTTCGTCTTCCGGGCACACGGGGGTCCTAAACCGAAGAACCAGAACAAAATGACACGGTACTATCGAGCTCTCTGTCTCCAAATGCAGCCATTCGGTATTTCAAATCGTGCCGCTGTCTGGATGACAACGTCCCATCTCTGTCTCAATCTGCCAACCTCGACCTCGACTCCGCCACGTTTTCAGGCATCCAGGAATTCCCGTTCTGTTTCCTTCAGAGCCCTGAATCGAACCAACCCTTCTGAGTCTGCTTCAACAGCATCGAAAAATTGTAGGCAGCAGCAAAATGGGCCGTGTGCAATTCCCCCGGCAAATCGTGCTTTCTCGGCGCCGAGCAAGGTCGGCAGAATTTGTACGTGAGCTCCGACATCTGCACCAATCATCCAGCACCAGACATCAAATCGGCCAGTTCTCGACCCAACACCCGCGAGACAGATCCAGGCGTTGGCTGGATTAAAAGTCCATGATGCGCTTGAATAGCTTTGAGAAATAAATATCGAGACGCATTTCTCGCGTGCAAATATATGTCCTGTTAATATGTCTGTTCGAAAGTCTCAACTTCGAATAACAAGACATTGAAAATTCTTAATCCCATCTTTTGGCCTCCCTTGCTTACCACTTGGATATTTAATTCATTTTTATAGCTTTATTCAAGCTCAGTTATTGATTGTTTGAATTAATTTTTGCTAGACGACCCAAACATGGCAAAACCATGGGCAGATACACCGATGAGCCTGATTTCAGAAACTGGCTACAAGGAACGCTCTGATATACCCCCTGGCCACTTTGCCATTACCGCTGCGCAAAACATGGCCAACCTACACAACGTGATCATCCGCGGCTTCAACGCTTCGTATAACCAGTGCCTCGCCGTGAAACTGGACACTGTCGACGCGAGCGATTTCCTCCTATATAACCGCGGTTTATATAAAAGCATCAAAACTCACCACGATGTGGAAGAGGAGATCTCATTCCCGAGCCTGGTAAAGTTGACGGGGGTCCAAGATATCATGGACCAGAATATACAGGAACACAAGGACTTTGATGAAGGCCTTGAGATGTTCCGCAAATTTGTTTTCGAGACGGATGCCAAATCGTACGATGGCAAGAGATTACAGGAGATCATGGATATTATGTTTCCGGTGCTTCATAAACATCTGGTCGGAGAGATCCGGACGCTTCTTGATCTTGCGAAATATGACTCAAAAAAGTTGGAGGAATGGTGGAGCGATACTGGGAAGAAAGCGCAGAAGGATCTTGACGTATTCCAGTATGCAGATTCCTTTATTTTCCGCCCCTCTCTTATGATATGAATATCCCTTTCGGTCTTTTATCCCGATGTTGATTTTCTGATTTAACAGAGACGCACCCCTGATGCTCGGCTGCATCGATTCCACATTCAAAATGGACGGGGACTCTCGGCTTTTCCCCCCGATCCCAGCCCCGATTAAGTACTTGTCGAAGTATATTCTCGAATGGCGATACTCGGGTAGATGGCGCTTCAACCCGTGTGATACATTTGGGAACCCGAGGCCCCTAGCGTTTCCCAATCCCGGAGGCTCTAAACTATAGAGTATCACCCAATCTGCTGTTCTTTTTCTTTCATTTCTCCCTGGATGAAGAGGTAGCTTTTTGATCCATAAACTTTTTCTATTATGTATAATCTCACGAGTTTTGCTCTTTTCTCTTTCGTTGGGCCCCTTTAGCCCAGGGCGTTGCTTGCGTTTTTACTTGGGAACGTATATATAATTTCTTGTTATTAGCCAATACCCTGTTTTTTATCTGAACAGTCTCCTGTCATTCCGAACTACACCATACTCACGAGCATAAATTATAGCTATTCGGTCACTCTAGAAAGTGCCAATATGCATCGCGCAAATTGAGCTTTTTTTAATAAATGCATATCTATAAAGTTTGATAACATAACCATAAAAGTCTACAAGACCGTATATTTAAACCAAACACGCCCGAATGCATAAATCTTCCTTAAGCCGCTGAATTCCTCGACTTGAAAAATTGCGGGAAGAGGTCCCGAAGCTTCTCGAGACGACGAATCTGATACTTCGACGCTGGCACCTCTGGTGGAGTAAGATGTGGCTCCACAAAATGCACCGTTTCCCAACCACGTGCCTGGGCACTTCTGCAGTTCAGGGCGGAATCATCTGTCGCAGAAGTTAGAGGGAAATTTTTTTTTTTTTTTCAGAAAAGGGATACTTTGTTGCAGGGCACAAAATCTGATATATCTATTAAAACTCACCAATGAAAAAACACCCTTCCGCCACCGTCGCCCCCGCCTCCCTCTCCGCCTTCTCAAACATGGACGCCTCAGGCTTACAAACCAGCTTCGGCGCCGCATAATCGCAAAAGGTAAGCCCTTCAAATAAATCTTCCACGCCCAGCAGCCTCACAACCCTCTTGCCATGGGTGCAATACGCATTTGTGAACAGCCACAGCTTCACCTTGGAGCTGTCGAAGTCCAGCAGGAGGGAGCGCAGCTGCGGATCCGGTTTTAGGATTGAGTCGAGCGGCAAGGCGTCGTCGACTTTGCTGTTGAATTCTAGCGGGTTTATCTTGTGGTGTCTGGTTAGGCCTTCGATCGCGAGGCCGTATTCCCTGTAGTACTTCTGGTGAAGCATGACAGCATCTTGAGGGTCGAGGGAGAGGTGCTTGGCGAAGAAGTCGTCTGTTTTTTTGTTTTGTTTTGGGGGGGAGAGGGTTATTATTATGGTAATATTTGGTAACGAGCAGGCATGAAACGCATACCAATGAGTTCTTGCATCAAGTCGTGAATTCTATTGCCTGGTTGGTTTTTAGTATGGTTATTCGAATATTAGAAGTATCCCTTTTCAGGAAGGTCGCAGCGCAGACATACTTCTAGAGTAGAGCTATCACGGGCAATATGCGTATATCGTTAGTTAATGTCCGCAATCTCATAATAAAACCAAGGTATGTGTCCAGTGATGTTCCATTCAAACTACCAGTTTAATGTTTCATACATACACAGTTATCAATATCGAAAAAGAATACAGGCCGTGAGTCGTGAGACGTTATGCTTGGTTCAGGCTTTATGCTATTCTCGAGGGTTTTCTCTTGTAGCGCCATACTGGCAACAGGTCCTCTATTGCAGAAGACCTAATGGATGTCCCTTTATTTATTTTGTATACTTGTTCCAAAAACGATATCCACGGGCGTTAAGGAGCATTGGAGAATGTCGTCATTCAAAAACAGCTTGGACTGCCCGCCCTTTCTGTTAAGCGCTAGAAGTAGTTAGTGCCACGTGAGATGGGTGGTAGTTAATGGATAACTCCATGCTTAGATAAAAGTAAAGTCGATACATAGTAACTACTTATCATCATAAACTTCGTTCCCAACACAGGCAACTTAAAAGTCATATATATAATAACTAGAGGTATGCGGAAGTATGGGCCTGGATAAACGATATTCCGGTACTCTGGTTGCTGGTTAAACCAGTTGTGCATTGTATCCCTTGAGAAATGAATATATTTCTAATCGCTCAGGACAACTAACCAGGCCTAGAGTCCAACCTTGGAACTCTGTAAGAGAGAGTTGTAGGTGGGTTGGTTATTTATATGTTGCGCTTCGTGCCAGAAAGCGAAGCCTGTCTTGGTTGAAACATGATCGATAGGTATATCGGGCTTGCGTAGGAGCTTCCAACAAACTTCTCTCATAACTTGCATGTAACTTGTTGATAGTTGCTCCGGCTACTGCAAAAAGTGTCCACATTAATAGAAAACCTTGCTAGCTAGATTATAATAAAATACTAGACATATCCCTCCCTCCTCCATGACTTATTACGTTATCCCTGAGCCCGGCTTACATAATGCCCATGGCTGGCTCTGGCACGCTAAGCCCCAAACGGCCTAATGCAGGTCCGTGGCGGCTTCCGTAGCAAGGTAAGCGGTAAGCGAGGAGGATAAATCTTCCTTAATAACTCTCTAACCTCGACGCTGGGACTAACAACAGCAGAGCAGGCCATTCTCATCTCTTCTCATCAGGGTTGTCTGCTTCACACTCAGCGGGAATGCATGCAGTTGTAGGGTTGCCATAATATTTCTGAGACTTGCCTTTGGGGATAGAGTCACATCTGGTGTGGAATTATCGTCATGGTTGCAGCTGAGAGTGTTATGGCCCCGATAAATGGCCATCGTGGCCATCAGCCAGACCTGAGGGAGATGCTAGAGTACGAGAAAATCGTGAATTTGCACGACCAGATATTCTCTGGACATCACCCAAGATTAAAAGTTCCCCAGCATGTCATCCGCAAAGTTACCCCCCGATCTGTCCAGACCCCTCCACTCCCTGGTCTTCATCCAATGCCTCCTGAGCCTCCAGCGGCTCCGCAGGCAAAACCGTATCCCCCTTCTTCCAGCACACAGCCCAACGCAATGGCATTGGCGAATGGCTCTGCTGCTAATACTGCTGCTGCTGCTGCTGCTATTGCTCCTATTCCTTCGGAGGCGGTTGCCCCCTCCAGTCATAGTGGCCCCAGTGGCCCTCTAACTACTCAAAAACCAGTGTCTGAAATTGACCCTATATTCCTTACCAAGTCTGACGACCTGATTAGAGCCGAAATACAACTCCAACGTCAGCGGGTTGAGCGTACATTACGTGACCAGCTGGAGCAGAAGAAGATTGAGTACAGAAGAAAGACGTGTCTCCAAGAATCAAAACCTGACTTCGATGTTTCGGAAGTCTTGAGGGAGGCATTGCAACTTGTTAAGCCTATTTCAACAACTGATATGGATGGGGCTAATGCAAACACCGCAGCCAGTGATTCCTTTGAGGACAATTCGTTTTACTCGAGCAAAGCCCCCGATTCCCCTCAAGTTAGCGACCAGAATCAGCAGTCATCCCCCGTCCAACCAGAACCGGCTCGCCCGGTGGAAGCTGATGAAGTTCCTTATGAAGGCCATGTAGACCGGCAGCATGTTGATAGCGATCGCGACATGATGGATGTGGAGATGCAGGAACCGTATAATGTTGCTGCCAAACGTGGACCATTGTCGAGGAGCCCAGAAAACCTAACCCCTCGTCGCCCCAGTCCTAGCCGATACTCCGCCCGAGAGCAGCCTGATATGTATGATGAACCAGAATACTCCCCACCGGGTCCAGATATTCCTTCAGGTGGTCGGAGAGACGAAGAGGGAGAGTATATTCAAGAACCAGAACCAGATATAAACTATAGAAGGAGAAGCTATGGCAGGCCAGTGGACCGTGGTCAAGATACACGACGTATCACGCCACCAGGCCATGATATTAGGATCGCCAGGAATCATATAACATCTCCAGCTGCTCCCCAGCCCTCGAGAGTCTCGCCGCTTGCTGTAACAAAGGTGCCGTCGCTTCCCCAAAGTCGACAACAGCGGCACCCGCGCCCGATTGATAAAGTAGCCACGACCCAAGGATCTGGACGTACAAGCCCCGAAGTTGCTCCACAGCCGATACACTCCCGAAAGCGCCGACGTGTCCAGGAGAATAGGGATAGACCTCGTGCTCGTGTTGCCAATGAAGGAAGGGTGGCAGATTCCCCCGATCAACCTTACATCAAGCCCGAGCCAATTTCTCCTGTCCCATTTTCCGACTTGCCACTTGCTAGCTCATCAAGACAACGGCGACACCCCGAAAGGGCTGCTTATGTTGATATTTCCTCTCCACGATATTCCCCTGTGGAGAATCGTCGGGAGAGTGGACAAAGATACGAGGAACATGCAGATAGAGGCTATGATATTGGACACCCTATTGATCTGAGTATCCCGCGGTCTGCGTCCAGAGTTACTTACAGGAAACCTGCCCGCGATGACCAAAATCTACGTCGTGTTGCAAGCTTACAAAGTGCTAGGCAACCTGAATATATGCATGATTATTTAGAGTCGCCCGTTGACTACCAACCACGACTCGTACGGGCCACTTCCTATGCCGTAACCGACCGCCAGCCAGAAAGGGTTAAGTATTATGAAGAACCTGGGCAACAGTACAGCAGACGATATATCACGGGGGACGTCTCTCCTCCCCCGCCATCAAGGTTCCGTGGACCTTATCCAGAGATGGAGCCTGAGCCCCGTGTTATGGCCCCGCCTCAACGCCGTGTCGTCGTTGACGCTGACGGAAATCGATATATTGAACAAATAGCAACTCCCGCCCCAAGGCTCCAACCGATGTCTACTCCATCGGCCAGATTCTCAAGGATGGAGTTGTACGAGGGCCCTCCCCGCATGGCAACTGGTAGCGTCCGTGCCGCTTCCGTAATGGAGGAACCCTATCGTGACCGCCGCTACGCCCAAGACATGCCGCCCCCATCTGTAACCTATCGACGGGCGCCAGCGCCAGAATACCCGCGCGAAGTCGTTCGTGAGCGGCCTGCCTACCCCCGTGAGGTCGACGAGCGAGGACTCATCGATTACGCCCCGCCTCCTCGGCATGCAACCTATTTCGAGGAACCCTTGCCCCGGGAAGATATGGTGAGGATGTCCAGCGTTCGGCCCCAGCCGTCACGGTACGAGGAACCCGTACGCCAACCACTGCAGCGCATGCAGAGTGTCAGGCCCAGCGGGCGTGAGATAAGTGTATATGTGGATGATGAGTCCCGTCCTCGTCGGGAATATGCACCCGTTGAGCGGGTTGGGTATGCGGCTGCTCGACCTATGAGGGAGGAGCAGTATTATGATGATTAGGAGGCAGGGAGATCGGAGATGGAGGGAGTGCAGGGTGTGATGTACAGCGGGTCCCGCGGTGTTACCAACTGAGGATTTTCTTCGTTCTTTCGTATATACTGATATTTTTATTTGAGCGTGCGCGCGTTGATGAGTTCTTGTTGGGGTTTGTCCGGTGGTGTTATGGGGGGTATATGTTCGTGTCAGTAACGCATATATGGGAGAGTGGGATTTAAACGATCTTTTACCTGGCAAGCGGGCGGGCCTTCTACATCGGTTATTATTTGATTTATTGAAAGCTTGATTGCATTACGGTTTCCTGGTAATATTTTTGAAATGGCTCTACCGGACATTCTATTTTTCGTATTAAAGTTACTTTTAACATTTTTTACCCTGTAACTCTTCTATAGTTACATGGTCGTGGACAATATTATCATTAACACTTACATTAGTTACCTATAAAGAAGATGCCTAGAGTTGAATTATATTTTCTTCGGCATTTTTGAACTGGTACAGATTCACATTCCGCCCCTTTGCTTTAAATCACCATGCAAAATTTCTTTTTTTCTCCTTCAAGCACTGAGGACGAGGACACCCTTTTTCCCCCATAAACTTCTAGTACTCTTATAGAGGTTGCTCGGGCTTATTATTCGGCAGTCCCTCACCTTCCCCACCTGGAGAATCCCATCCCTCCATCTCAACCAGACGGCAGAGCGAGGAAGCCGTGTGGACAAGCAAAATGAGCCAAGCGGGGACGGTGGGAACGGGAAGCCCAAACATCCCGGCAGCTAGCAGCGTAGCAGAATCAGTCAGCATATGGGCTGTTGCTACTCCGTAGTTTCGACTCTTTCATGGCTCTCGGTCGCGATCCAGCTGTGGAGAGCAGAACTTGCCCTGAAGAAATGTTGTTCCCGTCGAGGATCCGCGACCGAGCCCGGGTCCCTCCTTCAAGGCTTCATTCAACCTACCAACCACATACCATACCGTGGAGGCGCGGGCGGAGAGTCTGAAGCGGGTTCAAATTATGCGGAGCCTCGCGAGCAGCTAGATCAGATCAGCTACTCCGTAGATCAACGGGGAATGCGGTTAACACATCCGAGATGGGTCTGTCAGCCCCGCTACAGATTACTTTCTCCGTTGGCCATGGAAGGATAAAGGCCCCATGGAATCCCCCCAGAAGCAGAGGGACAACTCATCGCTGCGCATAATTGCCGAAAACAGGACATTGCAACGTTCACAGACACATCAATTTACCGCTTAATTAATAACCCCTCGTCGCGTCCAATCATGAGTGCTACAGAACCAGCGGTAGTGGAAACTTCAACACCCGCGCCAGTCAACGGTGTCGGAGCAGATTCCGTTGTAGAGGTCGACGACGCAGACGATGCAGGCTTCGCCTATGGCGATGATGACTCTGATTCTGCCGTGAGCGCTTCGATAACATCCTCCATCGTCAACTATGAATACGCCAATGGCAGACGATACGCCGGTTATCGACGGGGCGAGTATCTCCTTCCCAACGATGAAACAGAGCAGGATCGCCTAGATCTGCTCCACCATGTCTTTCTTCTCCTAAACGATGGAAAACTCCTACGCGCACCCATCGGCCCCATCCCCCAAAGAGCTCTAGATATTGGAACCAGCACGGGAATCTGGGCACTAGCCATAGGGGAAGAACGTAGGGTTAATTTACGGTGATTACACTGTGGATCCACCATTCCACCCGTGTCACGTGTCGCTGATCGTAACACATGTTCCACCATTATATTCAGTGACATGTCGCTGAATATTAAATGTCAAGATGGTGTTGAAATGGCACAGGACTTCTTGACATCATTGGAGGACAGCTCAGTCACCATGTAATCAGCAGATGCCACAATCAAGATACTACTGAGATACTGTGAGCCACAATATACTGTCCTATCAGTGAAATCAATACTTGTATACTATTCAGCTAGACTAGTTAACTACTTCATACAAATCAAATTACTATCTAAAGAAATGAGACATCTCAAGTGTAATGTAAATATCTTATTGTCTGAGATTCATATATTAAATAATCATCATTTTCATCAGTATTCAGTATTGAAATGTCATATAATACTGTCTTTTAAACTGCTGAAAGTCTGATAATAGTATAACTATCAGAATTCTCTTATAAAATCAGCAGATTCAGCAGATAATTCTGCTCAACATAATATAGAGAAGTAAGTGTAAAGAAAATTCACTTAATTCTTCTCATTTCATGAATAAAGATAGTTATAATTCAGTCAAGATCAGCTCTCTGATATTGAAGAATATTTCTCTTCATAAGAGAGATTCAGTGAATGCACTCTCTGATTTATATATTAATAAGTCAATAACTGATTGATTGATTAGTTGAAGAGATATACTGAACTGAGAATGTTAACTTATTATAGAAAAGAATTGAATGATAATCTAGTTTCAAAACTGAGAACTTATTTCAATCAGTATCATAGAATTCTCACAGATTATTAAGAAATAAATGAAGTAATTCAAGCTTGAAGAGATTTATAAATTATATACTGACTTTCTCTGACATCTTGCTTAATAATAGATAACTAAAAATCTTTGAGATAATATAATCTTTTGTTGACTCTAACTTAATAGAGTAGTTCAGTGAATCATCATTATTATCTAATTCTTTATTTATTCTCAGAAGATTATTGAACAGTGCTGAATAAACTGTATATAGCTGTTGAATCTTCTGCATCAGATGTAAGTCAGATCTGTTAAAAGAATCTCTTAATACTAGTTATAAGATGTAGCAAAAGCTCTTCTGCAAGAGTAGTATCTTCTTCACATTTTAATAATTTATTCACTACATTAGATTCTTATAGTCTTGATACTTATTCTTCTCTGTCAGAATATTGCAGTTATTAGATACAGTGTATTCTTTAATCAGCTTAATATAGTGTAAATTAATATGTATATTCAGCTGACTCTTTATATATTATATAAGCTTTGCTTTTTTAATATAATCACTGATATATGTAGTAACTGTGCTCATTGTTGAAGCAGAGAATGACTGATAACTAACAACTGAATCAGCTTGAAATAATTTAAATGTTACTGCTGCTCTTATCACAGCTTCAATAAGAAATTATAGCTATTGACAGACTGTAAGTATGATTTGATAAGTCACTTCAGAATCATTTTCTCTCAGAGATTGAAATATTAATAGACTATTACTTCTTATAATAACTGCATATATCTGAATAATAAGATTAATAGATGATTGATTTAATGCTGAAAATGCTGCAGAAATAATCTGCTTAATCACTGAACTGAGTCATTTCTCTCTAAGCTCACACTGCAAGATAAGAGATATAATGATTAAAGCTCAAGCATGTTCTTGAAGCTGATACTTCTTGAGATAAGTGATCAGCAACTGTAGATGATTTCAACTACAAGAAAAAGAAAATGTCTGCAATATTCAGAAGTATTTTAGCTGATTATATGATGATAAGACAGTACTGATTAGTAATAAGTATGAAATCTCTGATATATCAGTAAACTCACTATGATATGAATCAGAAGAAAAAAAGAAGATCAAATTCAAACTTAAGTATATTTGAAAAAGAGACACTGTCTGTGCTGTTATATTCTGCTCTTAACACATTTACTCTCTGTGTGTGAGATTCAGTAGATCATTCAGTTTAGACTAAAGATATTGTATATAATAATGAAATCAGCTGTTATTGTATAGATCATAGTTCAGATTCAGCTGATTTTTATTATTAATAAAGCAGCTTCAATATAATCTTCTTATAGTTGATTCTTTGATCTCTGCATTGCTATTTTACTGCAGCATATCTTCAAGAAATGCAATACAAGATGCAACAATTCTCATCTTTTCTTCACTAATATTCATCATAACTCTCTCACAATTCAATATAGATAAGTCATACAACAATGCAGTAACAGTGTTAGAAAAATTAATACTATAAGAATCAAAGATTAGAATAAAAATATTGTTTCACTTCAAGTGCTCAACAGTACTCAGTGCAGAAATTATATAAAAACTTATCAAGCTTCAGTACATGTTCTGATATAAATTAAATTCATTAATAAATAATTGATATAACAGAGAAATAACTTGTATATCAGAGTAAAATATACTTTTCAAAAGATCTCAATCATGTACTGCAATTTTCAACTCAGTCTGAATCAGTAAAGATTTGCAATATGATTATATCTCAACAACTTCAGTTTTAATTCTCATGACTCAGTGAAGAAAATACTGACCTTGACTCTCATATATCAGCAGATCAGAACCTGATTCAAATGCTATATTCATATAAACATCAAGTTGATTAAGAACTTGAATAATTGAGATATATTTCATCTCATTCTTCATTGTGATTATTTTGAAGAGACTAAATAATGAATTCAAGAACAGTAATCTTTGTGCAGTCTGCAGAGTATAATGAACAGCTTCTTAAACTTTCAGAACTATTATATGAGATCTCATGTCTGAATGTTAATGATCATGTTCAATAAAATGCACTCTTTCAATATAAGATATATCATTCAACTCTGATTTGCAGTAGCATTCAAGATTCTCACACTGATACTGAATAAAATTAAAAGGAAAAAGAGGTTTATTTATTGATGAATATCATATAAAGTTGCTGAAACAATATTTGACAGAGCTCTCTCAACTGTGAGATTGCTATAACTCTGTGAAATTGTTGATAATTTCTACCATTTCTATATACATTTGTCACTGAAAAGTTGAGGATTTGAGAAGAGCAGATATTAAGAGAATTGAATTTTAAAAGTAGAGTGATCTCATGAAGAATTTGACAAGATTTTTCTAAGCAGAACTCAGAGTTGACATTTGTATTGATAATACTATTGAAATTGAGATTTTCTTAACTGATAAAATCAGAAATTGTGCTCTGTATTGCTTTTTCAGAGTTGATAGATCTTCAGAGAGCAGACTTATCAGCAATGTATTCTTCAATAAACACAGAATTTACAGTAGTGATTTGTAGTTTTTTCAGAAAATATCTGACTCTTCAGCTCAGAGTTTCATTGTCAGAACAAATGAATTCATTTCAAAGTTACTACATTTATAAGATATATCAATTACTGAATCAGAATCAATAAATTAATCAGTAATAGTAACAGCAATTATATCAGCAGCTGGTATTTCAATATCATCAGTAACTGACTCATCAGAATTCTCTTGATCATCATTTTCAGAAATATTCTCCTCAGCAGCTGCTTTCAAAAGCCACTCAATATACTTAACATTATCAGCAGCATCCTCATTATATGACTCTGTCTTTAGAGAATGTTAGTTTTTATAATAATAGAGACATCAAAAGTGATAAACTTACTGAGAATAGCAATGCTTCTTCACTGAAAGCATCATTGTCTGAATCACTGTTGATAAAATCTTCATTTGCAGTTTTCAGAAAAGAGAGACTCTGATGTTGAAATTTCAATTGATCATCTCTGAATTCTTGTCTAGAGACAGATAGCAGATAGTGTTTCAGATTTTAATTAAACAGATATGACATTTTACTTTCTGATATGATTTGTAGAAAAAAGTTGCATAGTTGAAAAGATATGAATGAAGTGAATGAGTGATCTTGATAAAATAAAGAGATAAGATTGAATTATCAAAAAGAGATATATCAATAAGAGTTATAATCAGCAACAAACATTATCTTAATATTAATAATCATACTTTCTTTGTTATATTCCTGCAAGTAGCTGATTATTTTATCAGAATACTATCAAAATTCTATCAAAATCCTGAAAATAAGCATGATCATAGATCTCAGTTTAATAGATCTCTCTGAACTCTCTCATCTGATAGGTTTACTGAGACAAATCACTGATTTCAAAAGAAATCATATATTGATATATCTGTATTATAGAATGAACATAATGACATTAATGAAGAATATCAGACAGATAAGAAATCAAACTCATCTCTGACATTCAGTGATCTGTTGAAGAGACATCACTGAATTCAGCACTCAGATGCAGAAGTGTATGAGAAGGAAATTCAGCTGATAGAATAAAAGCTCTGTGTTGAAATCAGATGAATGTATTTTCTTACATTCTCAAAGAACAATCTGAACAAGACAGTTGCAGAGATGATGAAAACAAAGAATAAAATCTCATATATATTCTCATCAAGCTGAATTACAATGCTTGATGCAATAAAGACATGAAAGTCAAGAATATTGAAAGAAATGAAGACAAGTATTTCCAGTATTTCAGATCTTAGCAAAAATCTCAACTTTTTAGCAGAATATATCAAGCCTCTGATGAGATATCTTGATCTTTCAGTGAGAAATCTTAGACAAATCTAAACTTTTCAGTAAGATATCAAAACTTATCTGATTAACTTAACTAATCATTTATTGATATAGAATCATATTCAATGAGAGAAGGTAAAAAGCAGAGAAAGTTCAGTGATAATTGAATTATATAACTGCTATGAAGAGTTGACAATCTTTGACTATTTTTGTAATTCATTTATTACTGAAAAGTTCTTCTTGGTTTTTTACTGAGTGTGAGAAATCATTGACTTTGATCAATTCTCTGAGTGAGAACAATGATATATGAAATGTAAGTTAACATCAGTTTGAAAAACATCAGACTGAGAAATAAGAAACTGATTCTGAAAAATAGAGATATATATAAATCTGACAACTCAAGTCAAAATATTTGATGATACTGATATAAATGAAAATTCCATCAAAGCTATACTGTAATGATAAGATATTCTGATATTTTGAAATCTTATAAGTGATATTTCTGAATATCAATAAATTGTCAGAGATGATTTTGCAGAGACAATTCAGAATACTCTGACAGTCAAAAAAAGACATATGATGAAAGATGTATAAGAGAAGATGTGAAAAAAGATAAAATTTTCAGATGCACTTTCAGTAAAAGACAGATCTGTGATATAGAGTGTTCAGTAACACAGAGAGTTCTGATATAACTTATTTCTATTTCAATATATTTAGTTTTCTATGAGTTTTATATATAAATTAGTTAATATATACTTTAATATATATAATTAGAATATATCTGTCTTAATATTCACTGATGAAAATTGTCATATTCTCTAAAATTTGTATGATTATAACTGTAGCAGAATCACTAATTTCACTGTACTAGAAAATCTTCTTATTCATCTGAAATTCTGTAGATATATTTCTGACAGTATATTAAACACTTGTTTCTGATTAATAGAAATGATTTTATATTCAAAATAGCTGTAGTTCATTCAATGATAGCTCACACAGAAAGTATTTATTCTGAAAATAAGATATGAATGAAATCTGTCAGATGTATTGATTAATTATGTTCAGAAGTCTTCTGAAATATGAAAGTATTACAAAAGAATTAACAACATATATAAAGAGAATGTCAACTTATTATTCTTCTTTTCTTTTCTTTCTTCTTTCTTCTTACAATCATATCACAATACAAATATTGATTTATCAGTTTATTCAGCTCACTCAGTCTTTCTTCATCTTCAGTAAGATTAGTATTCTGTCAGTTGCAATAGAAAGCTTTAAGAATCAAAAGTTCTAATATAAGATACTGTGTGTGCACAGTATAGCAAGAATATCAGTAAATTATTATATCAGTATTAATAACAGCATCAACAACAGCATTAATAACAGTATTAACAACAGCATTAATAACAGTATTAATAACAGTAATAACAACAACAACAGCAGTACAAATAATCAGTGATACTCTTAAGCATATATATACAGCAGCTGTAAAAGTATAAGAGAAAGAAACAGCAATCAGACTGAAAACTCTTAATCAGTCAGATAAGTTAATAATGTATAAATATTACATCTTATATATCTTTCTCTGTTATATTGATACTGTTTGTGACAAAGTTGAAGAAAGCATAAAGCCATGTTCAAACTGCAATCATGAAAAGAAAGATTGTGTGATATGTCTCAATAAATTCAAAGATGAAATCAAAAATCTAGTCTGAATTCATGAGTTTTATCTTACTGTCTTAACAGTTATGAAGAAATCAGTCAAGTCAGTCATGCTGAAGATAGTAAAGAATTTATTCAAGTAAATCAAGAAAGCAAAGACATGCTGGCAGAAAGCAGAAAATTAAAAAATGAAGAGTGTAGCTATCACATTGAAAGTCTTGAATACATCTATCAGTCTCACTGAAAAAGTCAAACTTGAAATTAAGAAGATTAAGTTGAATATTGAAAGAGTTAAATTGAAGATTGAAAAGAAGAAAATCACTATGAAGAAGAAGAAAATTATCATTGAAAAGATAAAATTGAATATTGAAAACACAAAGCTTGCTGTTCAGTGAGAGATCTTGAGATCAGTTAATAATTATTATAAGAATTAAAAAGTAATAATGAAGAATCTCACAAACTTAATCAACAGTGTCAGAGAGAAAGTGCAGCACATTTTCATTGAAATATATGAAATAATAAACTGATTTGAAATAATTATCAAACTTCTCAGTAATACAGTCAATGAGAGCAGTAGTAATAAGAAATCTATTAATAGTGATAATTCTCTTTCTCTCTCTACAACTCTCACTGATCTCTCTATTATCACTGCTAATTCTTCTCTTCTCTTCTTCTTCAATCTTCTGACTCTGATGAGTGTTCTGAGTTCTCAGACTTATGAAACAATCACTGAAACAGTAAGCTAGAGTCAGTGAAATGATTCTCAGATTTATTCAGAGATTAATAATTGTATAGACTTTCAAACACTCAGCATCTGATCACTCTGAAATCTCAACTCTCAAATATCAGATGACTGATGACAGTGTCTCTCAGATCATGACTAATTCATAAACCTCAATTCACAAGTTCAGTAATGTGATCAATGAGAGTAATATGACTGAGAATGAAGACTATGAAAGAAACTTGATTCAGTTGATTCAGAAGAATTTAGATAGAAGTATTCATAATTTTCAATAGAGAATAATATCAGTGAATGAGACAGTTTTAAGAATTAGTGATTATATAGATTAGATTCAGTGACATCACTAATATGATAATTGATTTTTTCAGTTTATCACTTATTTACAGTGATTCCATCATTCATTCATCATTATACTATGATTTACAGCTCAGCGACCGTGTCGCCGATTGAAATGGTGGAACAACCATAATCCGGTCGTGTAATAACCCTACGTTCTTCCCGTATGGAGATTTTGCGGACCACTATCCCTCCTCCGAGGTTATTGGGTTGGATTTAAGTCCCATCTAGCCTAGCTGGGTGCCACCTAACATCAAATTCTATGTTGACGATGTGGAGAAGGACTGGACATATGGGCCTGATGAGGCATTCGACGTTATCCATGCACGGCAGATGGGAGGCAGTATCAGCGACTAGAAGAAGTTGGCTAAATCATGCTTTGACAATTTGAAACCGGGGGGTTGGATAGAGCTGCAGGAGCCGGAGACGCTGATTACATCTGACGATGACACGGCCAGCAAGGCGACGGCATCTAATGAATTTCTGGATCTGTCCAATAAGGCAGCGGTCCAGTTTGGAAAGGAGCTTAATATGGGCCGGAAGTACAAGCAGCATCTGATTGATGCGGGCTCTGTGGATGTCAGGGACAAGGCATTCATTTGTTCCATCCAAATGTTCTCGAATACGTTTTGTCCCCCCCTATTTTCTCTCTCTCTCTCTCTTTTTTCTTTTTTGTAGGTAAACTTCATACTCACACTCTTACAGACACCAATTGGCCCCTGGGCCAAAGATCCCAAACTAAAGGAAGTCGGCCGATACTTCCTCGAGCATTGCCTGTTAGGCGTCGATGCCTACGTCCTGGGTTTCATCGGCAAGCTCCTTGGGTGGATTGAGTCTGATTATTATTTTCTTTTTCTTTTTCTTTTTCTTGACTTATACGTACTTGGTGGCCAACCTGGCCCATTTTGTCTGTCACGCGTCCCACATTCTAGAGATAGATTGATTATAGTAAATAACACAACATGAATGAAGCCCTTCCCCAAGGGTCTATCTATCATTTCCATAATTTCTGTTCAAAGCCACCCAGGTCCTTATGCTTCTTTTACAGCCTTTGAAGTTTAGGAAGAGCAAATTCTATGGGCCATTTGCCTCTTGCTCCCATCCATGCTTTCTTATACGTGCATAGGTATCTCGTGCCCCGTTACCCATTTCGGCGCTGGGTTGTTTTTTTTTGGCTAGTAACTAACTACGTACGTGTTTCCTCCCCCATCTGCTCTTCCCAGTCCAACTTTCCTTCACCCAGTGTGTAGGAGAACAACTCGTCACCATATTTTTGAGAGTAAAGTGATTTTAAATATCTCCTAAGCAAGTATAAAAAACATACATGTAAACTCCCACGAGCATCCGGCAAACCAGGCTATCTATGTAAATCACCCACAAGTTTTCAATGCCATTACATGGCATTCCCGCCTTTCTTGTGTGTACCTGCATTAAATCATTTGCGTGCCAGGGAACTCGCAATCGTCATGCATTATTAACAATTAACTCGCTCATTCATATCCTGATCAAGATTCTTTCTATCACAGACTGGGATTTGTGTCGAAGATTGACTACTTTGGATAATCGATTGCCTCCCCAGCAATATATATTGGTGCATATTACACATGTATTATGCATGACTCTTCACATTTCAAACTTCTTCACAGGTCAAATTTAGATCACTGAAGCTGACTTTAGAAAGGGTTCAAGAACTTATATATATATCTTCGGGAGGGGAGGGAGGTGGGAAGGAGCTCTTCTCCCACATGAGAGATAAATACATATGTCCCACCTACTCATATACTAGTAGAGGTCAGTATACTCAGAGGCATGATTCAGTACAAGAGGGCTGCTTTGACTCATTAGTGTGCATTCATTGTATGAGGTCCATATTATTAAGTAAGGCAAAAGTATAGCTAGTTCAAACCTTCGTATGATTGCCCAGGCCAGACACGGAATAGTTAACTACAGCTCTTCTTGGGGATTTACGGAATTTCGTCATTGTTCATTTAGCTTCTCCACTGCCTGCCCAGAGGGTTTTCGGACAACCGGCAATAAAGTTTAAGATCAATTTTTGCTTCTCCCACCCGACTTCGCCGTGTGGCTCCGAGAGGATAATAGGAGATATGGGGGGGAATCCAGGATCCATGGGTTCAAGCAAGGGCCAACTGGCTAATAAGAGATGGAGATGGAGAGAGCTGGTCTGGTGTTGGGGCAAAATCTCACCAGGAGAGCTCACCTTGGACAGGGATTGAGATTTAAGGCACAGCCATGGATTTGTTAAGCTCGTCGACGATAGATAGGTTCTTTTCTGAGGTACTTGGAGATGATGATAACTAGAGGAGAATAGTTAGTAATATCATCATAGTAACTATCATGATGATAATGATGAATGAGTATGACGATGACACAGTTTCAGTGGAAATGGTACTTGCAACCAAACAAGTTTTCTTTTCTTCCCATCCACTTTTTCGAGTCTAGAACCGTAATAATTCCCTCTATCCAAGAGTGTATAATCTGATCTTCCTGGCGAAGTGTGGAGACGAGTTAATAGCTGTGGAGGAACCCTTTTCAGCAGAATTAGTCCAGTGTGCAGAGGCCTCAACTCACATTGTTCAGCAAGCAGCAGATCTGATATACGAACAAAGCGACGACACGGAATCTCCTTCCGGTTGACATTGAATAATTGGCACTCAATTGACATTGAATTGACATTTGTCTATGACATCTTCATCTCCACTGTATCCGAGAATTCGCCGCCGTGGCTGAGTCAGCTCTCACGTGACCTTCCGGGCATCCCCAACCTCATCTCATCTTGTTCTGCCGGCAAAGGTTCTATCTCGCTGTGCTTTTTACTGCTGGAACTAACTCAAGACTTGCTTCTTGTCGCCTTATTTCCTCCCTCTCCTGCTCCTGTGTTAGCTCCTCGTCGCCCTGTGCGGCTCTTGTTTCTGCATTTCTTGGTTTGTTGGTTGCTGCTGCTGTTGCTGCTGCTGTTGCTGCTGCTCTGTTGCTATTCCTGCTAGTCATTATTGCTGCTGGCTGTCTTGGATCTTGTCCTCCCATCCGCTCGCTGCTGTCCACATATCCTTGCAGCAAAGCCTTAAGACACACCCTTGACTGGGAGAACGATGAGAGTTGTTGCTCCTCACCCGTCCAACGGCAGTGCTTGATACTAAACACCAATCCTGCTTTGCCCTCGATCCACTCGATCGTGCGAGCTGATTCGAGAAGGCCGGGACCTCGATTCTCTCTGCCCAGCCCTCCTAGCCTAGCTAGCCGCCTAATCCGCTCTTGTCAGGTCCTCAGGCCGGGATCTGCTGTGCACAAACAACAAATCCTAGCACTCGGCGCTCAGCCTCTTAGCATCTCTCGTCCCTTGGAGCCCTGGACACTGTCCTCGCCAGAGTCACGACCAGGCCCAAGTTAAAACCCAGCCCATCCCAGACATCCGACTCCAGCTTCGAGACCGCTGCTTCCCGTCTCCACCACCGCCAACCTTGGAGTCTTGCAGTGATACTTGTGATAGTGCTTGCTGGCTCTCACAACTAACTCTCTCTCTCCCTCCCTCCCTCTCCCTCCCTCTTTCTCTTCCAATACCTTTCCACCTCCCTCTATCTCTCCTCCTCCTCCTCCTACCATCTCCTACCATCTCTTTCAGGGCTACCTAGATAAATATCCTGGCCAATCCTCAACCACGAATACCCATCTCTCCGTCCGCCATCTGTTCCCTCTCTCCCAATTCGGCTCTTTTTGAGGGGACAGATTTTACCGTTTGATCATCATGCACAAAATCACCAATTTCACGGGCCAGGCCCGTCATGGATGGGAAAGGATGACCCCGACCTTTGGCATGTCCCGTCCCCATCAGGACATGTCGAATCAAGCCCTTCGACGACCCCATGGCCCTCATCCAGTCACAGTCCCCCCTGGAGTCGATACCACCGTAACTCTCTCCTTCAATGTCCCCTTCTCCTCGAACCTTCCCGGCCCTGATCCCGAAGACATCCTACACTCAAGTCCAGGCGCTTTCCAAAGGTGGACATTCCCTGAGGGAACCCCGGAAGGTACCCCGATCCACAAGCTCCCAGTCCACGCAAGCAACCTAGATGCCCTGAGAAAGCTATGTCGAAATGTTAGCGAGTCCAGCCATGGCAGAATCGAAGCTACCGTGACCTCATCAGAACCCAAGGCCGTCGCCTCGTTACAACGTCGCCCTCAGGGACTCGTAACGAATGTGTGCATTTCAGGCGATGGCGAAACCGTTCAACAAGTACGACAGAATATTTTGAAGGAAACCCCAATAGCTCTGGTACGTGCCCGTTGAGTATATATGTCTATATATATAGCCCTTTCGCTACCACGGCCCTGGTACCGTCCCTATATAAGATTTTTGTATTTTTCACTAACTGTGAGTGAAGAAATGCGCTACGCTTGACATCGATGTCAATCTAGTTATGGATAAAAATACGAATGGTGTCCGGTCAAGTGTACTCGAACACCTCGACACGTTGGCGCGGTATACCGGAGCAGATATCTTCTTACTAAGCCCCAAAGTCCTCGATGCGGACAGCGCCATCGTGTCATCATATGGTCATTCGACAGAAAACGGGTTAGATCACCGGTTCCGTGTTGCCATATACAGCGATGTAGAAAGTGCGGAACACGCCAAAACTAGAGTCTTGATCATGATCGATCAAATTGTAGGTTCCTGAGTCCTTAAAGTTTCTTGCACTACCGAACCTTCGAAGCTAACATTCTGTGGTAGTTGAAACGTCGTGTCGATGCAATGAAGCTTGAGCTATCAATGCATACGCTGGTTTGTGGCCGTACCCGCAAGAATATCAAATTTATCGAAGCGTCAACAAACACTGCCATCTACTTCCCACCACCGTTTCCACGAGTTTTTGGCTACACCCCGCCTGGAGGTAGCCGAAGGAGCGAAGATGAAGTTTATATCACCGGTGAAACTCAAGAGCAAATTAGCCTCGCGAAGCAGAAGTTGCACGACCTAGTCAGCGGAGTCAAGATTTTCATGAAGAACGTTAAGTTATCATCAAACAAAATCGACAATATTCTCCTAGATCGCTTGGATAAAGTTCGGAAAGTGATGGAAGCAAATGGCACATACGTTCTCTTCCCATCGCTAGGCAGCCAGCATGGTATTGTTCGCGTTCAAGGGTCCGAAGTCTTGCACATCGAGCGAACTGTCAGGGAAATCATGGCATTGGTGAGTTTTTGTTTTCTTCCATGTTTACATTAAAAGTGGGTAACATATGTATACTGACTTGCCCTACCACCTAGGCTGGACAATTCTACAGTGCATCTTGGTGGCTCATTCTCCCCGACCCTACGCAATCTAGCTCAATGCGCGGCCCGTCCCCGGCTGATGTCAGGACAATGCTTTCTGATATTTGCACGAATTCTGGCGCTGAGGTCAGTTTCGATAAGCTAACCTTCACCATTAACGGCTCGGATGACTCTGTCAAAGCCGCTATGATGGTGATCCAACAAATTCCTTTCGTCAAGCGAACACCTTACCAGATGCGTGTTAAGATCGAGCTTGCGAACGAGCATAAAGAGTTCGTCAGTGGCAAGAAGAATGGCAAGATCAATAAGATCATGGGCCAAAGTAAGCGACCATCCTTCCTTTTAGGTGCACCATCTCTCGTTGCAGAATGCTGATTATGCTTGTGTAGGCAACGTTCAAATTATCTTCGACGGTTTCAACGAGTACAATTTCTACATTGACGTCTGCGGAACTCAATATGATGCTACTAGGAATGGGCTTGACCTCGTTGAGCAGGAAATGCCTGCATCAATATCGTTCCATGTTCCTGACCAGTACCATAAGCGAATCATTGGCATTGGGGGGCAACATATCCAACGCATTATGAAAAAATATTCTGTCTTCGTCAAATTTTCAAACGCAATGGACCGTGGAGGCGTCGGCAAGGAAGACGATGACGTGAAAGTCGACAATGTAATCTGTCGGACCCCTGCTAGGAATGCCCAGAACCTGGACTTGGTCAAGCAGGAGATTATGGACATGGTCGAGAAAGTTGTAAGTTTTAAAAGAAGCTGGAATGCCCTGCTGTGAGTTTGCAAGACCCCTAACAAAAAGCTTTAGGATGCGGAATTTGTCTCCGAGACCGTCGTTATCAACCGCCTATATCACCGCGAACTACTAGTCCGCATGTCTGAGATTGAAGAACTTGAGAAGAAATGGAACTGCAAGATTGACTTCCCAAGCACTGAGTTGGCCAGCGATTTTGTGACCATTTCTGGGCCCGAATATCAAGTTCCTCAGGCTGTAGATGCTTTCTTGGTAAGATTGAAACGATTCCGCGCCATCTTCATCCCACAAGTTTACGATATGCTAATTCTTGAATAGGGTATGGTTCCCGAAAGCCACGAGCTCTCCTTCCAAAGTTCTACAGAGCTCCGGGAATTTTTCAAGTCTCCCGAGTTCTGCAACGATGTCCGAGAAAAACTCAAGGAGCAATATGAAGTCGATGCAGTTGTAGATATGAGTGCGGAACCACAGTGTTCCTCTGAGAACGAGCCTCCTCCAGAGGACCGCATTATTCTCGGATATACTCGGAACAATGCTGGCGGACTCAAGGATGCCATTGACTTCCTCATTTCTCGACTCGTGTCCCATGGGCTTGATGCCACCACCGTCAAGGGAGCCATCCAGCGTCCAAAATCAGACTCTTTTGAAGAGTCCTTGCCATTTTTCGATTCTAAATTGCTACAACACGCCCCAGCTCCTCTAGTGACCGACTCCCCGACCCGCCACAATTTCTCAGACGTCGCAAGCGACCGCGGTTCCATCTTTGAACGCCTCCGTAAACCAGGCAGCATCTCATCGTTCTCGTCCTTCATCGGACGCAAGAACCAGTCAGGATCACCCGGTTCTTTCTTCAAACACGCCTCCAGCAACGCTTCCAAAGCGTCCCTCGTCTCCATGGAGTCTCGTGATAGTGGTTATCGAAATCCTTGGAACGACTCTGGCGTGAACCTCCCTGAGGACGACGTCCTGCACACCAACGGCTGGGCCTCTCGGTTTGATAACAAATTCCCCTTCGGCACGGCGCTGGGTGACATGACCCCCAAACATGACCTCCGCGCATCTTTCGACAGTGGCCGTCCGAGTACCTCGAATTCTACTTCTGGATATCCAGCTCCTATCGGGCCACCCCGTTGAACTAAAACCACAGTTAAGGATAAATCAAAAATAACCACACGCCACTCCAGTCAAAATTCCCTGCTTCATGAACATTTTAAACCCCATATATATGCATGATACCTGCCCCCGCATACAGTCCCTCAGAAGTCATTCGCAATATACCCCATTCCACAAATACCAGTCTACTGCAATCGCATTATGATACCAAAGGAGTAAAAAATACCATCTTTTGTTTACTTTGCCTTTGTGCTCTGCCTTATCTTTCACTTGTTTTGCTATATATTTCTGTTTCTCTCCCTTTTTCATATCATCGAAAAGAAACGCATCCTACACTATGAGTTTTGAACCTTTTTGTTGCTTTGTCTTTTTTTTCCTACAAACTATATACCTATTTAACCATATACCCCTGGATGGGATGGAAGAGCACTCTTTGTTAGTTAGCTTGTTATGTCTTTTTCGTTTTGTTCTTTTTGGTCCTGGGTTTTTGATATTTATTATTTTTCTCCACCCTGACAACAAAAAAGTGATTCGGCGTTGTTTTCGCGAGATAACTGGGTTGATACCTCTTTCTTTTCCTCTCTTCTCGGTTTTCCTTTTTCCCCTACTTTTTATTTATTTGTGTTACTTCATTCGAGTTTTGTTGATTATTATCGTTATCCATTTTCTCCCATTTTCATTGCTCTTTTGCTCTCGAATTGGCTTCGCTTGGGGTTGGTTGGTTGGGTTTGGCTGATCTGATGGATGGATGGATGGATTGACTGATTGAATTGAATTGATTGAAAATGCCTCTCCTATCTCTCTCTTTTTTTTTTCCGTTTTTCCCCTCGAAATGCTATTTTTGTCTAGCCTTTTTTCATCGTAAGATAACCTATATAAACAAAACAAAAATCCTTTTTTTCAAGGAAGACTTCTATTTAATTATTCCGCCCAACAGGGTATAAAGCAGTTTTTAGTTTTGAGGGTTTTTTTTCTGTTTTTCTTTTTTCTTTTTTCTTTTTCTTTTTCTTTTCTTCTTGGATCCTGCATCCTTGCCTGTCCCAACTAGGGTAAAGAAATTTAACAATAAAAATCAATAACATAGCAACCTCCAGACTCTTCTAACGATCTTCTTTTTACCACTCATACATACCGTCCTATCTCTGCGTCTTCTCCAGCGGCGAACGAAAGAAAAATATATCTAGGATTGCCATGAATAGGGTTGTATAAACGCCCTCTTCAACCCCAACAAAACTCAGATCTCTCTCTCTCTCTCTCTCTCTCTCTTTCTACCCATTCGTTAGCTCCGTCATCCGTAACACGCCAGGTTAACTTCTTTGCTACTGCTATTTCATTGCAAGATTCTCTAGTTCATTGTAAGATAATTACTCGCTAATATATGTACGTGTGTATATTATACTGACTATAAGTTCTATTCCATACGTGTTTATTGGCACTGGGTTTTCTTGTAAAGAGCTTGCAGTCGCGGAGCAGTGTAGGAATAATTAATTTGATATTGATCATACGAATGAAGTGCATTTGAAAGTAGAGTAGGCAACCCTTTGATAGGGTAGTTAAGGCAAAAATGAGATCACGATGCAATAAAGACGAGTTCAAAAAATAACATAAGAGAATTGCGAGAAATAAGATAAAACAAAATCAGCGGGATCCAGCTCTCCTTGGAGACGCATGTAATCAATCATCAACCACGCTTCGGAGGCTATACCAGATCATACCATGTCGAGTTAAAAGGGAATGAAGAAAGGAAGAGAGAAACACATGAGGACGGGCATATTATGAAAATTGAAAAATTGCAGAGAAATCAAATAAATAAAAAAGAGGAAAGACGAAAGAGGAAAAAGGAAAAAGAGAAAAAGAGAAAGGAAAGAAAGTCATAAATAAATAAAACAATAAACTGAATAAGATAATTAAATAATCATACCTAACTACCTACTGTACTAACGCAAAAGTATCGGCCCCCCTCACTAATAATCTACTCTCATCCATGTACCACTTCAATGTTATGAATGTCAATTATCATGATTTACTATGCCACCACGCGTTATTTTACATGAAATTTCTGGAAATAGACCTGGAAGGGAGTTGACTCCTCATGAATGCAGTAAAATTATTGGATATCATCATTCTGGATGAGATTATCAGCAGATTTCTGCACAACTTGAGATTCCAAAAACCACAATCTGCAGAATCATTGGGAATCATCCTTTTCAAATCAATGATGCATCCCAACCACACTCAGGAAGGCCTTTAAAGCTATGTATCTGTGATCACAGAATCTTATTCAACTATGTCTGAACCAAACTGAAAGTTATCTATAAAATCCTACTTCAAAATACTGTGTTAAACATCTCTCATGACACTATTTACTGTGAGCTCAAGAAAGCCAGCATTACCAATCACCCTGCTAAGAGAAGACCATTCCTACTGCTCAGACATGTAGAAGAATGACTTGTCTGAGCTATGATCAGAAGAAATTGAACATCTGAGCAGTGAGATAAGATTATTTGATCTGATGAAAGTACTGTGGAACAGGACAAGAGAGAGCAGTGACAATGAATCTTCAGAATCAGCACTCAGAAATGAAATCTTGATAAAATAACTACATATCATACAAGCAAGAATACTACTGTAATGATATAGAGTGCTTTTTATAGATTCTGATGCTCACAGCTGACTAGAGTCAAGGAAGATTCTACTGCCTTGTTGTGGAGATGCAACTGTCCAGTTCTATATACAACTACTTGATCAAAATCTCTTGAAATTCTATGAGGAAGGTCTCATATTCATGCAGGATGGCATCTCTATTCATACAGCACAAGTTATCTGTAATTGATTTCTAGAAAAGTTGATAGAACAGCTTCCATGGCCTGTCTATTCTCTGGATTTGAACCCCATTGAACATGTCTGAAAGAAGATGAAGAAATTGATATATATTAGACATCCAGAGCTTCTAAATCTATCTCACAATTCTGAAGCAATCAAAGATGCACTATTTGAGGCCATTAAGGAGTCATGGGAGGTGATACCAGAGGAATTATTTCAATCTCTAGTTAACAGTATGCCACAGAGGGTGGAAGCAGTGATTCAAGCAGGAGAGTGACAGACAAAGTACTAGATTTTCATTATTTTCATTTCTAACTTTTATATGTATTAATACTTAATATTCTCTATAATATCTATTAATTTTAATGTATATAGACCTCTGGTTGTTGAGATAATTAATAATTAATATTCTCTCACTACTTGGGTAGACGTATTTTTTGGTGGGGGGTGCCGATACTTCTGCGGAGCGGCTGTACCTTCCGCTCTCTGCCCCCTTTCAAACAACGAAACCATTCAATGACGTGCGGAAACCCAGCGTCGACTTGGCGGGCCCCGCCACTTCGGTCTTTCTCCTGCCCCTTGAGAGCTCGGGACTTGTTGTTCTTGGTCGTTACTGAATCTGGTGATGTTGCTGGTAGGCAGCGATATGGTCCTCTCACCGATACTGCCGCTGGTTCTATTATTGTTGAAGCCGTTGTCTCTTCCCCTGTTATAGGGAAATGACGGAGTGGGAATTGGGGCATGAGATAAAGCGGCAGAACTAGGGGGGATTTCGGGAATTGGTCTGGCGAAGGTCATGAGGAGAGGAGGTGGGTAAAAGGGTTGGGGAAAATATGGATTGGGATATTCAAATCGGGCCGGTGGATATCCATATAGAGGGAGGTATGGTTGGTGATGCTGCGTAAATGGATTCTGGCTGTAGTTGTAGTTGGGGGTGCTGGGCGTAGGGGTGGACTCTAGTTCGAATTTGCGCGCGGTCAATTCAAGGCCTCTAATATGGTGTCAAGAAGCAGTGTACATATATATACTAACCTTGAGTCGATGGAGAATCATTCAACGTCAACGATTCTAAATATCTGGAAATTCCCGGCTGCAACCCGGCGGAAACGCCAGCACCGACATCAGGACCGCCAACGGTGGTCGTCATATCCGCTGACGAGTCTGCATGCATATTTCTAGGCCTAGACCTTTTCAAATCATTCCTGAAATCCCTCTTAATATCCTGAATGATCAGATCTAGTATCTTCTCCGCCTGCTCAGTCAATTCAGTCTTAACATCCTTGTCGCCAGGATCGATATCCGGTATTCTCCATTTGACGTAGAGCTTATTAGACGTGTCCGGCAGCGAATAATTCCCCGGATGGTGGCGGATGTATAAATGACAGAGGTAACACGCCGGCTTGCTGCACCCAATGTACTTGTCGTTAGTCACGCGAATTCCCTCGTGTTGCTCAATGTAATCTATCAGGAGAAGTTCGGCATGGGTCTGTGTTTTGGCTGATCTGAGCGCGTTTATCTCCTGCGCGATTTCATCTAGACCCCGGAGACGGCGTTGTTTGAGTTGTTCTTTAATCGTTTCTTGCTCTTGTTTGTCCCATATCATACGGTCAATGATGCCCTCTACAGATGACTTTTTTGGCGGGAGACAGATAGGAACCAGCGGGGATGGGCCGATGGGTTTGACTTCGAAACCGAGTGTAAATTCTCTAGGTAGGTTGTTTGCAGCGTTGACGAGTCTTCTAGAACAGGTTACATGCTTTCCAAGCTTTTTCAGCAGCTCCTGAAGACGTTGAAACTTTGAGTGACGGAGTTGGCCGTTAGCGGCAAAAGAGTTCAAAAATTCAATCATGCCAGAACCTCGAACGCCGTGGCATTGCTTCACTAAATCAAGACAGTCATCCTCATCCTTTAAGGGCCTGTTAGGGCTGAAGTACCGATCTAAAAACGCCTGCACCCGATACAGCTCGGTGGTGGGCCTTGGGCCAGCCAAGGATGTAGCTATCACATATCTGTCAGATTCAGGCACGTTCCGTGAGGTTATGTCTGTAAGACTTAGTATACCCACGCTGTCGTCCTTGCATGATTTCAAGGCATGATTCATACATTTCGACGGCCAGTTTATGATAATAGCGGATTCGAGGCTGGCCAAGGGTGACAACTTTTCGAAGGATAACATCCTGGACATGGGAGGTGTCCTGAATAGGAGAATCCAGCGCAACGCAACGTAGGATAGACAAAATATCTCTCAGGAACTCGACTACCTCGTTGGGAACGCCTCTATTTGCCGCAATAAGTACATTAGTGATGCTCGGCTGAGCATCGAGGGCGATGGCGGTGACTTGATCTGAACCTGTGTCAAAGGCACAAACGTATGCAAGGGCATTGCGGAAATGTTGACGAAGTTTTGTATCATGAAGCCCTGGTTCATCGGAGACTATCTCTGCCTTTTGACGGTCGCCCCTTACCGGACCGAGGGTATTGAGGAGGAGGATCGCACCGTAGACGCGGTGGAGCAGAGACTCGCGCATTGCTCTTCGTGGGCGCATTCAATTGATAGCTGCAGCGTGGGACAGTAGGCATATAATCCTCGATAATTTCATGACAAGCGTCGGAATACCATGAGAAAATAAAGTAACAAGACGGGTGGGCGAGAGAGAAAGCAGCGTGATGAACGAGTTATTTGGACATCCGTCCATATATGAACGAACGCCCTAAGCCTAGGGTTCAACTTCCTGGTAGGGAACTGCTCACAACCAGGCCTCACAACTAGGCTAGTATAATCAACGGCGTAGCAGTCGCAGCCTGATCCTCCCGCATCGGCTGGTTTCGAATCGTAGAGTAGGTTAGATCAAATAGCAACTCTCCACATCTTTCCACACCTTTTACCCCGCCTTCTCTGCCTTTCTGCCTTGCATGGAATTGCTGCCGCGAGAACACTTCACAAGAAGGGGATTGGAAGACCGCAGAAAAACAAACGTGTAGAAATGGCTTCGAGTTCGTGGCATTGTAGCTGGCCAAAGCCAGCGCGTAGAGCCTGGATACCTTGCGAATGGCAATTGGTTGTTAAATAAATCACTGCGTCCGCTGCTAGCGGCTCGGTGATAGACTCCACCCAATGGCCGTGCTCTTCACTGATGAAAAGCAAGATCTAATTTCTAATATATATATATATACTATATGTCTCTGGCTCTCGGCAGTCGAGTAGTAATCGCTTGAATTGTGATTCTAACTGCAGCGATATGCAGCAAAAGAACTAGTTAAACCAGCATGGGGACAGCCTTTTTGAATGAGAATGCTTCTGCAAAAATACAGCATACATAAACCTACAGTAAGTACTATGACACAGCTATAAAAACCAAAGAAAGAATTGAAGAAACAGAAAATCAACAATTTAGAACAAAAGAAGCAACATGAGAGATCAAGCTATTTATAAATAACTTATTAAAACAAAGATATAGAAGAACAAGAAGTTGCCATGTTCAAATCATTTCAATAGGACTGAAAAACAGCAGGCAAAGAATTAAGGGGGAATGAGTCAAGATAGATAGGCCACACATATATGCACTGATTCAAAAGGAAAATAAAAAGTCCTACAAAAACCAAGGGAGAGAGAGAAATTTCCATAAAGATTAAAAATGATAAGCTTGATAAAGCCAAACTTTCCTTAGTGCTTTGTTTTATTAATTAGAAGAAAAGAAGCAAAATGAAAGTCCAAACGCTTAGAAGAGAAACCAAAAATAATTTATCAACCACGAAATGCCCTCACGTGCACTGAACAGAGAATAGAAAGGACGAGGCAAATGTAAATAAAGATTGCACAATATATAGAAGAAGAATACATTAGAAAACTCCGGGTAAATGATAGATTAGAGATGGTTTATATTTTTTGTTTTAAAGGTTCCCAGAAAGGACGGCTTCGGTGGCTGTTGAAGTCACAGATGTTAGTAAAATGAAAAATAGGATCACAAAATGGAATAAGGAAGAACATACCAGAGTTGATATACTGCCGTTTGGCGTCGAGATTGACATTGAACCTGTGTTCAAGTTCCAACTTGACACTCTTCTTCGTAACAGTCATCAAATCCGCGGTACGAAGGATATCGCGGATTTCCGCAAGCAGCGAATCGTCACTCGGAAGTCCCGCGAGGTCCACCATCTCCATCTCAGGGCCGCGGCCCAACATCTCCGAAGGAGCGACGGACATGCGAGACCCGGCGAGGCGATTAAGTTCCATTTGAGAAAGAGGTCGGGAGGGGGCAAACCCATATTCAGACGCAGGTGGGTGGTAGGATCGAGTGCCATATGAGAATCCAGAAACCTCTGAACGATCGTCTTGATGGGTTTGCGCTTCCCAAAGCTCGGATTGGTACTCTTCCCACTTTTTCTTAGGTATGGATGAAGGGTCAAACTTGCCCTCGTCTGAAATAACAACTTTACGGCCTTTCTCTCCCGTGACGATACGGGTGTTACCCCAGGTGAAGTCATCCATATGCCAGAAAGAATAAAGCGGAAGACCAAGGGAGAAAACAGGCATGGCGAGGATATAAATGATCATCCAGCCAACCATTTCCCATTTGCGCCGGAGGATGAATATAATAGCCTGTAGACCGTAGATAGCACCAAGCAAGATAAATGCCGTAATCGGGATGAGTGTTGGGTTGATGGCAATAAGGACGATGAGATAAATGACATATGCAACTGTCACGGGCTGGATAATCGTACTCAAAAGATCGACAAAAACGACGAACCTCATGCTGAAACAGCAGAATCCACAAAGTTGTTGTAGAGGAATGAGTTCAATAAGATTGTGAACAGTTGAGTTAATCCATCTCCGGCGCTGGGACATGAACACAGCCCAGCTATCGGGTGCGATAGTCCAGGCATGAGCATTGAAGAGGAACTTGGTCTTGTATTTCGGGTGGTGCTTCAGAAGAAGCGTGGTAAGATAACGATCCTCACCCAAATGGAGGAGATTCTTCATGTGAAGGGTGTCAACGCGGATCTCAGAGTAGGCATCTACCACTTCTCGACTAACGAAAAGAGGTTTTCCTGTGTCGGCGGCTCGAATACGATACATTGTAAAGCAGCCAGGCAAACACGTCACTGACCCGAATAGACTTTCGAAGGCTTTTGTCAAATTATGAGAGATATAGTATTCATAAACCTGGATCATGGTTATTATGGAGGATTTGGCATTGTTGAGTCCTGTTTCTCCACAAAGCCCGATGATGCGCGTATCCTGCATGAATGAAGCAACCATTCGAGTGGCAGCGTCTGGAGCGACCATGGTATCTGCGTCAACTTGGAATATGAACTCGTAGAACGTGGGGTTGACACCAATGATGTTGCGAATTTGGTGATGTATTTCAAGCTCGAGGGGGCTCATGGGATGGTTGTAATGGACACGGTTTAAGAAACGCATTAGGAGCAATTGCGAATCTCTCTTGCCACGATTTCCGGGGCGAGATACTTCCGAAGGCTTGCCAACTTTAACGACAACCAAGAACGGTACGATATGGCCTTGAACCTCATATAACCCGGAGTAAACTTTGCCCATGTTGTGCTGTTTCATTCCTTCTCCCAAACTTTCGAAGCTTAGCGGTTCAGGGTCCACAGTCTCCGGAACGCCCAGAATGTCTAGGACGATCCGGGGCGTCGGCCGATCATTTCCTTGACCGATAATCATGCCATCGCAAATGACAACAAGTAGTTTGCGTTTGTCATCATATTTCATCCGAGCCATTGAGTCGATGGCTCGACGCAGAGACTCTTCATCTTCAGTATACGCTGGCACTTGACAGATAATGAATTTATCGAGATTTTCCGGTAGAGTTTTCTTTCCAAATTGCAACGCGGCGAAGAATTTGAAGGCGATGATGGTGACTAAGAGCAGTGATATCGCGAGAATGAAGTACTGCGCAAATTGACACTGGACAGAATTTCTAGTATCCAACTTCCCAACTTGAAACAAATTGGTTAAGCAGGTTCTCATGGCGCGTTCTCGATTTCCAAGAGGAAGACGCCTAAATAATTCCGAGATATCCTGCCCAGGTCTTTGTTGAAATAAATCCACAACGAGGGGATCCATAAAATTGACATTGACATCTTTCGGGGGATCTTGACCAGGAGGTGCGCGTGGGCTACGGCCGCCTATGACATAATTTGACAAGTCATACACATAGCCATCTAGGACGGCGATTGACTGATCCTGATCCACAAGTGTCTTCAGATACTGCGGAGAGAAACCAACGTATCCCTTCCTGTAGTTTGCTCTCAACATCCTCATTTGATTCCAATACCAATCCGGCCTAGAATCTTCGGTGAAGGCTCTGAAGTCGTGGTATTTAGCGTTTGGATCATCGTCTCGCGAAACTCTGACAGAGCCCGTTCTATTGACAGACCTGAAGTCCAAGGGGACAGATGGGTCGACGCTGCCATCAACGCCATCACAAAGAGCGCTAACTTGCACGGGGAACAGTTTCGTAGCATCGAGGCCGGCATACTTTTCCAACGCACTTCGAGGAACGATTTTCGGATAGTGTGAAGGTATGTAAGCGCCCAGATCGAATACCTCTCCCCGAATGGCTATATAAGCATCGGTATTTTTTCCGTCGTGGGAGGAGAGTTCATCGGGCGAAAAGACATTTTGTTTCGGGCAAATTAACTGGGGGAAGCCGATGATGAAGAAGACAGCCAAAGCACAACTAAGCCAAATGAGGAGGTTAATCGCGAACTTCTCTCGCCAGGCAATTCGCACGTCCTTGCGCTTCATTCGTCCGAAGAACTTGATAGCAAAATCAGGAATGTAGAAGGTGAGCATATAAACGAGAGCCAACCACCGTTTACGGCTACCAGAAATCACAACGTCATCAACTTCTTCCATTTTCTTCTCATTGCCTTTCTCGGCCATCTGCTCGCGCGTCTCCAAATTTTTGAACATGTCACCAGAATTGAAGGCCGATGCACCCGCGTCAGAACGGCCGTCTATCTCCTGACCCCCAAAGAATCCCTGCTTGGTATCATCTCCGTATATATATGCGCCAGGCGACGGAGATATGTCGGGCGAATTTAGAAGCCGAACCTTCGAGTCTCCGTATGGGCCTTTGGTGCCAACCCCCAGTAGCCCATCTCTGCCGTCATCGGTGCCACCTGCGCTATAGCTGGGGACAACTCGTTCACCAACCCTCGCAACCTCCGCCCAGCATCTTTCGCTTAGAAAGACTCCAGTACTTCCAACTCGTGCTTCGTTTTTTGGCCATCTTCTTTCGTCAACCACCAATTGGCACTTTTCTTGCTCGCTGCCAACTATGATCGATTCTGCATCTGACAGGCCAAGGAATTCACTGAAGGGAAGGAACACGGTAAAATCTGCATTTCGAAGCCGCTGACTGATCTCGGCAATCCCAAAGGTTTGTACTTGTGCTCGCACGCATTTACTATCGAATTGATTCGCGATTCGACGATCGTTGGGTTTCAGGCAGAACACGAAGTAGGGATTCACACTGCCTGCAGCCAGGGACTTATTTATGTTGTCCAATGATACAAGGAATTGAGCAGCAGCACCCTGGCTAGGACCATTTGCAAGAGCTCCCTGCTTACGCTTTTTGGATCCAGACGCGGAACTCGTGCTGCCCGCAATATCGACATCATCATTATCCGCCTGAGCTGCACGAGCAGTAGGTCGGACAGGTCTATCCATTTTGCGTCTTGCCATACTGGGCATTCTAAGAGGCTTCGAGCTAACCTGGGCTTGCACAATAGCCGACTTTTCCTTAGGGTGGCGGATTGTTTGGAGTGCTTCTTGGCCGAAGAGATCTCGCACAAAAGCGCTCCTGGAGGAAGTGATAAGGTTCATTAAGTCGCCAGAAACCAAGTCGCCGTTTTCCTCAACCAACCCCTGGACAGGATAATCGACTTCCCCTGCGAAATGTCTAACTGTAAAATTAGCGGCCTGATTTTTTGAAGCGAAGTTGCTGCCGGGAAGCGTAGCTGTGGCGCTCCCGACAGATATAGCCGGATTTTTGTCCGCAAATCGTTTTCTCAAGCTTTCGAGTAACTGCATATCAGATCGTCCGCGCCTCGTCTGGTCGTCTAGGATAGCTAAAAGCCCATTACCTTGCTTGAGCAGGCCTTTGACAGCATCCGAGTTATCGAAGTAGCTAGTTGGAGGGACGCTAACTTCGTCGATTTCGAGCATGTCTGCCCTGTATTCAAAAAAGCTTCGCAAACAGTAATTATAAAGCGACTCGGTAGCAGCATTGTTCAGGAGCTGGTCCAATGCTGAGCCTGTTGAGGACGCTTGGGAAAAGCCGGGGAAGTCAATAATAGAAATCGTGTTGGCTACCGCGTCCTCAGCAGCACATACACGCTGGTTGATGTTTTCGATTACATATGCAACCAGCAGAGAGTAAAGGGTCCGGGCGAGCTCATCAGCATTATTCCGCGCTCCTTTAGGGTCGAGCATGACAGTCACACGTTCCCGATGAATAGTTTTCGTTTTGTACCCAAGGCTAGCCTCGAGATCATCCACGCTCAATCCGAGGAATGCAGCAATAATTGCCAAAACATCCTTGTTTTTGACAATCGTAACAGTTTCACCACCTTCATGCGAATATCCGCCGCTCTCCTCCGGGCCTGTTGTAGTTGATTGACCAGTAGTAAATTCCAGCTGTCCGATATGCAAGATACACGCAAGAATCTGGCAGATCTCGGCGATTTCACTCCGGGGGAACTCCAATTTGCGTAGAGCGTTTTTGAATTGCTGGAAGCCCTCCGTATCATTAATCCCAACTTTCAGTTGTGTCGGATGGCCAAGATACCGCCACCTCTTATGTGAGACTGTACCGGACGAACGGTTGCCAGAGCCTCCACCAGTGCGGATATCGATTGCACTGTCCAAACCCAGATGGGTCTTCTCAGCCGGGCTGGTTCCCGCAAGGAGGTAATATAGTACATGGAAACTTCGTTCACCTGTAGGAACGGATGCAATACGGCTTCTTTCCAGCCGGTGATCTAAAAGTTTGCCGCCAATCAAAGTTGGATTGACAGTTGACGAGCCATCATACTGAAGCTCGAAAAACAAACCTGCTTTTGACGCAGTCGGGGTAGTAACCGATTTGGTGGTTGTCAAAGTGTCGAAAACGAAGGCCGCAAGGGAGAGCTTAGCTGAAAGAGGGGTGGATGATAGTGCAAGGAAAGAAGAAAGAAGATGGGAGCGAACGGTTGTCTTCCCGGAGCCAGTTTCACCCCTTCAGGTGGTAAAGAAATTAGCATTTCCAATTCAAACTTCACAGGAGGGGTCATTCTCGAAATTGCGAGGCTTACAGGAAAATGATGGCCTGGTTTTCTCCTCTTCCTCCCAAACGAGCCCAAGCACGCCTAGCCAGGTCGTCTGCTTCCCCCATTGCGCTTCCTTCCTTTTGTCCATCGGGGCCCTGGGTGGAAGATGTGTAGGTGTTCAGGCATATCAATCCTTGAGAGGATAACCGGGCTGTTGGTAGAGACACATGAAATCTAAAAACGAGAAAGAGAGATAAGATTGTTAGAAGATGTTATGAAATCTGACGGGTGAAGAAATCCCTACCTGCTGGCCAGATGAGCCGTGAGGTGTGTGTCCGATTGAAGATGCGAAGGAAGCGAAGGTAAGGAGGACTGTGCATGAGCGGGAATGGATCCCGTCCCCGTCAATGAGTGGAGGGCCATGGTCAAGGTCAGCTGCTATTGGGGCACCAAGGCCACTTAGGCTGATGGTAAAGGGTTCAATCAAGCGATAATGACTGTAGGTGACTACTCTCTGCTATCAAGTCGAAAGGGCGCGATATCTCTTTTTAACGATTGGCACCGTACTCGGACATTGGGAATAATAACGAAAGGGGACAAGAATGTCCGTCGAGAAGCAACGAAATGCAACCAACACACAAAATAGCCAATAAACCAAGAACGATAATTTTGCACCCTTCAGTTTCGTGACGGATAAATGAAATACCAACGTCGACAGTCAAGTGAGAGATTTCTCCTCCTCAGCGTCAAAAAAAACGAACGATGACCTTTCCCAAACGCGGAGAGAAGCCAAGGCAAGAAACACGAAAGGGGAGGAGCAAACAAACGAGCGAGTGGCACAGAGGGTAGTATCTCAAGCAGGACGAGAGTTGGAGTTGAGTTGGCTTCAAAACAGTGGTGAGAGGCGAAGAAGAAGAAGAAGATGATGATGATGTCCAAGCGAGCGAGTGAACGAGTGAACGAGGTTGAGGTTGCAGCAAAGACAGCGAGCGAGTCCACTGGCAGCCGCCCAAAGGGGAAACATGTAAACTCTTGAATGTGTAATCTGTATTCTATTCTTAATATTTCTTTGATTTAGTTTCTTACTGTACCACCATACCACCGTATCATGAAATACGGTGACCGTTTTTTACATATATGACCGGGAGCAAATATTCCCAGGCTACGGATTACTACGGCGACTATTCTATTATTACTATTATTATTATGATTACTCCGTATTATTATTATTATTATTATTATAAGATCCCTTCCGCTGAGCCAACAGGCGAGTTGGAACTTGGAACTTGGAAATTGGAACTTGGA
This sequence comes from Blastomyces dermatitidis ER-3, assembly GCF_000003525.1. Lineage (NCBI taxonomy): Eukaryota > Fungi > Ascomycota > Eurotiomycetes > Onygenales > Ajellomycetaceae > Blastomyces > Blastomyces dermatitidis. Next base: position 896,894 of record NW_025544782.1, on the reverse strand, counting down.
AACTTGGAAGGCGGCTGGGATCCGCCCGTGCAAGATTTTCCTCTCCGCGGTAACTAACTACGGTACTGACAGGGCTAAGAAGCCCAAGTGCAATGCGTGCCATGCCAATGCCATGCCATGCCGCAGCGCTTCCTGTCTTGTCTCGTCTCGCCCAAACTCACGTCCTTCGTGATCCAAAACAAGTGCCAGACCCAAATCTATTTTAGGCTCAGTCTAGAGCATGACAGAAAGAGCTTAAAAAAAAAAAAAAAAAAAAAAAAAAAACACAACGGTATGGTATGATCCCACTCTTCCCTTGTTCGAGCAAATTATTATATATAAATTTTCCCACCTGTCAGCTGACGCTAGAAGGGAGCTGAAGCTTGAAGGAGAAAAGGAAACCCCCATGAGCAAAACTCTACATTACGGTTGCGAGTACATATTTCAGCTGATTCTGAACATACTCGGACCGTTGGCAACCTACTACTAACCTGCTCCATGGACATGGGGTAAGACATACATACATGGGAGAGGGGTGATGTGTCGATGATGATATTTCGGTCCGTACACACGATGGACATGGTTTTCTTGCCACCTTCTTGGTGGGGACTCCAACTGAGACCTTTCGGCTGGGCCCTCGATGCTTGCTCTGAAATATCACCCCGCAGCACTAGCATTCTTTCAGAAAATCGCCCGCCTCATTTGGCAGTTCTGGTATGGGCCAGGATATCATGAAAAAGGCTGTGCATGTGGGTTGCAGTGAAAGAAAATCAATGATGCTCGAGTCATGGCCCCCAAGATCCATGAATAGCGATTCTATTATTTCCCTCCTCCGGGTTGCGTGCTGCTGACATGCCAATCTTCTGTTTTTAGGAAGAACTTTGGAAGGCTCTCAAAAGGTCAAAGATGGAGGTGGATCTTGCTCCCATTTTTTTTTTTGGTCTTTTGTTTTAGACAAAATGTGCTGGAGGCCCCTCCCTCACTATCATGATTCCAACTTCAGCACAAGATGTCGATGAATATTAAATGTATCAGTCAGTGCGTGCAACTATCGAGGAACTACGAGGGACAGACCTACAAGTATAACCCAAACTCTTCGCCAGTACTGCTGCTGAGCCTCAGCCAGTTTTTTCGATCTCCATTTTTAGATGTTAAGTGACATGATGCAGAAACTCTTTCTGTCTTCTTTCCGGGGCTTCTTTTCTTCTCTTATTATTAACTTAGCCTCTGGTGTCCCCTTACCTGTGGCGAAATCACCAAAGTTCTTTGTGAGCGTCGTTCGCTTTACGGGGAATCTTCGGGATATGCTGAATGCATTCTTGCCTGATTAACCTCATGCGCAGCCTTACGAACGTTCAGACTCCCGTTTTTCCCTTGATGCAGAATGTGGAATACAATACAATACAGTACAGTACAGTAGAGTATAGTAGTACACCTGATACTATAAATACAGGTCGATGGATGGCAAGCCCAATGCCAATGGTTTTCGCTGGCGGATCATCGGTGTTCCCCCTAGCCTGGAGGAGAACCATTTCCCGTTGATTGGAATTGATTTGGCAGTAGTGGAGTGGAGTGGAGCGCGTGTTGTCGTCCCTGGGGCAACTTTGCTCTCGCGCGTCATCCAAATAATACAGCGTAGAGAAGGGGTGGAGAGTAGGAGGCAAAAAGAACCCGGAGCCTGAGGGCAAGTTGAGACATGGTGATACATATGCTGTCCCTGTTCGAAGAGGCTTGTGTATCACATCTGCTGTCGCTTATGTATCCTTCCTTCCTACTGATCGATTCCTTGCTTAACTGCGATATTTTTAGTGGCCTCAGCACGGACGGGCAATCAGTTAGTATTACGGCTGTGTATTCTAGCTAGGTTTAGAGAACAATACATGTATTACAGTTTACCGTACACAAACAGGCCCTTGAAACAGCCACCCACCCTATCTGTTCTCTCTGTTTGTCTGTCTGTTTATCCCTCCACCAACTCCATCTCTCGCTCGCTCTGTATCTGTTTAGCCAAACCTCAACCTCACGGCCTCATCGCTGAGCCTCCTGCTCTCTCTCGCTTGGGTTTTCTTCTACTATTCCTTTCGTTTATCTGAGTTAGCGACGAGTTGCTTGTTTCGCCTTCGGGCTTCTTGTCCTCGTCCTTCGCTTTCTGCTTACGCCTCCCTATTCCTCGTTTTTGCCCGCAATTTTTGGTCTCTCGCAATATCAAAGCCCTCTCTCTATCTAACAAAGACCCCGCTTGTAATTTCAGCCGGTGCAGTGACGACAAGGCTATTATAAGCAACGGTCGCGGTTTTTTTCGAGCAGGACGTGTTCCCCTCGTCTTTGCTGCCCGCTCCAAGGGCTGGAGACACATCAACACTTCAAGAATTGGATGGCGGGAAAACTTCCCTCTGGTCACTAATTCGCCGTTAACAACAGCCTCTTTGAGCGTTTGCCGTACCTTGTTCCCATTTTGAGATAGCCATCTGCAAGCAATTATGACGAACCGGTACTCAGTTTACTCGACGACGTCTTCTGCCGCCCTGGGCGCCCGCTCGACTGGTCAACCAGCTGCCCAGGTGTCCAACACAACTCTCCTCAATGCCCTACATACCATATACTCCTCAGGTCAATCATACCAGCTCGACTCCGGTACGGCTTTGACAGTTAACACATGGCTTACTGCCGCAAGTCCTGGGCCGAACGGTGAAGTAGGAGGAACAGTGGACGCAGAGCTCGCGAAACGGGCTTGGGAGCATGCTCGGAGAAGAGCTGAGGATGGGTGTATCGTTTTATGGTTGGAAACCCCCCCCCTCCCCGTCCCCCTCCTCCCTTCTTTTCTTTTTTCACCCTCCCCTTGCGAAAGGTGCATTGGTATATCATGAATTCGTGCTAACGGTTAGGTTGATAGCTCATCTCACCGATCTACGCCTTCCCTGCTTGCACCATTCTTAGCTAAGCTGCCACTGTCGACCCCATCGACCACTTACACTGCGCTCTCTGTCCTTAAGCCCTTCGTTTCTCATGTTACTCCTTATAGTCCCTCGCAATCTCGCTATTCCGCACTTGCCGTGTCTTATACCTTCACCCTCACTGGCAACGTAACAGAGGTATCACTGGCCTTATCTACCGCCGGCCTTGATGTTTCCAGCGGCCTCCTTAATATTCCTGCAGAAGCTGGCTACCGTGCTTTTGATGTGTTTTACTACCTACTTACATCTGCGTCGACCCCGGCTGAAAGGGAGTTTCTCAGCCTCAAAGATGCCTCGGCATATTCGCTCTTGAACAAATCCAACACATTCGACCCACCAGCATATCTACCAACCGCGGATGATGCAGCTTCTGCCGAAGATTTTAGAGCTTCCCTCAGGGCAATTGGTATCAAAGGCGCCGCACATCGAAGTCTTATTACCATACTGGCTGCTCTATTAAAACTTGGTAATTCTCTGGGATTTTTAATCGACCAGGAGGAACTGGAGGAAATTTGTGAAGATGTTGGAGGTCTTCTAAACCTTGATCCGGAAGTCCTTTTTCACAAGTGCTCCACAGATGATCGTACCATCCTCATCGCGGGCATCTACGAAGCTTTGGTTGATTGGGTGATATCAAAAGCTAACGAGGCCATCTTTAATGAGATTCATAACACCCAGGGTAGCAACTCCAGTGATGGTGGCCGTGGCCAGAGGACTCCCTGGTCGGATGAAGAAACGGGCGATACGGCTGGCATCACAGTTATCGAAGTTCCAGATCCGGCCTTGGGAAAGGCCATCGCCCTTAGGGGAGTCTTCGACGACTCTCTCGGTATTAATGCTGAAATGAAGGAAGATGGAATTGAGGTTGTTGCCCCAGGACATTCTGTAATCAAGGAAATGCACAATGCAGTCGCAGAGGTTGAGGCCGATATGGGGGTACAGGGAAGCGCAGCCATCCGTGAACGAGAACAGGCATACGACAGAAAAGGGGGGGTTCTGGAGAAAGTTGGATTGGAACTTGAAATGGGCGCGTTTCTTCGACAGATTTTATATCCTGTTGAAAACGAAGGTATCACTCTTGGCAAGAAGGGCCGTTTTGACCTCAGCGATACTCTAGGAAGCAGCAGAGTTTGGTACCACCTTGCACTGCACCCCACAGACGACTTGCCTGCTACCTTGGCCTCTTTACCATCCGTTACGTCCTCGTGGTCTGCTGGGACTGTCTCTCGTCAGCTTCGTGCATGGAGGCTTCCTGAATGGGCCAACCGCCGGAACAAGCACCTTGACTTCACGGCAGATTTCGACGTAGAGGAATTTGTCGCAAGGTACTCTCGACTCGGGTGCCAGGAAGGGAAGGATGGAGTACAAAGCTGGATCCTTGAAAGAGGGTGGAGCAATGGTGATGTGGTTATCGGCAACGAGAGAATTTGGATGAGAGAAATTGCATGGTGGGAGGCTGAATCAATGCTGGATATGAAACCACAGGATATCCCACAGGACCCCTTCAACCCAGTGATGACTCCCTTTGAGAGTGGATATTCTTCAACCCCACCACCACCACCCAATGCTAGCGGATTTTTTCAACCAGAGACAAGCTTTGGTGGCAGTCATGAAAATCTTATGCATCGGCAAAGCGTGGCAACTATGCCCGCGAGTGCGTTTGGAGGACCTCGTTCCATCGCGCCTACTGTTGGCCAACCTGGCCAACCCGCACCTGGGGACTACGGTCTTGGTCCAAAGGGAGATGACCGAAAACACGATGCCCAATACTACGATCAAGATCTTGGGACATTCACCGGTCAAATTGATGCAGAATATGGTGACCCCAAAAAGATCGAGCAGAAGAAAATTCCATTGTCTCGGCGTGCTTGGGCCGGCTTCGCTTGGGCGGTGACTTTCTGGATTCCTTCGTTTGTCCTTCGGTACGTTGGCCGTATGAAACGCCCAGATGTTCGAATGGCCTGGAGAGAAAAGGTTACTCTCATGGCTTTAATCCTTCTCCTAAACGCCACGATTGTTTTCTGGATTGTCGCTTTTGGAAATCTACTTTGTCCCAATAAAGACAAAGTATGGTCTGAGAGAGAAGTCAGTTTTCACCAAGGGGATAATGACTACTACGTCAGTATCCATGGGGTGGTGTATGACATTAGCAGGTTTTGGAGAGTTCCACACGCTGTAACGAGAGACACTTCCAGGGTTAGAATGGACCCTTTCCGCGGCTTGAACCTGGATGCTTACTTTCCTATTCCACTGACTGTGGCATGTCGCGGCTTCAACATAGCCGACACTGTTAGTCTCCGCAACAACAAAACTGATGCCGTTGTATATCCAAATGCACTCCACGCCTCTGGTCCTCTAAATGAGCGTGACCCCAATTCCAAATTGCACGATATCAACTGGTATGACAGAGAATTCTCACCGAGGATCAGGGAGTATTACAAAGGAGATGTGGTCTGGAATACCAAGGAATTACGGAAACAAGCAGAAGAGGACGAGCGGCGATGGGTTGTACTCCGAGATGAAGTGTTTGACCTAACGGACTATTTTTACACCCTTAAGGCGATGAACAATCTCGCAGCCTACGATTTCCTACCAGAGAAAGTTACCAAGTTGTTCTTAAATAACCCGGGCGAGGATATTAGCGACAAGTGGGAGAATAGTGTTGAGTTCCAGAACAGTTATTGGTGTCTAAGGCACCAGTTTTATGTTGGTAGAACCGACTTCCGACAGACAGCCAGATGCCAGGTGAACAATTACATCCTGCTTGCATTCACTTGCATACTGGCTGGTGTTATTCTCATCAAATTCGTTGCTGCGCTCCAGCTTGGTACTAAACGTCGGCCTACGATGCAAGACAAGTTTGTCATATGTCAGGTGCCGGCATACACTGAGGGAGAAGATCAACTGCGGAAAGGCCTTGACTCCCTTACAGCTCTCCAGTATGACAATAAACGCAAGCTTATTTTTGTGATTTGCGATGGTATGATTGTTGGAGGGGGTAATGACCGACCCACCCCAAAAATTGTGCTGGATATTTTGGGTGTCGATCCGAAGATCGATCCTCCTGCCCTTCCATTTAAATCTGTGGGCGTAGGAAGCGACCAACTCAACTATGGGAAAGTGTATTCCGGCCTTTATGAATTCGAAGGCAATGTTGTACCTTACATTGTTGTCGTCAAGGTTGGAAAGGAGTCCGAACAAACCAAGTCGAAACCAGGGAACCGTGGAAAGCGAGACTCTCAAGTTTTAATTCTCAGTTTCCTAAACCGGGTACACCATCGTTCAGCAATGTCACCACTCGAACTTGAAATATTCCACCAAATCAACAATGTTATCGGAGTTGATCCTGAGCTTTACGAGTATCTCCTCATGGTTGACGCTGACACAAGTGTGAAAGAGGATTCTTTGAACCGACTTGTGGCAAGTTGTGCGAATGATTCGAAAATTGCCGGTATCTGCGGCGAAACTAGTTTGGAGAACGAAGAGCGCAGTTGGTGGACAATGATTCAAGTTTACGAGTACTATATTTCCCACCACCTGGCAAAGGCTTTCGAGTCTTTGTTTGGCAGCGTTACTTGTCTTCCTGGATGGTACGATAAATGTCTTCGTTTCCCCTTTTCTTTATTTATGGCGTTGGTTCGCTAACTTTTCTTAGCTTCTGCATGTATCGTCTTCGGACTGCTGATAAAGGTCGTCCATTGATTATTTCGGATAAGGTTCTGAGTGAATATTCTGACATAGACGTTGATACACTGCATAAGAAGAATCTTTTGGCCCTTGGAGAGGATCGATATCTGACAACCTTAATGACCAAGCATTTCCCGAACATGAGGTATAAATTCATCCCGGACGCATACGCCAGCACTGCAGCTCCAGAAACATGGAGCGTTTTGCTATCCCAGAGACGTCGCTGGATCAATTCCACCATACACAATTTAGCAGAATTGATGTTCCTTCCAGACTTGTGCGGTTTCTGCTGCTTCAGTATGAGATTCGTGGTGTTTATTGATCTTTTTGGAACGATTATCCTCCCAGCGACCTGTGCTTACTTGGTCTATATCATTTACCTTGCTGCAACCAACAGTGGCCAATTCCCGATTATTTCGATTGCAATCATTGCCGGTGTTTACGGGTTGCAGGCAATTATTTTTATTATAAAACGCCAGTGGCAACATATTGGGTGGATGATAATCTACATCCTTGCTTTCCCGATCTACAGTTTCATTTTACCTCTCTACTCGTTCTGGAATCAAGATAATTTCTCGTGGGGAAGTACTCGCATCGTTATCGGCGAGAAGGGAGACAAACGCGTCATTGCCGTTGAGGATGAAGGGTTCGATCCAAGATGCATTCCTCTGCAACGCTGGGATGATTACGCGCTTGCCAACAACCTCCCAGGTCGCCGGGGAAATTTGCCTTCTGGGCAGGAAAAGTTCTACCAGCCAGTGTATGCTGATGACGCTGCCATGGAGATGGATGATATGCACTCAACATATTCTTCAGTGAAACCAGCGTCAACTATCCTTACCCCCTTCCCTACCCAAGGACCCCATGGACCGTACATGACTCCGCACTCCACAAGTCCGTTTGGCGGCAATATACCTGGCAATAGAAACTCGCACATGTCATCGTTCTCACGGTACACGGAGCAGCCCCTTGGCGCTCGCAGTCAAAACCATTTGTCCATGGGCAATCTTAGCAGCTACCATGATAATCCAGCAAGCGCAAGCCGGTTCAGCGGGTTTGGGCCAGTGGGAACCGAGAGTCACCTCGGAGTTCCTCAGCGGCAAAGCATGCGCAGCCCACTGGGTATGACTCGACCAGTGAACACCATGGTGGATTTCAGAACCCCACCAAGTTTAGGGCCAGATGAGGCAACTATTACGGAGGCTATTCAACACTGTCTGTCCGAGGTGGACTTGGATACCGTGACCAAAAAACAAGGTTCGTATTGCTAACTATACGTTCGCGATTCCCCTCTTTCTTTTTTCGTCTATATTTTTGTTTATCTAACGATTTTGTGACTGCAGTTCGTGCTCTTGTTGAACAACGATTGCAGACGACATTGACCGGCGATAAGAAGTCATTCTTAGACCGCCAGATCGATACCGAACTTGCCAATATGTGAAAACCAGGATAACCGTCGATTTATTTTCGGGCTCGAGCCTGGACACATCGGGTCCATGCCCGCTTTTAACGACTCTGCTCCGTTAAATTCATTTTGTTCTTGGATTTACTTTAATTATTCTCATGTCTTGACGGAGGTTTACCATCTATCTTTGCTATTTTACTTCATCTTTTATATGTTTATTACTATTTGGTCTCTCTCTCTCTCTCTCTCTTTTTTTTTTTTTTTTTTTTTGTTTTTTTTTTACCGTAATGTGGGTGCTAACTAGTTTGTCCCTTATTTGGTATGTCTTTGTGGTATTTTATTCTAATTTTCCACCTTGTTTATTCGATTTCCCCCCTTTTTTGTTCGCCCCGAGCGCGCGTGTGTCTTGTGTATGTCTTCTTCCTTGCCTGTCATATATTGTTGTAATGTTTTGGGAAAGCAGGAATTTCAGGAAGTCAAAAACACATCACGTCCGCTATCAATATGAGATGAATATGTTCATTCTCAATCGTACGCATACATATATACTAATAATATCTTTATAATAATTACATGCATCATTGATACTAGCCCTATTTTGGTTCCTCTAACTATTATTTCCTTTTTAATTTATGCTCTCTTTGAATTCTGTTGCATTTATTCTTGTTTAGTTTCTCGCCATCTTTCGTGTCTTCATTCCTTTAGTTCTCAGATTGAATTTGCTGGATCGGCTGTTGCTCCAAGCTCTGAGTGCATATATTGATAGATTTTCAGATGTCATTTGTGTAGTTGAAATGCAAGGCAGGAAATACCAATAGATAGCAAGGTTTTCTTTTACTTGAATCAGTTTATAAAAACCAACCTATCGATAAGAACCACCCTAGAATAAAATGCTCTGGGACTGCACAGCCGCCGCTCTGCCGTGCCGACATGGCGGCATCACATCTGCAGATGCCCACTTTGACAAGCAAATAAAAACGCGTTCAACGTTAGTGTAGCTGTTGGCTGAGGGGGAGGGGGGGGTATTCTGTATCCTGATCCCGCCATCCGGAATTTACACTGTAAGCAATGGGCACACTTATTAGCTTCGGGCACATTCTCAAGAAAGCAGTTGGGCAAAAGGCCCCCCCATGCAAACGTGAACCAGGGGGGAACTAATCGATGTGAGTGGCCGTGATCGAGATCTGGTCGTTTGAGGCCGGCCTCAGTAGTGGCAGTGTTTTTTGAGCCGACTGATGGGGACTCGGAAATATTCCACAGTATGTCGGTCTTGGCGAAACTGTTTGGCTGTTTCATCATGCTTATCTTTGAACACACACAACCTCGTGGTTTATACATATGTCCGACGCTCGACGTAACATCTTATCTTATATGCCGCGGTGCCTTGGTAGATAGCTAAGAACAATCATCTTTCATAGCTGTGAGGATCAGAGTGTTGGTGTGATATGTGATATGCGGACATGCTCTGTTGTTGAAAGCACAATAACATAATCGTAATAATAATCACTAATAATAATATATATCCCTTGCTAAACTCCCGTTGGACACTATAAATAGCAGCACTAGGGCTCACTACGGAGATTAAGCGCGGGGGATGGATGAAGCCAACCAACTGCCAAGGCTGGCAAGGGTAGGGCGAGCCCTGCAGCGCTAAGCTCGCCAAGCCCACTAACTTACATGAACCTTAAACGTCCTGCCCCTACGACGACCGCTCTGGTTTGACAATGAGAGAGAGATGGTATGGAGCCCATGCAATGTGTATCAAACATAGCTCCAACGATGGGTTTGATTTATTGAAAGCCAATGAATTCTATATGCATTCTGGATGATATATGGTATAGTACATGAGAGAAAAAAAACGAAGTGTTGGAAACGGGAAAGCAAGGAGCGCATGAACGGCCAAGAGGAATTGGCCCAGAGGAAGGGACAAAAATATAAAAAGAAATAAATGGAAAAAATAGTCGTTGCTAACATACATCAATAGGAAACATCTCAGTAAGAATACTTGCGCTCACAAGGGGGACATTCCTCGGGTCTCTTGGGAACCTTTTTCCTGGGCTTCGACTTGTAGTGCCTGCGGACTCCGTTGAAGAGCAGTTTGCGGGTGGTACCCTCGGGGGCACCTTTGACGGAATCCCTTGCAAGCTCCTTCAGGCGATCACAGACAGCCCCGCCGCTGATGTTCTCAATCGCCATGAGGTAAGCGGCGACGCCGGCGGCGTGAGGGGCAGCCATGGAGGTTCCTGAGTAGGAATCGGTTTTTCCTCCAGGGACGGTGGAAACAATGTCGACGCCAGGTGCAAAGAGGTCGACTATGGCGAAGTTCATGTTAGTTCCCGAAGAGGAAAGAGAGAGAGGAAAAAAAAAAAAAAAAGGAAAAAAATTGAATGAATGAAAAGAAATGGAGTTGCCAACTTACCACCACTACCATAGTTGGAGAATTTGGCAATTGTGTCCTCGGAATCGGTAGCGCCAATAGTGCACACAGTTGGCTCAGAGGCGGGAGATTTTTTGGACGCATCAAACTAGACAGACTGTCAGCAGGAGTCTCTTTGAAAAAGCTCAAGAGAACAGAGAAATCGAACCTACCCCGTCGTTGCCAGCGGACACAGCAAGGAAAATACCGGCGCGGACAATGGCCGCGGCAGCCTCGTTGAATGAACGGCTGTAGGGCGCACCAAGGCTCATGTTCATGATAGACTTCTTGGGGTCACCATTGTGCGTGGCATGGGCGTAAGCCCAGGCCATACCCCGGATGACATTGCTTCCTCCACCATCTTCGTCGCAGCCAAACACCTTGACGCCGATCAGCTTAATCTTTTTGGCAACACCGTGCCGATTGCCACCAATAGTGCCCGCAACATGAGTGCCGTGGTTTCCGCAGTCTTCGTCACGCGAGTCAACAGTATTTGTACCCCAGGTCGCGCGACCGTCGAAGTCGGGGTGGTTCACATCGATACCGGTATCGATAACATAAGCAGTGATACCTTCGCCGGCTTTCTCGTCATAGATATAGTGTGGGGAACCGGGCTTGGTCGAGGAAATTCGGCCGAGTCCCCATGAAGAAGCGTTTTTTTGTATGCGGAGCTTGTCAAGTTTCACAACTATGTCTGGTTCGATGTAGGCAACCTGGGAATTTACACCTCGGTCAGTATTTTGTTTGAAGACAAGGTAATTGTTAGGTTTGAAAATATGAGCGTTCCGTCCATACATCTTCATCATTGGAAATCTGTTTGATAACATCCTCGCCAAAGATACCTGAGTATGCTTTGAATTCGCTGTCGAGGTTGTAGTCATGTCTGACACCACCATTATCGACACCGGAATCACTAGCCGACAGCTTATTGGAAACCCAGCTCCGGTGGCTCTCAAATCTATCGTCGCTTGTGCCCGGTTTCATGACGACGATGTATGAATTGGGAACCGCATGGCTGTTGCGGGGAACTTTAAGAACAGCTGCAGCATCGGCAGTGGACAGTACCACTAGGGCGAGTGGAAGAATGGTGTCGAAGAAATGCATTGGAAAGACCGAAAGGAAACTGAATATAAAAAAGAAAAAAAGATGCAGAAAAAGATGCGGGAAGGGTGTATTGATCCTTTAGCTATGGGTTTGGATCTGTTGTGTTGAATGATACTACGACGAACATAGGGGCACGGTAGGATCTTATATGAATTTTCATGTCGACCCTAATGAAGGGCTAGAGATAGGAGAGGATTCAAAGTGTCAGCCCTGCCCACATACAGCGTAGCAACTAGCTCCCAATACCCCGTACAGCAAATTAGGGAGGCTGAAAATAACATATTCGCTAGGGCTTGTTGCTAAATCGAGAATCAGAAGCGAAGGAATGCATTTTGCTCATTCCACCAGGGCTGGTAAGCAGCCGCCCTCAGCATGACGCTGAGCCCGCTTCCAAGGGGGTGAAATATCTATTATTAACTCGGGGAGTTATCGTAGAGTCCCAGGATAACAGGCGCAGCACGCATAGGCCGCTGAGGGGGAAAACACAGTTCAAATAATGAAATAACATGGAAAATCTGCTTGCTTTTCTCCAAATCTCTTTAACTAACTTAGTTACTCCGCGGCGTATGTAAGTTTGGCGTTAGCGCAGGAAAGATAGAGCCCAAGGAAGGCTAACGGTGTTAGCCAGCGCCGGGGCGGGTGGTAGGGCGAAGAGAGAGAGTTATTAGGGGGGGAGCAATAATAAAAGGTAGGATTGGAGCGAGGGCATGCGGTGAACTTCTTCTTTCATAACTTGACCATGGAGCAAGCATTTGGAATCTGACGGGGGAAACTAGTTGGACGTATCAACCCTGATCATGGCTATAACCAGGGCCTCTTGTCAATCTCATCTAAATACGGAGTACACCTGCACTAATGATGGACTGATTTCTTCATAACACAATACGGAGTACTGACTATGCTGTAACTATATATTAAAAAAAAAAAAAAAAAAAAAAAAAAAAATAGTATCTTTGAGTTGACCATTATTATTATAATTCTTATCTTCAATAGGTGTGTTGAGTATTGAGGGTTTTGAGTAAACGAGAATAATAGTGTAACTTATATGTATGGGGGTTGATCTGACTAGACATTCAGCTCACCATAGTTATTCAACTAGAAGCCCGAGTCTAACGAACAAGTTCGCCAGGAAGATTGCTTCCTTCCGACCTTGATATTGCATTATTATCATCTCTATAGGATAGATCTCAATCTTGCCGAAGCTAGACTAGCCAACTGCATTCATAGGGGAAATATCTTCGCGATTGGTCGGTCCTACGGGGCCAGCACAAAATATCCGCGGATTTTACCTCCAGAGGGTGGGGGAGGCTGGAGTCCAAGCATGCATTCTTTTATTAGAAAAAAAGAATTAAAAAAGGGTCCAAACGGGTGTATTTCGCCAGCAAAGCGATGTACATGTACATGTACTGTACATATCATCAGTCCCTCCATCTCAGGCTGTGGTGGTCAGATTATCTTCAAGAAGCGGCGTAATTGCGAAGTGGCCACGGATTCCCGTGGTTTTTGGCCCGTTTTTCGTGGCATTTTAGCGGTCCACCAAGAGGCATGCCCTAAGACTGTTCCGTGATAAATATAGAGAAATGGATACCCTAGAAGAATGTCTCTCATTATGGATATCTATACCTTCTGCCTTCTTTTCCGTGTGGTTAAATTGCTTATGTATCTTATTTCCCAGCGCATGCTGTACTATACATCATGGTGGGAAAACGTGCAGCATATGCGCAATTAGATGAAAAGGCCTGGGAGACTGTCTTCTCTGAAGAGACAAGGCGCCGGCTGGTACACTATCGTCAGCGTGGATGGCTTTCACCACAATACAAAGAAACAACATGGATCAATATAGGAGTGATTGAGCGTTCTTGGCGTCGGTTGGTTTCCTGCCTTTATGCCAGACCTTTACAACATGCTAATGTACTGAAACAGGTACTGTGAACATGTCAAGGAGGATTACGAGAAGTATCTTCTCTGAGCAGAAATCGCAGTCTATCAGACTTTCTTTGACTGGCTTCAGAGATGAGTCATAGAGGGTTTAGACCAATACAAAGAATTGGAGACATATAAAACATATTGGAAGTGGCTCTGCCAATATTACTCCTTCTTTAAGCAGAAAGGATTCGATAATGAGGTTTATCAGCAAATGGAGAGGGTATGTAATCTCTATGTTGAGTACTCTACTTTCCTTCCATTTGAATGGGATACTAATCTTAAGGAAAGTGGTTCAAACATGAATTCCAGGTCGAACGCAAGGGCGAAGTGAGCAATAAAGCCAAAGACAAGCCTACCACAGATGTTGTAGTCTTCTCTGTGCTCATGCGCCATCATTGGATGTTCTCCACCCATTTCCCTCACGGCAACGATCAGGTTCAGTTTGCAACCCTGAAAATGTGGCTAGCAATAACTGGCTCACGACCCGGTGTGATTTTACCAAAGGACCCTCAGACAGCGAAACCCAAGGCGGCCTCCGATGGATTCAAGAGTGATCTTCCGCGATATACATCTTTGAGCAGTCTGCCAAAAACTGTATTGTGGAAAGACATCGAACTATTTCTTCTACCTATACCCAATGGGAGTATCCCGTGTGCAATCATCGATTTTCGAAACTTGAAAGGCAAGCCGGAGGGCGCAGAGGGGTAAGACTACATCCTACAATATGTTGAGAAGGAACCAAGTACCAATGTGTCATTTTATAGGACTAGATTCTTTGTTCATGGCGATTACAAGCTGGTATACTGCCCCATCGCCCAGATAGTAGCGCTGGCATTTCGAGATGAGGCCTTTCAAAATGAGCATCTCACGCCGAAACTGTTCTGGAGCTTGAGAGTCCCCCGCCATAGGGGATCTCTCCCATTTCGATGGAAGGACAAGGTGCTAAACAAACCTGTGCTTCGATGTATGAAAACGGACGATGCCGGCTTGCACTCCATTGATGAAAAGCAATCAATGTCGTACAGCGTGGCCAATAAAGCCAACACAGCACTTGTTCGGGATGCGGGCTTCATGGACATGTCCTTCTATGCTGATAGACGCTGGGTGGCTAATACAGCAAACGGTACGTCTTTTTACTCCATTAGGCAGCCAATATTTACTTATTGGTTCTAGATAAGTTCACCAAGGCGGAGCGGAAAAGAATTCTTGGTCATAACGGTTCAAATGTTTACGAAAAAAATTATCACGATCACAATGTAAAGCGGGATATGCAATTTTTTGTCCTCTTACGACCCCACCACAACGAAGTGCTTGAGCTAGCCATGAGCCAGATGAGACACCGGGACACACGAGCACCTGGCAGCAGAGCTTCGGACACCGTGAAAAGAGCAGTACGCGAGCATCCTACGATCCTGAGACTGAGACAGCGACAAGGAGCACTAAAGGAACAAATAATATCAGTGGCTGGAAAAGTGCAAAGAGGGCAAAGCATCTGCCCAGATCTTTATCAGCAGTATCTTTCAGTCAAAAAAGAACTGCCTAGCAAGAGAAACACTCTCACGAGGCAGTTACACAAGAAGGAGAGAGATGACTTTTTTCTTAATATTGGTGCAGAAGAGGTGGACAAGGAGATTTTACGATTACTTGCGGGAGAGGAGTATGATGATTCTCATGTTGATGAGAGTGAAGAGCCAGTTCCGAAGCACTTTTCAAGTGAACGAAAACGACTTATTGATTCATTCTATGGTCCTGAATCAGAAACCTTTGACGGTGAGCAGCTGCGCAAGAGACAAATTCAAGTTACCGAGGATCTTATAGCTCTCTGCAGGCTCTCCGAGCCTTCGCAAAGGGGAAAGAGATTCAACTAGGACCCAGACAGCAGAGGATCCCATGACAATATCAGCTTAACCACGCAATCTGGACTTCTCGAGGTGCCCACTCAATATTGCATTCTTTGTTATGGAAAGTCGATGGCACAGCAGGGTAAAGCGTCGCATAAATTCCGGGACATTGCTTCAGTGAGGCGGCATCTTCAGCAAACACATTTCGCAAAATCTTCTGGTCAGTTACCATGCACCTGTGACGGTTGTGAGCCACAACCTTTCCCAGATGAGTTGTCTTTCCTACACCACGCCAGGATGACACATGCCTATGATCTCGACAAACGCTCGCAGCGCACTAAACGGCTTCAACATCAAAAACGAGAGAAGTTAAAATGAGAGCAGCCAGCAGGAGATGGACTTGAGTCTGGGAAGCAGTTGAAACTCTCTGTGAACAAAATCTCACTGAAGAACATTGATCCTCAACTGCTTATGTGTTCTCCATAAATAATTTTCCTATCAGTTTGCAAAGATCATGACAATATAGCATGCAGCTTCTTATTATATTCTTGCTAACTTTGTATGCTAGAAAGACATCAAAAAACTTTAGACATTTGTGAACTTGCAAAGATAACTCCACAGCTGAGATCACAATGATATGCAAAGAGCTCCTTGTCCTAACTAGGCCTATGACAACTTCCCAGCACAGCTTGGGCCTACCATTTCTGCATGGCCAGGTTTCATTGACTACCAATAAGAACTCTTGAAGAATGGGACAGCTGAAGCTGCGTCGCTGCCTTCCCCGCCCTCCCCGCCCCGGTATATATATCGGCTCCCTCCCGCCTTGAATCCATCTTTCTTTCAATTCCTTTTCCACTTCCCATCCTACCACTGCAAGATTAAGACCTATCGAGGGGCATACATAGTCCAAGGCGACAGAGTGAACATAAAAGAGCATGTTCCCTCCTGGAGTTCCCCATCATTCTTTTTTTTTTTTTTTTTTTGCTCGCGTGACTTCTGATCTGGAATTGTCTGCTTGCTGTATGAGCCTTTTCAAGCCAGCAGTATCTCCGTGCACATCGATCATTCAATCATGGCTTCAGCTGAACCTGACCTTCCCCACAACAAACTCCGCGACATCATCATCATCGACAGTTCAGATACAGAGGTGGATGAGCCGCCGTCCCTGCCACGAGAGCCACGAGAGCCACGGGAGAAGAGACCCTGCACAGATGACAGCTATCCAGCGCACGAGGCTTTATTTGACAACCTAGTATCCTTGGAAGCATCCGAAACGTCGCAGCCACGGAAGAAACATAAAATATCCAGCTTGGACATGGTTTTGGTAAGCCTCTTCTCTTGGCAGAAATCTTTCTGTGCTGATATTGGGATAGGAAACAGCAAACCAGAAAATCCACGAGGTTTGGGAAGCAGAGCATGCAAAGATGAAAAATCCGGAAGAAAAAGTGCAACACCTGCTTGTGGAAATGATTAGGAAAGATGAGCAGATCAGCGAGCTTGAGGCCAAAATCCGCGAGCTGGAGCATCGATGTCAATGTTCAATATGTTACACTATCCCGCTGGAATGGAAAACCCTTCTATGTGGACATAGGTTTTGCTCACAATGCCTTTCTTCTGATGCAATGACCTGTGGGTCATGTCGCCAGAATATCACTGGTTATATCAAGAGTTACTAGATAGAGAATACACTGGCTCAATCAAAGCACCAGCTTTCTATCTATCAACAAGTCTCATGCAGTTATGTGAATACCATCATCCCTCTTATAGGGTAATGTACATCACAAGATGAAGTTTAAGATGCAGCAAAATATTGCGGAGAAAGAAGAGATAGATTTATTTAAAATATTAAGATTAATGAGATGCAAAACTCCAAGACAACAGTGTAAGAAACTAACTAAAGGAATGAATAGATGGTTTCATCAACCCAGATTAGTCATAAGACACAAGCTCAAGAAGCCAAATATAATCTGATAAGCAATTCAATGATGATTGAGTTCCACTCAGTCTTCTGGTATTGTCAAACATGACTGTTCCTGTTCCACCTTCATCTCTAACATTTCAGCCCTTCAATGAAGTTCTTCTGCTTGGAATCTCTGTCTATCCAGGTGAGAAATCCCAAGCAAATCTTCAAGTGCCTCCTCGACATCTGTGACATCTGAGCCCTCAGGGGTCATGGCTTCAGCAAGCATCTGCTCTCCAGCCCTCTGTCTCACAAGCAGTTTCAAGTTAGAGTGAGACTCACAAATCTCTGTGTAAACCCCCTTCAAGTGATGAAAGAAGACACAAACAACAAAAGGCAATGCTTTTGAGAATTTGTCCCATTCTTCAACAGCCACAACTTTGACACTGTATTCTCTCATGTTTTCAATCTGTCCCTTCAACTGCTTTCACTCATTAGGGCCACTCATCTTTGGGGTTTCTACTCTCTCTGCTGCCTCAAGAACTGTTCGCCCTCCGGCTTCTGACTGTGTGTGAAGCACATGGCCACCATCTCCAGTTTCAACCACAGCATGACTGTTATTTCTGTACATCTGCATCCAGATGATTTTTTCTCCTGCTGCTGTATATCCAGGTTGAATATTTCAAGTCACTCTACATGAATGAATAGTGATCTTCTGACCCCTCCGGCCATTTCATGATGATTGAGTTGGAACCAGCAGTTCAATGAGATTATACCCCTGGGTGGCACAACTATGCAGATCAGTTAGCAAAGCTGTTTCAATACAAGATTGTTCAACTCACCAGTGTGGGCAGTGTGCATCTTGCATATGACCACTCTGACTACTTCACTGAGACCACTGCTCTAGACAGTCTGTGTGCATTACATGCCAGCATTGCCTGCATCTTGCACGTCGGGTTCCATTCAAACCTGACATGCATACAGGGCAACCATGAGGCGGAGGTGTTCTGTCTCTGAGGCCTGGAGGATTCTGGTCTCTGGGAGGTGAGAAGGTCTGGTTTCCAGGAGGTGAAGGAATCTGGTCTCCAGGAGGTTGGGGAGTCTGGTCTCCGGGAGGTGGGGGAGTCTGGTCTCTGGGAGGTGGGGGAGTCTGGTCTCGAGGAGGTTGGGGGGCCTGGTTTCCCAGAGGTGAGGGGTGGTTTTCGGGAGGCGAGGGGTTCTGGTTTTCGGGAGGTGGAAGGCTCTGGTTTTCGGGAGGTGAAGAGTTCTGGTTTTCGGGGGGTGAAGGGTTCTGGTTTCCCGGAGGTGAGGGGTGGTTTTCAGGAGGTGGAAGGCTCTGGTTTTCAGGAGGTGGAGGGTTCTGGTTTGGTTGCTGATATGGCACTTCAGGATAATCAGGACACCATACTGGTTCCAAGCCGTTGGACTCCAGCCAATTCTCCTGAACTCTCTTGAGATTGTCATAAGCGACGCGGTCACCTTGCGTGTATGCAGTGAATAGCCTCAGGTATATCATATCAATGACTTGGGAATCCAGTCCATGAGCATAGAGAAGCTGTTTGTTCTCCTTATTCAATCTCTGAATTTCAGGCCATGTATCGGAACACTTGGTCTCCAGTTCTCTCCGGGCTGCATCAACATCCCCATTATCACGGTAAGCTCTCCAAAGATTCTGAGCAGCTGCTGTGACATGGTTCCAGGCCGGTATCCAATACTTCTCAACGGCATCGTCAGCATATGTGTATTCTGCTTGCGGAGGTAGCTTCGTCCAGCCTAAAGGATATGTATTGGGGAGCTGTATGTTATCTGTAGACCCGCCTTCCTTCACACGTTTCCAGACAGCCTGTAGTTTCGAGATTTCAATCGTTCCAAAAGTCGAGGTCAAGCCTCGTTCACTGTTCCATTGCGTCAGAGATTGGTTGATTCTCTCGATAGCGTCCAGTTGCGCAAGAACCATTGTGCTTGGCTTTTCTAGATTGTGAACACCACCTATGATCATTTCACCACGCTGGAATGCAGTATAAAGTCTTTTTAAGGGAGTGGTCGCCTTCATATGTGCATCTCGATGCGCTTTCACCAATGGCTCTCCCAGGTGTTGTATCTGCACTCTTTCAAGCTCATTTGCAATGCCCGCTCTGGTTTCGATGACCTTGGCTGTAATGGTTGCCAACTCTAGCCACATTATATGTTAGCAAAGACTCGCATGGATGATGGGAGAAACTTACTCTCTTTGGCCTTTGCAACAACCCTAAATTCAGCTTCATTGGAGCAGGTAGGAACGTCCAATATCATGTCAAGTTTCTTGATGCTCCAAGCCGCCATTTCTTCTGTCGCGTCGTGAGGGAGCCCAAGAAGTTGATAGTAGTCATTCTCATCAGCACGGTACATGCAGTTGGCAATGTGAATTCGGTCAAAGTAGGAAACATTCAATCCTGGAAGGAAATCCTTGTCCGCCCTCTTGTCACAAGTATCTGATTTGAAAAGGGCTTCAGCTCTCTGAGAAAGTTTCTTCTTTTCTTCTTTCTCTTCTTCTGTTAGAGAGTCATCATTGTCAATCTCTTCGTCAGGTATTATATCATCGAGCATGTCATCATTCCACTCCTCCTCGTTTGTATCCCCATCTTCAGGAATACCTCCAGGCGCTGAATTCTGGTTTGCCGTTGCAGATGTTTGAGATGAGGATGAACCAGCAACAGAAGAATTTGTGTTCTCAGGAGGAACTCTGGGATCTGGAGTTTGCTTCAAGGCCGCCAATCTTTCCGTGAGGTCCTGGCCTGCAGCAGAAGAATTTGCCTGAAAAGTTCCTTCAGGAAAAGGGTTTTCTGGGCTCTCTGATCTCTCAGTCAGAGGAGAAAGTGGAGGTGAGGTGGATAGGTTAAGCTCAGGAGCCTTTCCCTTGGACGAATTCGAAGGCATGACTGGGAGCTTCTTGCAAAAGAGATGATAGTTTCGACCAGCGAAGTATCTTAACAAGTTCAGGTATAAAGATGCTTGGATTCAAATTTGAGCAGTGTGATTCAGATAAGCAATGGCAGAATCAGATCAACTGATTTTTGAGTAATTGATTGTGTATGATAAAAGCCTGTTGAGAGTGATGTCTTAACATCAATTTATATTAAAAAAGGGGGCCACGAGATTTGCGATGATGCCATGATAATAATTCATGGCCAACAGCCACCTTTCATTGTAGTTGTTAAACCATGGCCACTGGCCACGATACTGACAAGAGATATCATTGTGTTAAAAAGTGAGATGATTGAAGATGATAAATGAATTCATCAAACCATCTTGATTATCAAAAGATTCTTGAGATCAGATGAGTCACTGCAAAATGCTCACAGCTCTTGCTCTATTCAGCTTGCTTAACATCAGCTCTACCCTTGCTCTTCAGATGAAGTATGTCAATTCAACCCCTCAGTTAATGCCTCCGAGCTAACAAGCAGACAGGCTAGAGCAGTCAGTCTTCATTGATGCTTCAAAACCCCCACATACTACCCACAAAGTCAATGTGAGTTGTTCATGATGGAATTGAATTTGAACTGAACCATCTCAACACCAACATCGGTGATCTGATGATCTTTGAATTCTACCAGTCAAACCACACTTTGACACAGTCAAGCTTTCAATCTCCATGCACACCGTTGCAGCAATTTGATTCTGGCTTTACCCGATTCAATCCCTCAAATCGCTCAGGCCTATTAATGTCATTCACTGTCAACTCTCTGAATTCCCAGTGATTCTTTTGTCGACAGATTCACCCAACCTCTCACTGCCATGCAGGCATGGTATTTGCTCTCAACCCTGGTGATCAGATGGAGCAATTCCTGGCAAATGTGAAAGAGAAGCATGAAACTACAACCTCAAACTCTGTTCTAGAAACTAGCTTTCCAGTCATGACAGTCATCAATTTCCCAGCATCAGCGGGCCTCATAACTGAATACTGTGAAACTGGCTTTTCAACTATGACAGCCAGCAATTTCTTAGCTTCAACAGGCTTCATAACAACAGCAATGGCAATGCCAACAGGATTCTATGAGAGTTGAGCAAGCAGCAGCATCAGCAGCACTTGACACTCAACCACAAGAAGATCAGAAGTGTCTATGCCTCGGGCTGTTTCATTTACTGGCAATGAAAGCCAGGCTGTTTTTCCACATCTGATGCTACTTGTTGTCTTTGTGTTTAGTATGATTTTAGTGCTTTGAACAGCTTTTATTGTACCCAGGTATAGCAATCAATACTTTGAAATATAAAATCTGCCACTATGCTTATCTCTCAGAGAGCAACTTTCAACTACTGTACCAGAGAAACAGAAATACAGCTTGATAAGTTTGAATCAAATCATGAAAATAGTATAGATGCAGTACGACAATCAAACTTCTGTCACCCGAACAGAGGATTTGGCCAGGTCAAACTTCATTACACCCTACTCCTGCTCAACTCCCTACACTTAGCAACGAGATAACCCCTAGGCCAAACCCCAAATTTCTCATTTTTTATACCTCTAATCACCTCTAATCCTCATTTCAGCTCATGATTTCTATTGAGATTGCAAAGGATATACTATCACTAAGTGTACTAGAAGACAAGAGATGAGAAGAGAGCAGGTAAGAATGAGGAAATGACCTTGATAAAATCAAGAGACAAGGAATTCACAAAGACAGTGAGTAAATATGAGTTGGCATAAGTTACTACTCATGGAGAAAACCGAAGCACTTGAGAAATTCTAAACAACATTGATGATTCCATCCAGGGCCCAGAAGCTGATCAGATCAGAGCTTGATTGAAACTCAAGCTCCTGAAATTCAAGCCTGTCATTGTGTTGGAGAACAAACTCACAAGCTTCATCACAGGCATTTGAGATAGCAGACACTGATAAGAGTGAGAAACCAATATAAAAGACATCAGAGAAGTTCTATTAACTTATCAATCATAAGCACTTTTCTTAGCCATTCATCTAGTTCTTTTGCAAGGACATTCTCACATATCTTTCTATAATTAAATGCATCACAGCCCCCATCTTCAGTTGCATCATCATTACCATCAGAGCAGTGAATGATATATAGAGTATAGTGCAGAATCTACAGAGACAATTAGCAATGATTCATCATAGAGAGTAGATGACTTATCAGAGAATTGCTATCTTCTGCCAGTAACTGGCTGATCCGGTCTGAAATTTAACTGTTATGGGCTTTATGGCACTGTTAGGCAACACACATCATGGTAGCTTCAGTCAACTTACACTCCTCTTTCATCTCCCACACTATATTGATGCGATGTCGACGGATGCCTCCTCCCCATGTATTCATGTCATTTTCCTCCGTGATGAAGCAGCGGAGGAGGTCCTTTGCATAGAGAAGTTGGCCAGCAATACCAATGTCTGTCGCGATGAGCATAACAGCATCATAGAGCCATGCTGCCTTCAGAAGTTGCTTGCGCTTCAGGCTGCCATACAGGCCATCCACGATGAGGCGCAGGTGACAGTGAGGAGTCAAAAATAAGGCCTGTGTAAAGCCAGTCCTCACTCTCACAATAACAGTGACCAAGACAGCTTCGCCATCAGGCCCATCTTCCGTCCAGACAATGTAGAACAGATGGGCCTGCGTGACCACCCAGAAGCCAAGACCTGGGACCATCAGATATATGTACTGGCCGGTGCATACCTTCCATGGCCGCGATGGGCGGAAGGTCAGCTCAACCACACCCGCCTTCTTCACCACATGGGTGACAGGAAGTGACCAGTGGGCACAGAGATTGCAGAATGCAACCCAGACAATACGAACAGCAGAAGTAAGGCCCGGAAGAATTGCTGCCGTAAACAGACAAATCCTGTGAAGAGTGCATGGCCACTTCAGATGCATCCACACCATGACCAGGGCAGCAACACTCAGAAAGAAGTGGCAGTGAACATAGAGCTCATGCGACCAGGTACAGACCCACAGTAGCACAACCACAAGCACTGCCGCCAGCATGATGCTGCCTATAAATCCATAGTGCAAAGGCCTGTCACTGAGGCTAAAGGCCATCTGCAGCAGCGCAGTGGCCACATGTACAGCAGTCTGAAGCACAGCCATCAGGCCGATTGCCTGGTGCAGAAGCTGATATGTTCACAAAGAGACCCCAAACAGGTCAGCAGCAAAGCTGAACTGGCGGGTCAGGTAGAGCGAGACTAAGTGAAGTAGGGCAAGCGAGCCCACTCTCGCGCTGGCCTCCCGGGCACTGCGGACGCCCACAGCATTGCAGGCAAGCGTGCCTCCCAGATGAAGAAGATGTAGAAACATCCTGGTACAGGTAATGAGTTCAAACAACCTTTGACAACAGAGCAGATAGAGCAGCATCCTTCACTGAAAACACATCCACATGAACTCCTCATTGAAGATGCTGCAGAGGCCCCATCAAAGATGGCAATGAAAGAGCAGAAGAACCACAAGATCAGTGACAGTACAGGCATAGATGGTGAGGATATCCATGATTGAGTGCTTCCCTGGCCAGCCAGGGACAAGACAGTAACAAAATGATGAAGTTGACTGGAAGGCCAGCAACAGACAGTCAGAGTGTATAAGAAACAATGCATTAAGGCCACGAATTTCAAACTCATGGCCTCAATTCTGAAATGTTAAAAATAGGTCATAGGGGCCATGAATTGCAGAACCATGATGTAGTGAGATGTCACAACAAGTCAGAATGAATGCACTCAACAAGTCCACTGACAAAAATATCCAGCAAGATTCAGTACTATTTCTAGACCTTGAAACAGCAATTCTTGTTTCATCTGTGTCTAAAAATATCATCAGATCATGTAGAAGAGTTCTTGTCATCAGGCAAAAGAAGATATAAATGCCACTGAAGAGCATAGTCTAGCAAGCAAAAGCTGCGAAACCAGAATCAGCCTTTTTAATACATTGATCCACATCACAATCACAATGACTGAAGACCAGTGCCGAAGACAAGTGAACAAATGCTGTGTGTGAAACATTGATTCAAAAAAGTGAGCAAAAGCTGATCATGAACAGTTTCAATAAGTAAAATGAGCCCTCTATAAGACAGGAAACAAAGCATACATCAACAGAATTAACATCGGCCACAATCACCATATCTACATCTGTATTTTTGAAAAGAAAAACAGAAGAGCACCAGGCAAATTCTTTACCAACAGTAGCCACTGGTCAGAATCATGGCCTTCAACAAGACAAGAAGTGATGAGTGCTAGAATGTCCCTGTCATCAGAAGAGGTCTAACCAGCCAAAAGAAAGAGCATTATTCTGAAACTGAATTTACTACCCCGGAGGACTTTGCACACAAGAGAAGCAATCATAATAAGGAATCTAAAGAGTCTGGGCTGGAATCAAAACCTCGACACAAGCGTTTTACAATCTCTTTACTGTCAGTACTGAACATCAGTGCAGAATCCAGCTGATTGAGTGATACATTCATAAGTTCTTGAATTCAAGAGATAAATTTGAAAGATTCATAGCTAGACAGGTTCATAGCTAGCCATAACTCACATCAGAAACACTTCTTTACTGCTTTATTCTTCACATCCTAGTCCTTCCAACCTTTAGCACCTGCATATTAGAATCCAACTGAAAAATTAACCCTACAGATCAAAGCAGCTCAACCTTGAAGAGCTTTTGAAAATCAGGGCTAAAGTTGAATAGTGCTTGCCAAATCCTCATCATCAAGAAGAGCTGACAAAGGTAGCTGAGGACCCTAAGAAATGCCAGCAGCAGATGAATCTTGATGGTGTGGAACAGAATAGAGAGCAGAAGGTTGGGAACTTAATGTTCACAAGAACTGTAACACCTAACTACCTCAGTATTTTGACTTCAACAACAACTTCCAGATTAGAACTAGTCTCTGAAGCCTGCGAGCGCGTTGAAGATACATACAAAAGTACAAAGTTCCATGAATCCCAGTGAATTCAATCACATCAAATACATCAATAGCTTGATTCCTGAACAAATACAAAAGCATTCATTCTATGATGTACAGATCACTACTCCCTCAGGACCTCTACCTTCTTTAGAGTTGTCTCCCAGGCTACTCTTATGTAGGGAATGAGACACTCTGGCCCAGGGAATCATTGCAGGAAATCATGCTTTCTTTGATGTCAGTTGCATTATTAAGCCAGCAAGTTGAGACTACTTACTCAGAGAAGCTCTGCTGCCTGTTTTGTATGAATGAGCATCTGAAACTCCTGGAGATCCGCATTTCATTTCTTGTCTGTGAGAATGTCACACTTGAACAGCGCTGTACACGGTTTCAAGCTCTCAATTATCATTGTACCCAGTGAGCGTATATCCTCTTGTGCTGCTTTTTCGTCTTTCTTTCTCAGCATTGCTGTGCCAATGTCCGCTGACCAGCTGTTAACCTCAAGAGCAGGTGGATGTTTTCTAGGGAACTCACCAATCTTTACCACCCCTTTCCCCGGCGCCAGAAGAACACTCTCAGCACCAAGCACACCATGCGTGAGCTGGAGATGATTGTAAATGTAGTCCAGGCCATCAAGAATCTCTTTGCAGAATGCTGCCACCTCATAATATCAAAGCAGTCCACAGAGTGTTGTGAATACCTGGACAAGAGACACATTCAAAACCTCATAATAGAGAAAGATGGCGCCGTCGTGATAGAGAGCCTCATGCAGACTGACAATATTCTTGTGAGCGGCCAGCTTGATCCTCAACAGCCACTCCTTGCTGTGAACTTTGATCTCTTTCACAAGTCTCTTATCAAAGATGCTCTTCTTGGCATGCACAATGGTCCCAGCAGTCTCATCTTTCCCAGTGTCATTTTTTCACTTGATACATAGCTGATATCAATCCTGAGGGTTCACAACCTCTGTCTTTAGATGAATGGCCACAGTGGGCATCACAGTCAGCAATGGGAAGCTCAGCTGAGACCTCACTTCAATCATGCAGCGAAGCTTTGAGCGATCACTCTCTTGCTCTGAGAGCATTCATTTGAGCTGGAAGTGTCTAACCAGAACTGACTTTGAGCTAGCAATTCCCTGATGAGGAGCTGGACAATGAACCATGAATTCAAAACTTGTGTTGCTGCTCATCCTGACTTGAGGTCGCGTTGAATGTTGCCTCTCCCAGACCGTGAGGACGGCGTATTTATGGCCCGCCATGCTCTATGTGCTGAGAATCAAAAAGAAAGATGGCCTTTTGGCAAAAGTCGTGGCGTACGTCCATATCTATGGTCGGCGGCTACATCCTGATTCTGTTCTAAAAGTGGAAACACTAGAGAACAACCAAATCCAAGGCACCCCCCACAGATATACGCCCGATACACATCTTTCTGGATCTTTGATCCTACTGCAACCATCGCATTTTAGCCTTGACCAGCATCACAGAGATCTTAAGATGGCTATCGAGCTAGAATCTGATTCTGATCTTGCACTCAAAGAGACTTTGCATCAAATCCACCTGGGCCGTGCAAAGATAGATCTGGACCACCTGGAGTTTGGGGACCCTAGTGAGATTGGGGCTTGAGAGATCAAAATAACGGCTGTGAAGTGCCTCGTTGCTAGGTTCAATGTAGACAGATGCCAGCGCTTCAATCTGGACTTCTGGATCCTGGCTGCTGTGATGCTGGAATTCTTCTGGCAAATTTTGCAGTTTAATGGCTTGCAGTCTCTCCCTGGGGATATCATCCCCCTTCGACTGCCGCCTGGGGTTCGGATTCCCTGTCTCCGCGGCCGGGTACGTCATGCTGCCGCGACCGAGTGGCTTCCAGTCAAAGATTGATGGTGGGTGGTTGAGTTTCACAACGCGTCGCGCCTCTCGGATGAGGCGTGGAGACTCTGTCGGGAGCATCATGAAGACTGCACTGAGGTCATCAGTGGAGAGATATATCGGAACGTGCGTCACTACCAGCGAACAGGAGACAAGGCCGCAGTAGGCAAGTGGATCTCGATGTGGCGGCCAGGCAACCAGCGTGATTTCTGGCAGCTGGATGGCCTCTGCCCCCCGGGCCAAAGTTCGGGCCCACGCATCGCCCGGTCGATCGATCCGCAGCTCAATCGCCTGCTCCGGGTCGCCCTTGACGCGCTGATCCCGTTCCCGGGACTGTGGTCAACCTGGGTCAACCTTCATCAGCTTCTCCCGCTGCGGGCTCCGGAGGTAGGTGTCTCAGCACACTCCACTTGGTTTCTTTGACATTTATGAGGAGCAGATCCTGGCAGTTTATCTAACCCTCATTCGAGTCATATGCTACCACATGACGGGTGGGCGTCCCGAGATACTGGATGCCCGCACCATGGAGGCGCTGCAGGGCCGCTCGCCACAGCGGTCCTGGGCTGACCGTGCCCACATTACAGATGTTTTTGAGGATGGTACAGCATATGCGGCGGTGACATGTCCCCAGGAGCGAGAGGTCCTTCGTCTGAAAGTGATGCAGATCCCACATATCATTCCGTCCCTCTACACATTTCATCAGGATGTCAAATATCTGGAGCCTGTTTTAAAACTCATGAGACAGCTGATGCTGAGGTCATGGAAAGGTACCATCAAGAAGGGCCTACAGCGGTGCTACTCTTCTCCACGCGATAATGGTGTCCGCATCCAGACCTCGGAGAACAGTTACCATCTGGCGGCCGGCATGCCTGTGGAGTATGGCTTCTGGTCAGCTTACAGGCAGGTATTTCTTGCCGGGATGTGTGACTTCTTTGGCCTTGTCCCAAACTTCCAGCCCATTGGGATGCACAAAGTTCCACCGAGAACAAGACAGCCTGATTCGCAAGTGCTCTGGGGCCGTTTTTCTGAGCTGGCCAGGTCGGTTGGGTTCCTGGTCCCGAGACTGCAGGGCGGCGTCCCGGCCCCGGTGGCCCTGGATGCCCGTCCGATCGCCCGGCCCCTATTGACCACAGATGAGGATTTGGGAGAATGGTCCGTCCGCTCCTGCTGTGGAATGACCGATGGAAATTCATTCTTTTCAGACCAGAAGTATCTATATCTTGACAACATCTACTCCCCTCCTCCGGACGAGCCGGCTGAGTGGCTCACTTCCTTTGCGGTCAAGCGAGATATTTTCCTTGCCTTTTTTCCGCCTTTCACTGAAGCAGGGTGTCTGAGTGCATCAAGCCCGCAACCAGCAGAGTGGAATGTGGAAACAAGAGATCAAATGAATCCTCTACAGCCGCCAAACCCACCAATACCGCCAGCTCATACTGTGACCCAGTCACAGACAGAACCAATACTTGATTTCTCTGACCAATTGCTTGTTGAAAATCCAGCACACATCAACACAAACATGGACCAGCCTTCTATATCAGTACCCCCTGTTGAGATAAATATGGACCGCCCTCGCTCATTAGAACTTGCTGCAGACACAAATCCGCCACCTGTTGACACAAATATAGACCAGCCTTCCATATCAGCACCCCCTGTCAAGATAAACATGAACCGCCCTCACTCATTAGAACTTGCTGCAGACGCAAATCCGCCACCTGTTGACACAGACATGGACCAGCTTTTCACATCAGCACTCCATGACAACGCAAATGTATCCGGAACCGTGAGCCAGGGTGTTGTGGCCCGCCAGCCACTTGAGATTGTGAAGCAGGATCATTTATGCTGTTGGGTCCGGGTTAATGTTGAGCCGCAGCAGTATGTGAACACCTTCTTTTGTCAAGAAAGGTCAGGACCTCAATATAAGTGCATCTTTGTCATATCAGATTCTGATGCCTTATGTGTGCTCTCTCAAAATGCAGAGCGCTATCTTGACTATGTCAGCCTGGAGAAATACAAGTGAGTTGCAGAAGTGACCCGGGGGGGCATGTCTGTCATTCCACCCAATCAGATTGGTTCACTTTTGCAAGATGAGACCTTGCTTGCATTTGGATGTGAAGAGCAATTCAACACAGACATGCTCACACTTGGTTCACAATCATCTGACCTAGATAGAACTGTAGTGTATGATGAGATGGGGAAGACATGGAAGCTAGAGAAACAACTCTGATCAAGCATATATCTAGCAATGATAACTGTGCGCAATCCTCCTATAAGGGGGGCGGTTGAAAAGATCTTCTTTATATTCTTAGCTGCTATACTCAGCCGGAAAATGTGCTTGCTTCTACTTTACACCTTGGCTCTTGTGGGATTATCTACGGCCTTCTGGAGCTCTGTGATCCGTCCATCCTTCTCCCTGAGAGCCGCTTGATATTCGTTGTGCATCTTGGCTTGAATGCCCCGAATAACATCACTGATCCGCCGAGATCAGTCCCTGACCCCCAGACAACTATCTTCCTGAAGCTGCATCACATCGACCAAAGCGTCCACTCAGTGACACCACTGGACTGCACTCTCTAGCTCGGCCATCATGGCGCGGTGGTGTTCCTGCTCCATCCCCAACACCTGCTGTGCTACGGCATAGGCCTCCTGCATTTTGGAAAAGTCCTCGCGCAGCTTGGCATTGGCCTCGGCGCAATCACCTTGAAATCGTTTCTCCAGCTCCAGCTCGTGGCGTGTGGCAGCATGGGATTTGTTTTCCAGCCATAGCTGGTGCCGGAGCACTCGATCGCTGTTTGTGTATGCATGGAGTGTAGCCTCAAGGCTGCTACACTTCCTCACAAGCTCCTCTGTCTGAGATCTTTCTCAGAACGAACATATAGCTGATATATACTGATGTTGTTGAAGCTGCACCATCTGAACTTGGTGATCTGGAGGCAGCAGATGGTGTTGCGCGGTGAGACTTTGAGTGCTTAATGGCACCTAAACCTGTCAACTCATGCAATGCTGGAACCTTGGTCAGTGTCTCACCTTGGCCTGCTGTGTAATTTCTTTCTGGTGCTGGTTTCCTGCCATCTTGAGCATCTTCCGGGCACAACTGATGGATCAAGTCTTCACCAGTCAATCTGCAGGCTATCATGGTTTTTAACCACAGAGCAAGAAATAATGTGGTGAGCAAGCAGTGTTGTGATGCAAGCACTGGTAGAAGTTCTGATCCTAATTTTGGGTACAGGCTTGCATCGCATTGCGATTCCGCGTATTTTTCCAACAGCTTCAAGTGGGGCATGTTAGAGCCAAAGTGGAAAGACACCATCATTTGTCCAAACTAGTGTTGCCCTCAGTTGCCACCAATAGCCAGGCCGGAGGTCAGATTTGATTTCTCAAGATGCATTAGCCCTACAGCAGTGTCACTTATTGATCTCAGCTCGCGGCGATGCGACCTTTCTCCAGACTGGAGAAACAGATGATATAGCTAGACAAAAGAAGAAGTCAAGAATTATCAAGATGATAGTTGATCAACAATCTATACATCTACATCACAAGATGCTGCAGTGACAAGTAGTTCACAAAAGTAGTTCACAAAAGTAGTTCACACTCTTCCTGTCCTCCACTTGTGTCCGACATTGCTGCCGTGAGTCATGTGATGGCTGGTGGATGCGGGAAAGTGAGCATCACAGCACAGGTTCACAACAACAGCTGACAGTGATCATATTGAGAACCCTTTGAATCCTGTTCACATGAACCTGTGTATATTATCAGATTCAAGCTCAATCATTTGCCTAGGAATCAAACCTCCAAGATGATCTCCACATCATCAGATGTCAAATGTATCAGCTCACATACTGCATGATATTCAACAAGCTTGTTCAGATAATCATCTACCTCATCCAGATCTCAGCACCGCATGCAGGTGCTCGCTCAATAGGCAGCTAATCTGTTGTTGATCCCTGACACGGAACAGAGGTACCCACGCTGACTAAGCAGCTTCTTAATCACAAGGTGATGAACTCATTGTAGGCTACTGGGGCAAAAGAGCTCGATCACCACCAGCGCACTGCTGGTAGAAGGGCCGATCAACCGCGGGACCCCCAACACTCATTGGGAAGCAAAGTACAGAATGATAGCAACTTCTTCTGCTGACTATGCATTCATTGTTGCAGAGGATTTGGAAACTGTTCTGTAGATGTGCCTCTCCCTGAATCTGATGCTTTATATATATCGTCCCTCCATCACCGATGCCATTAATAGAAACTGATGAACACCCCGAATAATTTGAGTCCTCATAATTTAGATCCCGAGTGAGCGGTTCGATCACGATTGATCATGATGCTAGCTCTTGACATGACAACCAATCAAATTTTTGAGACATCGGATCCGATTCCAAGCGTGTTGGGTCATAAAAGCTGGCCTCTCACTCACTTGATGACTCTTGCTATCCAGTTTCAAAAGAAATCGGGAGAATGGGCCTATTTCAGCGCGAGTCGGATTGAATTACCATGCCTGGGATCGAGTGGACAGACAAGGAAAAGGCGTTTGCCGTTCATTTAGCCAGCGCGGGCATCATACACAATACCATCACAACTCTCATCACCAAGCGTGGACCTCAACAACGATCCAAGTCGGGTGTGGATTATGCGATTGGTAGACTAAAAGACGAGCATCTGACTTTGAGGTCACCTCATCAATGGAACTGCGGATATGCTGCTGAGTGGGTGAGGAGCTTGATCTCCGATGCCGGTATTCATCCCGGATTTCTCAAGCTTACGGATGAGGAGAATAGCATTATAAAACAGGTTAGTCGGTTGTTCAGTCGTGATCTGATTCATATTAACATTCAAAAGGCTCAACCGAAACTCACGCTCCCCCACTATTATCTACAAGCGAATACGTACACTGAGCCCCCTGCGTGCCCCGAACCAGCGGAGGATTCTTTATTTGAATGAGGTCAACATGTTTTAAATCAATGGCCACCGGCTTCACAATAAGCTGGGATGTGATCCTGCTGCGGAAGCATTTCAGCACGGTGGAAGGATGGAATCTTTTGGATGTATCTAAGCAGGTGGCGGAAGGTTGAACTGGACTGGAGACGGGCACTTTCATTCATGTGACTTCGTACCACTGGCGCTGTTTGAAACTAGAGCAGCGGGAGCTCAGGTTCTGTTGATAGAGCGGTGGAATTCGGAAAGCATTCTCTCCACAATCTGCTGTACTGCTTCTGAATCCCACCGATTGCCAGATTCTCTGTTCCCAGTCATCGTCTTCCATGCCCTTCCTTCGATTGCTGAGGGCAATCAGCCCCGCCAACCACTGTAGCTCATAGCGCGGCACTGTTTCCACAAGTACTGCCACAAAGCTGTAGCACAGCTCCATCACACCTTTCCTCACTGTTTTAGACCTGCATGGCGAGATACCAGCGCATATCCCTCCAGATGCAGTTCGGGAGTTCATATGGCCGGGTCAAAGCTGCCGGTGTTGTCGATGCTGTCTTCTCATAGATCAAGATGTCCATATAGAGACCCAGCGTCCGCGAAAGAGAGTCCAGCAGCCCTGCCTCTTGTGCAGCGCTCAACGGGAGACCGGTCCCTTTGACGCTGCCGCCGGCGCGGTGGAGCATATCATAAAGGTGCTTGATATCCGATCTGTTGTTTTCTATCTTCCCGGCGGTGCAGAGAGTACGACCCGCCCTTGGATCCTGAACACTGTTTGAAAAATCAAGACAGCAATTACCTGATATGCCTAGCAGTTCACGGAAATAGCCAAAGTCATTACGAAGATGCTGATAGTCCTCGGAATCCACCCTTGTAATCCTGTCCAGGTAGAGCAGGAATGGAGGGGGGATGTTGTTGATTGGAAAAGTCCCAGTATCTTCAGCAACCTTCTGAAATGCCGCCCAGGTGAGATTGGTCCCGAGAAGGTAGATGAGGATGTGGCCCAGAGCTTTAAGATTGGCATGCATCTTTGATCGACAGCTGGTCACTTCAGCACAATCAAAATCAACAATGAACATCTGGTGACGGTGCAGGCGGGTGGCGCCTAGCGCCAAAGTGTGTGGTGAGAGATCTTGATGAATCACCGACCGTGAGTGGATGTGCTCCAATCGCCGAAGCAGCTGGTCCGCCAGGTGCAATACCGTCCCGAGGCTAAGTCGCCGTCCGGCTTGGTCAAAGAGTGACTCCAGGGTGGGGCCATGTGTGTCGACAACAATGGCTGCATCTACCTTGTCCGCGAAAGGCCATCCAGACCAGTGCAGACGAGGGATGCCTGGCGTGCCCGCTAGCCGACCTAGAATATACCCCTCCGCGGCCACTTTCCGGCTGCCGTGGACGCCTCTGCCAAACTTGACGACGGCGGCTTCTCCTGTAAAAGTATCGCTTGCTGTTGGATGTTGGTCAGCAAGCACTACCAACATGCCCTTGGAACATACCCATAAAGGCACTGCCTGTTCCCGGTACCCGGGAGGATACCCTGTAGTTACCAACGTAGCATGGAGACATCTTCACAAAGGCCATTATCCTGAAGATCAAAGAGAGCTGTGTGTTTTCTGCGATACTTTTCAGGAAGGTCTAGAGATATTGATGAACACTGGCCGGGCCACAAACAGTGGAGTGCATGGAGCAGGGAAGTCTATGAGTGGATTAGATCAAGCGGCAAAATATGGCAACGAACAGGGCCAGGAACGACTTCATGTTAAAGATGTAGATATACCTGCTGGAGTAGGGATGACCACGGCTTCCAAGAAACTTGGCCAGCAGAAGAGGTGCAATGGGAGGAGCAGGGATGGCCACTGACTCTGAGAAACTATGCCATGAACTCTTAGAGGAGCAGGGCAAACAAATGCATTGGGGAGATCCTCGGAATTCAGCAAATCATGCCGTGGAGCAGGGACAGAATGAGCCACAGGGAGAACCATCACTTTCCGTAAGTCAAGCCGGAGAACCACCACCTTCAAGAAACCGTACTGTGGAGCAGGGACAAGCCAGTGGAGTAGGGAAACAGAGTGGAACAGGGACTGCCACTGGTGATCCGTTGAAACGAACAGGGATAATTGCGAGACCAGGGAAAAATAATTGGAACAGGGACGGGCATGGCTTTCCCAAGGGAGTAGGGAAACAAAAGGGAATAGGGAGAGTCACAATCCGACAAGAATAGTGGATAGGAACAGGGCCGATGGGTGGAACAGGGATAGCCATGATTCTACATCGCTTAAACAGAGCCCGACCAGGGGATCCCACGTGGAACAAGGGATAGCCATAAGTTGAGAAGGCATGTCAAAAATGCATAGAGGAGTAGGGATGCTGAACAGAGGGGGGCAGACCATGACTTTGAAAGAAGAGGTCACCAGATGATAGACAATAGTGAGTATAATAATCAAGCACACCTGGCTTCATGCTTTAGCCAGCAACATATGTTCAACTGTTGGATTGAGATACTCTTTATGAAACACTTGTCTATCTGATGGAGCGCTGTGAGCATAATTCATGACTGTGGCTTGTTGAAGGATGTTGCAGGTCCCAACATATCCTATGATTGGCGTTTTGAACATGTGATCCAGGAACTGCCTGAGCCGTCCCAAAAATACCCGGGAATCATGTTGCTCATAGGGAGAAAGCACAAGAATGCTGCCTTACAGCAGCTTTGCAAAGCCAGATACCACAGCACCAGTGAGCACCGGCCAGAGATCAGCCTGCGGGCAGACAATTCCTCCCTCAGCTCAAAGTATCCCCAGCTCTTTGCTGACTGCAACTTGAGCCGGCGGGATATTCTTCCATCATTTGATGACCCAAAGCTCTGCCACTGCCATGAGATGATCCCAGTCAACTGGCCTAGAGCCTGGCACTGAGACCCCTATGACATTGTGCTGTCGCGCCTGGTGTTCCTCTTCTGCGATGTCCTCTGTCTCTTTGCAGATGACCTTGGGGGGCTGGCTGCCTCCCAGTCGCTGCTGGAACGGTGGGCGGCCATCAGATCAGCGTCAAGTCTGCCACGGTCCATCCGCCCCCGCGTCATCATCGTCACCAGGGGCGGGGCTGTGATGGGGAACATTCTCGAGGAGAATCAGTTTATTGACAATCTCTTCCGTCCGGACAGTACCTCCCGCCTCCTGTCATCCTTTGCGGATGTGCGGTTGTCCCATCTTCAGCCCGCCGAGCTTTCTCCTGAGGCCCAATATCTTGATCTTCAAGGAGACATGATGGAGGAGCTGCACGCAGCCAGGCGGGTGTGAGAAGTCACTCAGTTGATGTTTTCAGCAACACATCTGAGCAGTCTGTTCTCAGATGCATTGCAGAACATGGCTGGCAATGCCCTCATCACTTTCAACTTCATCCAGTCCTCACAGCGGATGCATCTGCTGAACAGGTCCTTCTCATCACATGTATCAATGTTTCTTGCACAGGCTGTTTGTATGCGGGCCCCATACAAAGCAACAGCATTATATGTAGCATCCGCGATCTTGATAGATGCCTATCCTCCAAAGACACATAGTGAGCCCTTCCTCTCTCCTTCTGTTCTGATCTAACCTTCTTGAGATTTCTGCCCACGCACTCTCTTCCAAGCATTGTATCACGCGCATGTCTTTAACACCCTACATCAAGTATATGAAGACTGTTCCTTTGCCAAACTGCAGTGCCAGGAGATTGAAGATTTCTTGAAAGTATTCTTCAACACAATGATCAACAACAATGAGTTCTTCTCAGAAGTCCATCATTACAATCTGAGCCAGAGTAGAGAGCAATGAAAGGGACTGAAACTGAGCTTTACATGCTCTTGATGCCTGCTTCAGTGTCATCAGCATCCTTTACCATGCAGCCACTTCATCTGTGATTATTGCACTCAGAAATACAGTGAACAGTTTGAGGGCTCAGAAGATGAATTCATGATCAAGAAGTGCCTTCCATGCAAAGAGCTTACCTGCTTGAAGGTGAGGGTGAAACCATCTACCGCGGGTGTTCGGATAATCAGTATTGATGAAGAAGGCATCCATGTGATCATGCCCTTGAATGTCCTTGAAATGATGCAGGCTTATATTCCCCATCTGCCGCTTCACTATCTGGTTGACTTCTGGGGTGGAACAAGCACAGGTATGCAATCCCTGCCTGTTCTCCTTTCTGTTCTGACAAGGCCTTTGCCTTTACCCCGAAGCTAACACACCAGATAGAAGGCAATGTCGCACTGAACATGAGGGTCTGTCAACATGATGTAAAGGACACAAAGTCTGCTTGTCTGAAGCAGATGAAGCTTTTCTTTGAGAAGAACCAAAAGGTTGGAATCACAAAACCACATCGCCTGGTGAAGGCCCTGTGGGCAGATGGTGTATACAAAAGCAAGAACATAGATAGTGTTTACATCCACCACTTCAGACCCACACTGCGGATGCGCAACACCCCACGATCAAATATATCAGCCTGGAAAGTGGCCATCATAACCAGCACCATTGGCGACAGAGCCCCAGTCCTGATTATGAATTATAACAGTGAAACATCTCCTGGAAGAAATCACAGTATAGCGCCTCTCTATTTGATTTTTAGCTTCTAGCTGACAAAGACCTTGTAGGGTATCAATATGCCCAAACCAAGAGTGATGATGATCCGCTTGTCTGGCAGGTGTGAGTGTACATCCTTGGCCTGTCTCTCAGACCAAGCTAACTTTTGAATTCGCAGCAGGCGGGTGACCACAGCCGTTCCAGAGTACATCTCTTCTCCATCATGAGCATCTGATATCTGACAGAGAGATAGCTTGTTTCCATCAGTCAATATACCCAGGGTTGGGAGTCTTCAGAATGGCGGCACTCATCCACACAACAACAACAACCCAGTTCACATGGCGCTGTCAGAAGCCCAGCACCTCTGGCCCACAACAAAACCAGATGTTGTGATCTCGCTAGGTACGGGGTCACAGTCACTTGTGCAGTCATCAAAGACATCCAGCTTCCAGAATGTATTTGTGGATGAGTGGCTCTTTTGGGGCTATCAGGCCTTCAACACGTCATATGATGGAGAGGAGTCCTGGCGGGAGATCTGAAACCTCCTTGATCCACTGACGCAGAAACAGTTTATGCGTATCAACTTTCCATTTTCAGGAGCACCACCGGCGATGAACGATGCAGACGCCACGGAATCCATGTCACAGTGGGTGCGGAAGCAACCCCGGAAAAGGATAGAAGAAGCACTCATCCTGCTACTGGTGTCGTGCTTCTACTTCATATTGGACGCCGTGCCAGATTTCCATTCTGGTCTATTCTACTGTGTTGGCTCCCTTCAGTGCCGCGCGCCACCGCGGCCTATCATCCAAGCTTTGTTATCATTACACCCCACCACTCTCTGCTTCTACAAAGACAGCTTGAACTTAGGCTTCTGCCTAACGGAGGAGGATATATGCGAATCTTGCCAGCGCTACTGCCGGCCGGTTCGGTTCTGCGTTCGAGATCTCAAGGAGACAGTCACCCTCGCCCTGTGTCGTGATGATGCTATACATGAAGTAAGCATGTTCCCAAACACCATCCAGTGGTTTATTGACCAGCAGGATCTGGAGAGTAATTTTGGACTCGAGAACCATGGTGTTCCATTTCACATTCAGTGCAGTGAGTGCGAGCGGAGAGTCAGGGGGCAAGGAAGAAAGTGGAAGTATATAGAAATGTGATCTATCACTGGGAAAGGATTCCAAATCAGTCCGACAGCTAGGACCGAAATATTCCTCTTTCAAATTACCTTTGCAAGTAGTACTCTTTCTGCGGTATGGATTTTGCATGCATGAGGTTCCTATATTTCCTATTGGACTAAGGCTTTCTCGCACTGCCAAGCCTTCCGGCATCGCGAGTATAACATACTACAGTGGTGGCCCAGATTTGATACCATCCAATAGAGCTTCCTCCAGCTAGTTCCGCTCGCTGCATGTATGACCACTGCCATCATGCTCTGGCTGCTGAAACTGAAATTTTATCCGGCCGGAATGTCTGATGCTGTACCTAGATAAGCCAATCAAATTGAGCAAGATATCCGATAGGCTAACCTCGAAAAGCAAGGAATTAAGCGAGTTGGAACCATGAGCATGAATTAAATAAGGCCTGTAGTCTGAGTCTTTTGATTTTGAAATTCTTTCTCCAGTCTCTGGCATAGATTGACTGAAAATAGCAGATCTAACTTCACCCGACCCCAAACAGCAGCGGCATTTTACAGGCCGGCCATCCTCATGGTATGTGTCAAAGAGAGTTAAACTGATAAGTACACAGCTGATGATCCTCAAGACCATGAATGAGCCAACAGGAACCATTGCCACCATGCATGATAAAGCACAACATGGGAATCTGGCAAACGTGACTGACTTTGTTGTCAATTTTCTTCATGAAAACCTTCGAAGAATCGCACCGAGTGCTGGCATCCAGCAGGAAGTCAAAACTGCCTTCCAGCCACCCAGGACAAGCCAGGCATTATTCATAACACTCGGAGGAAGTATTGTTGTGTTTGGCAGAGTCTCAGCAACTCAAGACATCAATGAGCTACGAAACACACTGGTCGAGGAAGTCACCCAGAAGGCTGTTGCTCAGGGAGGACGTCGCAAGGGATTTGCATTTGCAACCTCAAGGGGTGGAGGTCTGAAGTGTCAGTTTTTTGAGGTTCGGGGTGCGGCGGATTTTGATCCCATACCTAATGAGCCCTTGGATTTTGATGCTGATGAAGCAAGAATTGTGGCGATTTTAGAGCACTGCTTAGAGTATTTTAATGTCTAAGATGCAACAAGAGGAGGATCAATTCCTTTGTATTTCTACTGACCAGATTCATTCTTTAATAGCTCAAAAAAGCTAGTTCATCAAGGTATTTTTAAGATCTGTCTTCTGGGACACAACAAAACCAATATGTATGGGTATAAATGGGAAAGTTCGTGCCCACCACATTCCTATAACATTATGCACCAACTCCTCTCGAAGTATTGTGCATCCTGATGGAGTTTGGGGTAGCCATTGCCCATTAACCTCAAACTATGGTTATTAGAATAGATGCCATCTGTACATAGAGCAGAATGGACTGACCTGGAGATAAGGATACTTGAAGCCAAGTGGCACGGTACAAACCTGGAACTTCACCTGCCGGGGAGGTTGAGGGAAATGAACAACATGATCTCTCTCATCTTTTGAATCAAGTCTGATTTCTGTAATTCCAAGCCGGCTGGTATCCACTTCTAGTGCAATCTTCTCAAGGTTCGCAAACGGAATGTATGTTGCCTTTGCGATGTGGATGAAAGGATTGCCAGGAGTGAGTTCTAATGCTGAGAATCCACAGTCAACCCAGCAATTATTCGGGGGAAAGGGTGTCTTGGAGAAGAAAGGCTCTGGCCCAGTTCGATTGGACGGAATAATTGCACGGCATTTCTGAGACTAAAGAAGTCAGCTAGGATCGCATTGCATTCTATAGCCAGGTAGTTACGTACGTCGCAGATAATCCGCAAGCACTGGAGTTCTGTAGCTCTGATTTCAGATATCTCCGCATGGAAGGGTCGAACAGGAGTGTCCAAAGCCCAATGTGGTTGGCCGTTTCTCTGTTCAAAAGAGATGTCCACAACACCGATTCCATCACTTTTGATGGCAAGATACTTGCTATCATTAAGCATGTAGTCCACCAAATTGTCGCCCTCGGTATCGCTGTCTGTAGGATTGGAGACATGATGGATATATGATCGTCGTCCGATGTTACGACAATGAATCCGTATGGCAGGGCTTCGAATTTTTGACTCTTTGATTGTGAATCTCTCAGTTGGGATGATGAGAGGAGTATCCCTCTTGCCTGTCAGCTGAGATGCGGTTTCCAGAACAAACAGTAATCGGCCAATATCATGTTCAAGAATCATATCCCAAATCTCTTCTGGTAATCTCTGGAAAAAAAGCGTTTGACGATCGCCTGGTAGGGGCCGGAGCAGAAATCCATGTATGAACATCCACAAATACTTGGCGAAACTCATCAACTGATCAATATATGTAGTCTCTGACTGCGGTATCACCTTCTCTGCGTAGTTCGGGTCATCCTTCTTCGGCTGGGGGTAGTAGAAAGCACCATGTACACTGGTCTTCGGCGCAGATCGTGCGAGGAAAGTCGGTTCGATCAGATCTAGTAAGTGATACAGCTTTGTTGTGGAAAGCTGTTCAACAAACTCAAGGCATCTCTTATGTAGAAGCCACGCTCTTTGCAAATAGCTGATCTTGGGGTAGCTCCGGCCTTGAATAAAACAAAGATCTCCGACTTTAATTTTATGAGGAGGTTCCCATCTGGGACTTTTCATCATGACGGCTTCTTGAGTTCGGTCTAATGGCAAGACTCGATAATGCTCAGTTTGGGATATAACCACGTTATGCTCACATAGTGGACAAGGGAGATAGTAGTATCTATCCATTTTAGCAGGCAGACAGAATCTGATCTTTTGCTTTACCAAAATAGTGGTGAAAACATCTGGAAGAACAGAAGCAAGGAGATTTGTAGTACAGTTTGACCGCTGCCAAGCCCTTCATCCTTGCACCAGAAGCTGTCACGTGCCTTTGAGCATGAACCATGAATTCCTTGATGGGAGTATCCTACATTGACATTTCATTGTTAACCTCGCCTTAGGCCCCTTCTACCACAGTTCTCATGTTTGTTCATAAGACCTCCGAAGCTTGCCTATTTTTCGCAATTTGTACAGAAGAAAAAGCCCACCACTGATCACAGTTGAAGAGCCAGTGATTACAACAGCAGCGATCGCGGTTGCTGACCAATGACCCTCTTTGGCGGTGTATATGTTGATCAACGTAGCAACCAGTCCGGCGATGGAGTTGAGCAAGCTAGGGCTAGAACTGTTATTCAAGCAATGGACCAAATCCATCATTTACTCTCTTACATGAAAAGCTGATCAACAAGCCAGATATAATTCCCTCGCCAGGTGCAACCGAGCCAAAATAACCCCAGCCATCCTGCCGAGATAAAAAGGCAAGAGATGGCCAACAGCAAAGGGTTTTGAACAGGACCAAGGTTTGGAAGATCTTTCCCAGATTTAACAAGGTAGCTTTGCACTGCTCGGGATAGAGTATGATTTTGAAACGTGCCTGGGAGAATCAAATAAGCTGCGAGCAGAAGCCAATTGAAAGCTTGAGCATAAAGAGCATATTTTCATGGGATGCGGTCCAACGCCAGCAGCATGTCAACATATGCAGTAGAATGGTGAGTCGCCATACTGGTGTATTCGAGTTGTTTCTCAAGCAGACAGTTAGGATTTCTCTACCACTTTATATATTTCAGACACGCCATCATTTATCTAGGAATGCCACCATTTTGAAGCCGTGGTGGCTAACTAGCTTTGTCACATGACCTCACTCCGTTCTACTCCATAGGGGAAGAACGTAGGGTTAATTTACGGTGATTACACCGTGGATCCACCATTCCACCCGTGTCACGTGTCGCCGATTGTAACACATGTTCCATCATTATATTCAGTGACATGTCACTGAATATTAAATGTCAAGATGGTGTTGAAACAGCACAGGACTTCTTGACATCATCAGGGGACAGCTCAGTCACCATGTAATTAGTGGATGTCATAATCAAGATACTACTGAGATACTGTGAGCCATGATATACTATTCTGTCAGTGAAATCAATGCTTGTATACTATTCAGCTAGACTAGTTAACTACTTTATACAAATCAAATTACTATCTAAAGAAACAAGACATTTTAAGTGCAATGTAAATATCTTATTGTCTGAGATTTATACATTAAATAATCATTATTTTCATCAGTATTCAGTATTGAAATATCATGTAATACTGTCTTTTAAACTGCTGAAAGTCTGATAATAGTGTAACT
Organism: Blastomyces dermatitidis ER-3; assembly: GCF_000003525.1. NCBI lineage: Eukaryota > Fungi > Ascomycota > Eurotiomycetes > Onygenales > Ajellomycetaceae > Blastomyces > Blastomyces dermatitidis. Next base: position 855,130 of record NW_025544782.1, on the reverse strand, counting down.
GTCAAAATTCTCTTATAAAATCAGCAGATTCAGCAGGTGATTCTGTCTGACATGATGTAGAGAAGTAAGTGTAAAGAAAATTCACTTAACTCTTTTCATTTTATAGATAAAGATAGTTGTAATTCAGCTAAGATTGACTCTCTGATATTAAAGAATATTTCTCTTCATGAGAGAGATTCAGTGAATATACTCTCTGATTTATATATTAATAAGTCAATAACTGATTGATTGATTAGTTGAAGAGATATACTGAACTGAGAATGTTAACTTATTATAGAAAAGAATTGAATAATGACCTAGTTTCAAAACTGAGAACTTATTTCAATCAGTGTCATAGAATTCTTATAGATTATTGAGAAATGAATGAAGTAATTCAAGCTTGAAGAGATTTGTAAATTGTATACTAACTTTCTCTGACATCTTACTTGATAATAGATGACTAAAAATCTTTGAAGTAATATGATCTTTTGTTGACTCTAACTTGACAGAGTAGTTCAGTGAATCATCATTATCATCTAGTTCTTTATTCATTCTCAGAAGATTATTGAACAGTGCTGAATAAACTGTATATAGCTGTTAAATCTTCTGTATCAGATGCAAGTCAGACCTGTTAAAAGAATCTCTTAATACTAGTTACAAGATGTGATGAAAGCTCTTTTACAAGAGTAGTGTCTTCTTCACATTCTGATGATTTGTTTACTGCACTAGATTCTTATAGTCTTGATACTTATTCTTCTCTGTCAGAACATTGTAGTTGTTAGATACAGTGTATTCTTTAATCAGCTCAATATAGTGTAAACTAATATGCATATTCAGCTGATTCTTCATATATCATATAAGCTTTGCTTTTTTGATATAATCACTGATATGTGTAGCAACTGTGCTCATTGTTGAAGCAGGGAATAGCTGATAACTAATAACTGAACCAGCTTAAGATGATTCAAATGTTGCTGCTGCTCTTATCACAGCTTTAATAAGAAATTGTAGCTGTTGACAGGCTGTAAGTATGATTTGATAAGCCACTTCAGAATCATTTTCTCTCAGAGATTGAGACATTAATAGGCTATTGCTTCTTGCAATGACTGCATATATCTGAATAATAAGATCAATAGATGATTGATTTAGTGCTGAAAATGCTGCAGAAATAATCTGCTTAATCACTGAACTGAGTCATTTCTCTCTGAGCTCACACTGTAAGATAAGAGATATAATGATTGAAGCTCAAGCATGTTCTTGAAGCTGATACTTCTTGAGATGAGTGATCAGTGACTGCAGATGATTTCAACTGTGAGAAAAAGAGAATATCTGTAATATTTGAAAGTATTCTAGCTAATCATGCAGTGATAAGACAGTACTGACTAGTAATAAGTGTGAAATCTCTGATATATCAGTGAACTCACTATGGCATGAATCAGAAGAAAAAAAGAAGATCAAATTCAAACTTAAGCATATTTAAAAAAGAGACACTGTCTGTGCTGTTATACTCTGCTCTTGACACATTTGCTCTCTGCATGTGAGATTTAACAGATCATTCAGTTTAGACTGAAGATGTTGCATATGATGATGAAATCAGCTGTTATTGTGTAGATTATAGTTCAGATTCAGCTGATTTTTATCATTAATAAAGCAGCTTTAATATGATCTTCTTACAGTTGATTCTTTGATTCCTGCATTGCTATTTTACTGCAGCATATCTTCAAGAAATGCAATGTAAGATGTAACAATTCTCATCTTTTCTTCACTGATATTCATTATAACTCTCTCACAATTCAATGTAGATAAGTCATACAACAATGCAGTGACAGTGTTGAGAAAATTAATACTATGAGAATCAAAGATTAGAATAAAAATATTGTTTCATTTTGAGTGCTCAACAGCACTCAGTGCAGGAATTATATAAAAATTCATCAAGCTTTGATACATGTTCTGATATAAATCAAATTCATCAATAAATAATTGATATGACAGGGAAATAACTTATATATCAGAGTAAAATATGCTTTTCAAAAGATCTTAATCATGTGCTGCAATTTTCAACTCAGTCTGAATCAGTGAAGATTTACAATATAATCATATCTCAACAACTTCAGTTTTGATTCTCATGACCTGGCAAAGAAAATACTGACCTTGACTCTCATATGCCAGCAGATCAGAACCTGATTCAAATGCTGTATTCATATGAATATCAAGTTGATTAAGAACTTGAGTAATTGAGATATATTTCATCTCATCCTTCATTGTGATTATTTCAAAGAGACTAAATGATGAATTCAAGAATGATAATCTTTGTACAGTCTGTGAAGTATAGTAAACAGCTTCTTAAACTTTCAGAACTATCATATAAGATCTCATGTCTGAATGTCAGTGATCATGTCTGACAAAATGCACTCTCTCAATATAAGATATATCATTCAACTCTGATTTGCAGTAGCATTTGAGATTCCCACACTGATACTGAATAAAATCAGAAGGAAAAAGAGGTTTATTTATTGATGAATATTGCATGAAGTTGCTGAAACAATATTTGACAGAGCTTCTTCAACTGTGAGATTATCATAACTCTGTGAGATTGTTGACAATTTCTGTCATTTCTATATACATTTGTCACCGGAAAGTTGGGGATTTGAGAAGAGTAGATATCAAGAGAATCAGATTTTGAAAGTAGAGTGATCTCATGAAGAATTCAGTGAGATTTTTCTGAGCAGAACTCAGAGTTGACATTTACATTGATAACACTATTGAAATTGAGGTTTTCTTGACTGACAAAATCAGAAATTGTGCTCTGCATTGCTTTTTCAGAGTTGATAGACTTTCAGAGAGCAGACTTATCAGTGATATATTCTTCAATAAACACAGAATTTACAGTAGTGATTTGTAGTTTTTTCAGGAAATACCTGACTCTTCAGCTCAGAGTCTCATTGTCAGAACAAATGAATTCATTTTAAAGTTACTGTGTTTGTGAGATATATCAATTACTGAATCAGAATTAACAAATTGATCAGTAATAGTAACAGCAATTGCATCAGCAGCTGGCATTTCAATATCATCAGTAACTGACTCATCAGAATTCTCTTGATCATCATTTTCAGAAATATTCTCCTCAGCAGCTGCTTTCAAAAGCCACTCAATATGCTCAACATTATCAGCAGCATTCTCATTATATGGCTCTGTCTTTAGAGAATGTTAGTTTTTATAATAATAGAGACATCAAAAGTGATAAACTTACTGAGAATAGTAATGCTTCTTTGCTGAGAGCATTATTGTCTGAATCACTGTCAGTGAAATCTTCATTTGCAGTTTTCAGAAAAGAGAGGCTCTGATGTTGAAATTTCAATTGATTATCCCCAGATTCTTGTCTAGAGACAGATAGCAGATAGTGTTTTAAATTTTGATTAAACAGACACAACATTTTGCTTTCTGATATGATTTGTAGAAAAAAGTTGTGTAGTTGAAAAGATATGAATGAAGTGAATGAGTGATCTTGATAAAATAAAGAGATGAGATTGAATTACTGAAAAGAGATATATCAATAAGAGCTGCAATCAGCAACAAATATTATCTTAATATTAATAATTATACTTTCTTTATTATATTCCTGCAAGTAGCTGATTATTTTATCAGAATACTATCAAAATTCTATCAAAATCCTGAAAATAAGCATAATCATAGATCTCAGTTTAATAGATCTCTTCAAACTCTCTCATCTGATAGGTTTACTGAGACAAATCACTGATTTCAAAAGAAATCATATATTGATATATCTGTATCATAGAATGAACATAATGACATCAATGAAGAATATCAGATAGATGAGAAATCAAACCCATCTCTGACATTCAGTGATCTGTTGAAGAGACATCACTGAATTCAGTACTCAGATGCAGAAGTGTATGAGAAGGAAATTCAGCTGACAGAACAAAAGCTCTGTGTTGAAATCAGATGAATGTATTTTCTTACATTCTCAAAGAACAATCTGGACAAGACAGTCACAGAGATGATGAAAACAAAGAATAAAACCTTATACATATTCTTATCAAGCTGAATTACAATGCTTGATGCAATAAAGACATGGAAGTCAAGAACATTGAAAGAAATGAAGACAAGTATTTTCAGTATTTCAGATCTTAGCAAAAATCTCAACTTTTCAGCAAAATATATCAAGCCTCTGATGAGATATCTTGACCTTTCAGCAGAAAATCTTAGACAAATCTAAACTTTTCAGTGAGATATCAAAACTTGTCTGATCAACTTAACTAATCATTTATTAATATAGAATTATGTTTAATGAGAGAAGACAAAAAGCAGAGGAAGTTCAGTGATAATTAGATTGTATAACTGCTATGAAGAGTTGACAATCTTTGACTATTTTTATGATTTATTTACTGCTGAAAAGTTCTTCTTGGTTTTTTACTGAGTATGAGAAATCATTGACTTTGATCAATTCTCTGAGTGAGGACAATGATATATGAAATGTAAGTTAACATCAGTTTGAAAAACATTAGACTGAGAAACAAGAAACTGATTCTGAAAAATAGAGATATATGCAAATCTGATAACTCAAGTCAAAATATTTGATGATGCTGATACAAATAAAAATTCCGCTGAAGCTATGCTGCAATGACAAGATATTCTGACATTTTGAGATCTTATGAGTGATATTTCTGAATATTGATAAATTGTCAGAGATGATTTTGCAGAGACAATTCAGAATACTCTGACAGTTAAAAAAAGATGTATGATGAAAGATGTGTGGGAGAAGATGTGGAAAAAGATAAAATTTTCAGATGCACTTTCAGCAAAAGACAGGCCTGTAATGTAGAGTGTTCAGTGACACAGAGAGTTCTGACATAACTTATTTCTATTTCAATATATTTAGTTTTCTATGAGTTTTATATATAAATTAGTTAATATATACTTTAATATATATAATTAGAATATACCTGTCTTGATATTTACTGATGAAAATTGTCATATTCTCTAAAATTTGTATGATTATGACTGCAGCAGAATCACTGATTTCACTGCATCAGAAAATCTTCTTATTCATCTGAAATTCTGTAGATATATTTCTGACAGTGTATTGAACACTTGTTTCTGATTAATAGAAATGATTTTGTATTCAAAATAGCTGTAGTTCATTCAATGATAGCCTGCACAGAAAGTATTTGTTCTGAAAATAAGATATGAATGAAATCTGCCAGATGTGCTGATTGATTGTGTTCAGAAGTCTTCTGAAATATGAAAGCATTACAAAAGAATTAACAACATATATAAAGAGAATATTAACTTATCATTCTTCTTTTCTTTTCTTTCTTCTTTCTTCTCATAATCATATCACAATGTGAACATTGATTTATCAGCTCACTCAGCTCACTCAGTCTTTTCTCATCTTCAGCAAGATTAGTATTCTGCCAGTTGCAATAGAAAGCTTTAAGAATCAAAAGTTCTAATATAAGATACTGTGTGTGCACAGTACAGTAAGAATATCAGTGAATCATTGTATCAGCATCAACAACAGCATCAATAACAGCATCAATAACAGCATCAACAACAGTATCAACAACAGTATTAATAACAGTAACAATAACAACAACAGCAGCACAAATAGTCAGTGACACTTTCAAGTGTATGCATGCAGCAGCTGCAAAAGCACAAGAGAAAGAGACAGTAATCAGGCTGAAAACTCTCAATCAGTCAGATAAGTCAATAATGTGCAAATATTGCATCTCATATATCTTTCTCCATCATATTGATGCTGTTTGTGACAAAGTTGAAGAAAGCATGAAGTCATGTTCAAACTGCAATCATGAAAAGAAAGATTGTGTGATATGTTCTGATGAATTCAAAGATGAAATTGAAAACCTAGTCTGAACTCATGAGTTTTATCTTATCATCTCAACAGCTATGAAGAAATCAGTCAAGTCAGCCATGCTGGAGATGATGAAGAATTTATCTAAGCAAATCAAGAAAGTAAAGACACACTGGCAGGAAGCAGAAAATTAAAAAATGAAGAGTATAGCTATTGTATTGAAAGCCTTAAATACATCTATCAGTTCTGCTGAAAAAGTCAAACTTGAAATTAAGAAGATTAAGTTGAATATTGAAAGAGTCAAATTGAAGATTGAAAAGAAGAAAATTACTATGAAGAAGAAGAAAATTATCATTGAAAAGACAAAATTGAATATTGAAAATATGAAGCTTGCTGTTCAGTGAGAGATCTTGAGATCAGTTAACAATCATTATAAGAGTTAAAAAGCAGTGATGAAGAATCTCACAAACTTAATCAACAGTGTTAGAGAGAAAGTGCAGTGTATTTTCATTGAAATGTATGAAATAATAAACTGATTTGAAATAATTATCAAACTTCTCAGTAATACAGTTAATGAGAGCAGCAGTGATAAGAAATCTATTAATAGTGATAATTCTCTTCTTCTCTCTACAACTCTCACTGATCTCTCTATCATCACTGTCAATTCTTCTTCTCTCTTCTTCTCTGATCTTCTGACTCTGATGAGTGTTCTGAGTTTTCAGACTTATGAAACAATCACTGAAACAGTAAGCTAGAGTCAGTGAAATGATTCTCAGATTTATTCAGAGATTAATAATTGTATAGACTTTTAAACACTCAGTGCCTGATCACTCTGAAACCTTAACTCTCAAATGTCAGATAACTGATAACAGTGTCTCTCAGATTATGACTAATCTGTAAATCTCAATTCACAAGTTCAGTGATATGATCAATGAGAGTAACATGACTGAGAATAAAGACTATAAAAGAAACTTGATTCAGTTGATTTGAGAGAATTTAGATAGAAGTGTCTGTGATTTTCAATAGAGAATGATATCAGTGAATGAGATGATTTTAAGAATTAGTGATTATATAGATTGAATTCAGTGACATTGCTAATATGATAATTGATTTTTTCAGTTTATCACTTATTTATGATGATTTCATCATTCATTCATCATTATACTATGATTTACAGCTCGGCGACTGTGTCGCCGATTGAAATGGTGAAATAACCATAATCCGGTCGTGTAATAACCCTACGTTCTTCCCGTATGACTGCTTCCTCAAACCGGAGCTCACGGGCTGATGTCTTCTGGCATTAACCGTGCCATGCTTACTCACTCTCTGTAGTGAGTGCGCCACAGCGTACAGAAAACCACACTGTAAAGAAAATATTTTGAATATAGTAATCTTCAAAAATTAATTAATAATCATCATCACATCTATCTATAACATAAAGATTATCTATATACTCATTAGAAGATGTAGAATCCACTGTAAGTTGAGATTCTATAGAATTATCTTATTGTGATTGAGTGACTGTAGATTTTATAGATTTGATTTCAATCAATTAAAGAGTCTTATTAAATGTCTTTTTCATCTCATCTGCTCTACAGGTTGCAATCTTGTGATTGGCATTCTTAATAGTAAGAACTTCACCTACTTGCACCTGTCTGTGGGAGGATTTGATAACTCAATGTCTATTTGCTTAATAATGATCTGCAAGTTCACTCTCACAGTGCACATTCAATTCCATCTGAATCATGCTATTCTTGAAGATCTTGTTCAACCACCTTATCAAATCAGATGTAAGAGTATTCTTCACATCTTCTAAGGCCTTAGCTGCTGCATCAATTTGATGACATAGTTTTACAACTGTCTCTGAGAAGGTTAATTGCAAGGAGGCAGTTGACAGTCAATCTGCAGATGATGAGGTAAAGTGATCACATACATCATCATCACCATTGTATATATTGAGATTCAGAGCATCATTTTGAATTCATGGGTTTTTGCTTGACTTGTTTGTAATCTGGCAGGCATTTGATAAATTGATATGTTCACATCTTGCTTACTGTGAAAGGTGCAGTCTCTGAATCTGTATAATGCTGTCTCAACATGTGGTTCACAGCAGCTTCAATATGCTTGATGATGAATGGACAAAAATTAATGTTCAATTGATGAATTCATATCTTAATTGCCTCTTCCTGGCTGTCATTCAATGCTCAATTCAGTGAAACCCTCATAGTCCTTGATTTCTTCCTGTTGATCCTCCCATACAAGGTGACATATGGAACTTTGAATTCTCATGACAGAGATATGATTTTTAATTTTGAATTGCTTTTGTACGCGTCAACAGCTCTTTACAACTGCTTCTCAGTGTAATTAGAAGATTTAGACATGGTTATAATTAATGATGATTATTTGAAGATGAAGAATGAAGATATTGAAAATATTTTCTTTACAGTGTGGTTTTCCGTACGCTGTGGCGCACTCACTACAGAGAGTGAGTAAGCATGGCACGGTTAACCAACTGACCACGAAGTGTTTTGGCTTTGTTGCCGGTGTGACAAGCTCTAACTGGGAATGCCTGTGTCTGTAATGTGAGGACCTGCGCATTTCCTGACCAGGCCTAGCGCTCCGGCGCCTGCTTCCTGGTAGCTCTTGGCGTGCTGCATGCCATATAAAGCCCGACCGACCTCCCGCTGCTGGGAGACCATCTTCTTTCCCACCCCATCCTCTTCTCTTTTTCTTTTCCTTTCTCTCGCTCCCCCTCTCTCTCCTCCCGCTGGCATGTCCCCATGCCGCCCTCCTTGTCCGGCGCCCCGCCCCACTTTGGTTTCTCCCCTGCCGGCTCCGCGGTTCATCATTGAGCCAGCTTGTCCTTCCCCGTTTCCTGAACCGTCCGATCATTTGCTCTCGCAGGAGCGGTGTTCTCTGCTTCCATGGTTGCCTGCTGTCCCGCCTGGCAAAGGCTCGCGGGACTGGATCGGACGGCCGCTTCTCGAGCGAGCAAGCAGTTGTGTGAGGTCTTCTCCCAACGGACAGAGCCAACCCACCTCCCTGGCTTCTCGGAGTTATTCGGGCCAGCTGCGCCCTCAGCTGCTGTGCCGCGCCACCTCGCAGGGGAGACAGGCATGTGCGTCTCAGTTGGGGGCGGTGTCGCGCGGTGATCTCCGGCGTTCCCTGGCATTCCAATCACAGTCGGTGCTGGAAGGGTGATTTTCAGACTGGAGATCAACCTGCAGAATGGTCAGCTGGGACAGTGTTTTTAGCTGTGCTGTGCCTCGCATCTGAATGCATGATGCACCGCTGGACCAATGGCAAAAATGCCTCTCCCACATGATTATGAGGAGGAATGTCTGTTCGGGGGAAATTTTAGCGAGCTTCAGCCAGCCCGCGATGATGCCCTTCCCCTCCCTCACGCACTCTGACGCGCATGGACCGGACTAGCTGATTTTTTGGCTCTCCGACTTTCCATGGCTTTCGATGACTTTGAGGGGGCGGATCACGGGAGGCGAGAATCAAGAGGGGATGAAAAGGGCTTAAGGAAGCGGGGGTGGGGGTTCCTGATCCAGCAGCTGCGCCGCGCGATCAGCGAATCCATGGTGGTACGGTTGGGAGAGATGAGGAGAAGATGAGAAGATGGAAGGGGAAAGCACGGAGGCATGGGAGACCAAGGACATATAAGGAAGCGATGCTCGCCCCTTAAGCTGGCCTTCCCTCCGAAACACCCACCATCTTATCATATTTCTTCTAACCTGCCCAACGCCAGTGATCGCAACCAGTGGCCTCTACAGTGGCCTCTACATCTTCGTTCACCAGAATGAGCGCCCGGTCTACCAAGCCAACCCCCGCAACCACCCCAATGATTTCCGCCCCCAGCACCAAAAACATTGAAGCCTTTCAATAACAAAAACATCAACATGGTGGATTTGACCGGTGACTCCGACAACTCCGACAAGGAGGACATCGCGGACGCGGATACATTGCTGGATATGTTCAGAGCATCTGGGCCTGAAATTGCAGCCACTTCCACACAAGGTATGGAAGAGTCATGGTCCCTAAATCAACCCTGGATGCATTCTGACCTTGACCTTTACAGATAATGATCCGGGTAACCAGACGGGTGATCTCACTGGTGTGGCTCCCGCCCCCGCCCCCGCCCCCGCCCCCGCGGACGCGGACGCAGGGACCCCTAGCCCGGTGGCCAAGCGGGAGCGAAGTTTGACCCCCGAACCTTCAGTCGCCCGGCCTACGTCTTCTTTAAGAGGTCGGCGGCTTCGCCCTCGCCGGTCCCAGCATGCCCAGCATGCCCAGCGCGCCATCAGCACCGACAGCACTGGGACCGAGCGCGCGTCCCCACCACCACCGGATAAGATCCTATCAGAGCGCTCAGGATCAGGACCTGTTTACCTCCGACAGATGTGCAGCGCTGGGGGGCTACGCTATTGGAGCATCACTTTCCTAGGGGACCTCAAGTTCAGTGGTAGTGAGAATGAAGTTGTCTCCTCTCCTCGCCGGAAGAGACGGCGGACCTGATTTTGATAGAATTTTCCCACTTACCCATCCCTTCTTCCATGATAGCTGACCCTCCTTAGCATATGGGGACGCGGTCGTCAGAGAAGGAAAAAAGAAAGAGTCAATTTTGCAGTGGTATTGGGGGAGGTAGCTTTTTATATCTATCTTGCGCAGAACGACAGCTCTTTGAATAGGCAAAGATTCCAATATTTCTCTCTTTTTGTCTTCACCTTTCTACTTGTGGTGTACCTTTCCTGAGCTCGGACAGGCAGCTATAATAACTCAAGCTTTTGAATTCATGTATCTAGAATGATCACAAACTGCCAGTATGAGCCTGCCTCCTCTCTCCTTCAAGATGCTGAATGTTGGAGCAGCGTCGTCTACACTATGATTGCAAGACCTGACCTATTCCATTGGTGGTGTGGTAAAGATAGGACGCATGCTCTGTTGCAGCAACATAGAGAGAGAGAGAGAGAGAGAGAGAGAGAGAGCTCATGCGCTGCTGCGGCGCTGGAGAGATGGAAAAGAGAGTAGAGGACAAGCGTGGAACAACTGGAGAAGTCTTTAGTAGCAGAAAGTCGGTCACATTATACTGTGCTGCCCAAAGAGGCCTGGGCGGGTGGTGCTGGGCTCGAGTAAAACACTTGAGTGTATCTATGAAGGCCTGAAAAAGGATAAAACTGCCTTATCAAGTCATAGAGGTCATTTATCGACTTAATTTCCTTGACCAATAAGGCCTCCACGTCACAGAGTACAAGTTCCCAAAATCATTAGAGCTCTTTGAATACACAGAGCAAACACGTTCTAAAAGCTTGCTTTGGCAGCCAACGGGTGAGTCGTCATAAGCTCCCTGCTTCAGCATCTCATCCAGTCTTCGATCTGCTTGCTCTGGGTCATCAAAATGCGCTGGAGTTACACAGCTAGGGTCCCAAATGAAGCGCAAAATCTCGATTTCCCCATCATCTGGACAAAATCGTGTAGACCACTCATTGAGTGGTATGATATCCTCACCTTCCCCAGCATCACTATTGCCTAAGTGTTGTTGTTAGTTCATGATCAATGGTGGTTCTTCAGAAGCCATACCATCAGCATTGGATCTTGCTTCTTCCGCAACAGATATGATTTCTCCATCTTCATCATTCACATGAGGTATCTTGTCGCCTCCCATCGGACTAGAGTTGGGAGGTAGTCTATTCATTTGCAAATCCTTCGTGATTTTCATCATTGTTTGGACCGGAGGGTGAGGATTCGTGGGTTTGCTCTGCAACAGGAGCGGGTTTGCCTGTGATCTGTTGATGTGATTTGGTTGAGGTGCACTGTGTGCTATTCGCTTGCGCAGGACCGAGTGGGATGTTGCTTCTCCCTCGACGGGCAACAGGGCGACGGGAGGAGGGAACGGAGCGACACGGGCTTTGTTTGGTTGAAGCCGCATGTTGAGGTGATTTGACTATTCTTCTGGAACGCAAGCGCCTGCCTTCCTCACGACTTCCACGACGAGTGATAGCCATGATTTGCGATAAAAAATGCGAAAGAAGAAGGGAAGATGAGTTCATGGGGAGGGTTTTCCCTTTCTATAGGCGTCCAGAGGGCTCAACCACGTGAGATCCCCCTCATTCACTAGGCCTAGATGAGATGCAGGCAGGCCAACCTATTGCTGCGACCAACAATCTGTGGGGAATCTGGCTCCCTGACTTCGTTGGGTCGCTGAAGCATGGTACGAAGAATTGAATCATCGAGTGTCATTTTGGCGGCAGGTGTAATGTTTCCCAGCACTCCCACTTGCTGGATCAGTTCATGCAAGGGGAGGGACTTGATGGAGGGACGGGTGATTGACTGGGGCCGGGTCTCTGACCCCGAAGCTTCTGCCTGCGCCCTCCTGGATCTTCGCCCTGGCTTGAGCGCTGTTTGTCGGTATGAGAGTCTGGAAAGGCCATGACATGTCTCCTCCTTTGCTCATTCTCACACTCTGCTTTCAGCCTTGAGATGTTGATGTCCTGCAATGGTATTGAACCCGGAACAAGGCAACATAGGAGAAGGAAGTCCAGCTGCTGGCTGTCGAGTTCAGGGAGAGGAATTGTCCTTAAAATATTGAAGTATTCAGCTGTGGTACAGAATCTTTAGCAGCAATCCCACAACACCCTGGAGTCACTCACCATAGGCAAGAGGTGCATCAGATTCACCCTCAACCGCCATCCAAACAGGCCTAAGGCAATTGTTGTTCCAATTCCGCAGCAAATCTTGCAGCGACTGCATTTTCAATTTTTAATCAATAAGACTTTACCACTGCCGTTGCTCACATACTGATTAACTCAGCTGGAGAAAGAGAAAATGAGAGCCCATGATTATGCGGGCTCTTGCCATCAAACTCTTCATCGTGCACAAGTTCATCATGATTTGTGAGGAGGATGCAAGCATGTAAAGACGCTAAGGTTGGAATTTATGGAGTTTTGCCCATTCTGGCTAGCGTACTTGAAATCGGTAGATTTGAAAGCAACCAATGAAAATGATAAACACCCAACGACAGGGTTGCTGACTGTGGCTCTACCCCTAGCTTTCGAAACCCCTCTATGACCTCTTTCGTCCAAGGTATAAGTTCCGCCACGTACTTTTCAAGTTCTTTTCCAGTGCTTTAGAGGTGGTCAGCTCTGCAGAAAAAAGCAATCTACACATCAAATACCTCTTGAGCAAGAATACTCTGGAGTTTGTTAGTAAAAATCATTCTTCAAAAGAATAAACAAGAATATGTGGAAAAACACACTCTGTCTCCAGTTTTTGGATCTGTTGCTGAAGCTCTTGGTTCTCGCTTTTGAGCAAGAATACTCTGGAGTTTGTTAACAAAAATCATTCTTCAAAAGAATAAACAAGAATATGTGGGAAAACACACTCTGTCTTCAATTTTTGGATCTGTTGCTGAAGCTCTTGGTTCTCGCTGAGAACAGGTGGTGTGGGGGGATCGTTCCGAGGGGTCTCAGGCGCCGCTGCTGGTTGTGATTGATATTCAATCCCAAGCCCTGAGAGGGCGGCTGGTTGTGAGTGGCATTCTGTGTTGAATTCCGACAGCATTGCGTTAAAAGTGTTCGGAGAGAGAGGTGAGCAAACTGATGTTGAAAGACCATTGAAGAAATCATCCCACCCCATATTGGGTTCAGCTTGCTGTGGGGGATGTTCACTCGAGTTATTCATTTTTGCTGGTGAAGAAGGCAATGAGAATCTGCTGCAGGAGTTACTGATGCAGCTGGTCAGCTTCTTAAATACTGCCCATGCGAGCTGAAATTAGCACTGCCAGTCTATCGCGATTCTGCTTATTATAGAAATCATGGATCTATACCTGATTCGGGGATGAACCCCGCCATCTTATTCCGAAAATACTCGATCCTCCAAGATTCTGATTGATGATTAAAATCGACCCCACTTCTGGCGGTTGCATCACGATTTCTCTTTCATGAAGCTGATGGCTCTTCTGGTCAACTCTTCGTCACTCTCAGTTCTAAGCCTAACATCGTTTTGCAATTGAACCACGCCTTGACATAGCTAAGGTATCATTCAATAGTACAAATTGAAAGCGATTGCTAACAGCTAGTGAAGGAGAAATGCCAGCCATCCCGCCAAGCCTCCTCAAGGAGCCGCGAAAGAACGTTGATGCCTCAACCCAGAGTCCCAGACTCCCCCATCAGACACCGAGCTTCAAATCCTCTCTCTTCAGCAACGGCTAGGCGCACAGCAAGATATAATCAACAGTTTCACCGCCACGACGTCCAAGCTGCTTGATCATATATCAGGAAAGGACCCTAAGACTTCGAGTACCTAGCTTCTTGGGGGTCGGAGCAAGGCGGCGAGCAGAAATCGAAAGCAAGACCTCAGCGAGACATTTTATGATGCGAATGGCGACTTGAGATTTGATAATTGCGAGTGATGATTTCCTAAGAATGAGTTCGGTGGTGATAGCATGCGCCATAGCATTGATAGCTTTGCCAAAATAGGATATGAGCTAGAACCCGACTGCTTAGAGTAAACGAGACTTGTTTCACCATGGGATCTCTTCAAACTTGGGGTCCCGGAAATGCAACCCTTGGGCCACTCATGGGAACAGCAATTGACTCCGCGAAAACATTCTCCGTGAATCATCAATCCTCGTCTAGAATTGGGATGATGACCTTTTCACTCAATCGAGATATCTTGGCATCAACAGCCTCTTGACTTGCACACCACCTTTCAAGCTTCTGGCTTGCTGGATCGAAGCTCAGGACAACAAGCCTCCTCATGTTGCCTGTAGTATTAATCAATAGAGCACAGCTTCTATCATCCGCAGACATGTACTCCATACTTTCATCTCCTGCAAAGATGTCGCCCTCTGCGGGCCACCACACAACGCTCTCGGACCCGTCTTCATGCTGCCTATTCCACTCCCGCCGCTCCAGTTTCATCTCCAGAGAATAAAGATATTCCCTGTCAAATTTTCTATCAAAAATTTCGACAGACATAGAATCTAGACCACTGGGTAGCTCCATCGTCCGAGGTTCATCTGGCTCACCATTACGCCCAAGATTTGTCCAAAGCCCACCCTCCTCAGGGAATCCCTCTTGCCACAAGCCACGCTCATCTTTGCTGGCAAGTTTCTGGACAGAGTGTGGTTTATACCAGGAAAATAATATTGTATGAGTTTGAGAAGACTAGAATGTTATTCAGATATACAAGGCATGAGGTTTCATTCTGTTTATAAAGAATTGTATTCATCATCATTTGAAAGATGATAGATGCATTTATCAGACTGAATGACATTGTCAGGAATTTGAACTTCTCTCATTACATATTAAATACAGTTCATGATACTGACAGTTTGCTTACATGAATCTGTCAGTATTCTGAGAGAAGATTGATCTTCAATAGATATCAGGTGTTTTTAACTGTATTTAACTGTTATTGAATCTGTGACAGTGAATATTCATTCTTGATTATAAGCTTGTTGAGTGCTTAATAATTGATACACATCTATCACTTCTCACCTGCCTTTTTCATGAATAGAACTGAGAAGTCTCACACACTTGATGAGAGTTATATGAGATTATATTCTAGAAGGTCTGTGATCTGACACTTCTGTTCTTTAAAGTGTGTCTGTGAGACTGTGACAGAGAATATACATTCTGATTAACTGGTTTCACATCTCTCATATCAATCTCATATATAAATTCTTGTTCTGGTGACAATTCTGATGAGAGATCTGTTTAAAAGATCTTTTCATACTTCTTCAGAAGTTTCTTTATATATCTGTTCTTCTGTATATTCTTTATCTTAGTTTTCTTCACTTCTGAGTTCTGTATAATATATAGAATGCTTTCAGATGAGATCTTATAAATCATTCTCTTTACTTATTAATGTGTAAGCAGATTTAATTCTTCTATATCAGATTCATTTCAGAGATTTCTGAGCACTAATTCTCACTGATCTTAGAATTAACAGCTTCTTAAATACTTCAAGTTAGATCAGTATTAGAGTGATTGAGATCTAAAGTACTTGCAGAATAGTAAATTATTATTAAGCTTAACTGATCAGGTCTCATCTCTCTCACTCTAGATACTCACTTTTAGAAAATGAGATTTAAAAACTATCTGATTAGAACACTCTGAGTCTAGTAAGAATCTAGATGAGATAAGACCTAGACATTCTTAATAGATAATTAGTGCAAGTAAGATCATGACAGTCAATTAATAGGCTGAAATGCTGAGATTGATAGCTAGAAGATTAGAGACTTAACTAGAATTGAATAACTCTAATGTTATTCTTAGTGAGAATTTCACTTATAAATAAGCTAGTTACAGAAGCTAGCTGAGTGATAACTCTTTAGAGAAAATAATAATCTCTGAAGTAGGTCTGAGAGAACAGAGACAGTGATCAGTTATATAAAATGTTAAAATATATATATAACTTAAGATATAAACTGCAGAGATCTTATTCTATAGCTCTCTTTACTGTACTTATTTTCTTCTGTTCTTTTCTCTATCTATTTAATATGTCTATCTTTAAGACTATGTTCTCTTTTCTTTTGTCATAATATTTTCAAATGATTTCAAACTATCAGAAGGTGTTGAAATACTGTAATTTATAGCCCCGGTGGCCGAATGGTTAATGCGGCCACCTGGTAGCGCCTTGGCATGGGAAACCAGGGCGTGTGGGTTTGAAACCCGCAGGGGATACATTAAATCCAGAACCCAAGCACCTCAGGTTTCTAATAAATACAGAGGTGTACAAATCACTTCAATAAAATTGCTCTATGTTCCTGGGCTGGGAAGTTATTATCGCATGTATTTAATTGTCACTCCTTTGTATTTTCTATATTCTTGTTATCTTGGCGTGGTCTCAACACCTGTATTTCCTCCTGTATAACTAACACTTGGCCTGTATTTAACATCATGCAAGGACTCATTATAAGCTCCGCTTGCATATGAGTATAATGAAAGAATAATAATAATAATAATAACTGTAATTTATAAACAGTTTTTATATTCTGAGCTGGAATTTTCTGATTTTGCATATTTGAAATTGATAAATGTATAATAGTTGACTCTATAGATATAGAAAAAACTCTGAGAACTAAAGATTCTCAGATAGATGTTATAGTCTCTGACTGTATACATCTATAATTGAAGAATAATAATAATAATAATAATAAGTCTGCTTTCTCTTAATATTCACAGAATTCAGAGAGTCATTTAATACAGATATCTCTTTTACTTTGAAAACTTTTTATAAAATATCAGTGAGTGTCTCTGAGCTTACTAATTCTGCTAGTTTTTTAACTCTCTTACTTCTCTTAACTATGCACACTATATATAATCTTTTATATTATGATTTTAACATCTGCAGTTAAAGTAAGCTTAATACTTATAATATCAAGATTTTCACTCAGAGAATCTCTTTTTCAGAGAATTCAGTGCTTTAGTAATAATATTCAGATCTAGATTTATTACATCTGAGTATATAGCTTATATTATAGAAGTCTGATTATCTGTTCTTCATTGAGATATACTTAATTACAGTATTTTCTATTATAATTAACTTACTTATTTCTGTATAATGAGAATATTATATGCTTTCTTCACTATATCTGATTATAAGATTAAGTATTTTCATTTCACTCTCAACTCAGATGTAATATTATAAATGAAGATCTGTAAATAGAAAGATATTGAAAGCTCTTCATTTAATATAAAATAGTATAAGCTGAAGTGTGTGAAGTATAATATAAGATTACTTACTTATCTACACTCAGTGAAGTGTTTATAATATTTATCTTATATATTCACTTTCTCAAAGTTGTATAAGATTCATTTGAAAAACTCATTTCATATTTATAAGAATAGATATTGTTTCAGATCTGTGAAATTTATCTTTTTATTAGTTATTTATAATGACTTTACTTTTTCATGTAGAAATGTAGCAGATTTTAAAACTTGTTAAAATTCTGTTAACTATCTGTCTGTAAGTAGACTAGCTGATGAGACTATGAATTTTACATTTGTAAGTAAGTTTAAAAGTAACTGTGTTATTATCTGACAGTTATATATTCTTCTGAATTACATTCTCTCTCACTAGATTCAGTCACACTCATGTAATTATGATATTTGCTCTAGCTTTATACAGATTAGCATGTTACTAGTGTTCGCGATTATGTGATCTATTTCTGATTCAGCTAGTATTTCTTATCTCAGTAAACTCAGTCACTTCACTCTGAGCTAACTCAATCCGAACTACTGCTACTTTCTGTCAAGTTCTGCTAATATCTGAGTCAATCAACTGTCACAGAGCTTATACTAAACCTAAATAAGACATTCTCAGCAAACTCTTTACAGAGTATCTGAGAAAAAACAGTTTCTGTTTATTAGTAATATAAGAATAATTTACTTTAATTATAATATTTGAGATAGAATTACTGTATAATATTACTTATAGATCATTTCTCTATCATCTTGAAGAATTAATTTTTCAATTTTCTGTTAATTAATATAATTTTTATCTGAAAATACATATATTCTGAGTATGAAGTGTTGTGTTGAAAACTGCTACTATGATTTTAAATACAGGAATGATTTACTAATTTTTCAATTATAATTATATCTAGTCATTTAATATCTTGATCTTGCTATTAAAACATCTATTCAGTTATCAGAGACTATAGTCAAAGTATTAAGTATATTTTTCAGTGACTTTTAACAACTTCTGATAACTTCTGATCTCTTGATAATCTTATATAGTATATTAACTTATAATAACTTCTGATAACTTCTGAAATCTTCTGATAACTTCTGAATCAATTATATAACACTTCTTTTTAACAGCTAAGTCACTTTTTAACAGCTGAGTCAGACAACATTTCATCAACTGTATTAAATATAATTAAAAAGAATTGAAGAAAATATGTAAGTCAGCTATAACAGCAGCTTTAAAAGTCATTATTAAAGTAAATACTTTCAATGAATATTGAAGATATATTATAACTTGTTATGAGCTATATCAGATCAGATAGTATTAATAAGTAATAGAATATTATTCAGTATTATCTTCAATGAATACTTTAAGATCTGTGTTCAGATTCTGACTATACTCTTCAGTCATGTATAGAATAAGTCTGTATACTTCAGTACATGATATATGAATATAGTAACACTTTATTCATTGTCAGAACTGACTATAGAAAGAGTCTTATTCTTTAATTCTATACAATTCTGACAGAAAAGATAATCATTCAACTGATTTCTCTAAACAAGCTTGATAATCAGTAAATAAGAGATATAGCATAGTTTCTCAGTGTCAATTCTTATCTGATCAGTACTGATAATCTTCAGAGATAAGAAGACTTACTCAAATACATTTAATAGAGTGAGTATACACATATACTACTCAGTTCAGAGTAAGCTCTTTATAAGTGATTTCAGTATGTTCTTCAAGACTCTATTTTATAAGAAAAGATTGAGCTTATAGCTATCAATGAGTGTCATCTTATTACATAGTGAAGTCAATTCTGTAGTCAGTTTATCAGACTGAGAAATCTGAGATTACTTCTTTATAAGAATATTGTCTGATTTGACTGTTCTGTAACTCTCAGCAGTAAAGCTGAGAATATCATTCTTTAAAAGACTGAATTTCATTCTATTGATGTAAATTCATAGCAGACTCAGATTATTCAAACTTTTATTAACTGTTCTGATATCTTTATCAGTGTATATCTGATTCTATACAGTAAACTTGTATTCTATAATATGTTATATTTTTTATTGAATAAGGTCATTGATACAGATGAAAAGATTATATCTCAACATATTTTAAAGATTATTATCTTTATTAACAGTCATGTCAAGATTCAATAAGCAGTGTAATATTTTCAATTAATACTTCTTCATATCTGTCAGAATAACAGATAGAATGTTAATAATACTGACATCTCTTTCATTAATAACATTATTCAGCATTTTATATCTTGAGTGTCTGAAGTGAATCAGAATATTTGCTTTGAGAAGTTCATGAAATCAACATTGAAAATATGAATCATGATAACAACAACCTCACTGAGTATAAGTATAAATATTTCAGATATTGAGTGTACTATTGTATGAGAATTTCCTATTGAGAGAGATAATATTATGAATGTTTGACAATGATATGAGTGAGAGAGTTGTGAACCAGGTTGAAAAAGTTATATCTTGATTCTTCTTCTCTACTGAGCATTTGACTCTGAAGATTATGAAAAGAAAGCTGTTCAATCTTCTTAACTATCAGTGAAACAAAGATCTCAGCAAAGAACTTGATATCAGACCAGTCAGCTATCACAGTTTATAAACTTAAAGAATATATCTGATGCTGAAAGTATTGCATCAAATATAACAAGTCAGAGTCAAAGTCAATATAGAATAATCACTGTGAAGACATGAATAGAGAATGAAATATAAAGATAAGTCAATCTCTTTATTAACTGAAAGAGAATTATCAATAACTCATGTTACTGAAAAGTCCTTCTGATCTATCTTGAGAAGAATTAACTCTTATTTAATATGAATAGAATAAACACTTCTGTGAAGAAATGCTGCAGCAGATGCAATTCAAGCTGCATATCTGTATTTAAACAGCTACTCACTACAAACACTATCAAGGCATCTCAAGATAATAGTCATGATGTCATTCTACTGTCAGAACTTAAGAACTGATGTATTAAATATATGAAGAAACAGTATCATCATGATCAAGACTTTTCAGTGCCAGCTTCACAATTTATATCTACTCAATGTCAGTGACAGATAGCTGCTCTTTTTCATCAGAAGATATCTATCTTTGAATTCAATTGAAATGAATTATGTGATACTGTCAATCTTCTTCAGACTTGAAGCTATTGAGATGAATTTGAAGATCAGCTTCACAGCTTTCTGTTAAGTCAAATTACAGCTGTAAATAAAGTGTATGAAGCTATTTTCATAGAAAGATGTCAATATCAGACAATCAGAAACAGAGAGAGAGTAGCAGAGATAGTAGTACCTACTGAAATATCAAGTAGTGATTCAATTAGTGAAATGATAGAAGCTCAGCAGCTCACAGCTGCATGATGTGTGAAAGACAATAATCTAGCTTAGATGACTACTCAATATGCAGCAAAAAGAGTACAGTAACTTAATAAAATCTTTACTAAGATCTCTACAGCTCTTTCAGCTGCTGTTACTACTACTAAAGCCTCTACTACTCTAGTCATATCTATTATCAGTGCTTTCACTACTCTACAGTTCACTTCTTCTTCAAGTCTCTGAGTTCATTCTTCTTCAAGTTTATGGGTTCACATATCTATAACTGCTCAAGTTCACACTTCATTCAAGCAGTGAAGTAACAACAATAGTATTGATATTCAAATTCCTTATAAATGAACATTATTTGATGAACAGAATGTATATAGAACTTATTAAAAGATATCATAACTCTTCTCTAGCAGATCATTTTACAGATACTAGAACTTATAAGTTACTTATAAGGAAATACTTCTGACTGAAGATATAAGAACTTATAAAGAAGATAGTAAATTCTTATACTATTTATCAGAGTTCACAGATAGTGTGATTCAGATTATATAAAGAACTTACTTCTCTATTTATCTCACAGAAATCTTGAAAACAGTTAGAAATGAATATTTTTATAAGTCTCTCTGAAAGTAAGAATATATATAATACCTGCTTTGACAGTGTACTGATAATAGTAGATTACTTTATTAAGATAACACACTTTATACTCATCTGTAAGAACTTAAAGTCAAAGAATTTAACTTATATCTTTATCTATGATGTGATTCAGTTGCATGAATTATCTATGAATATTATCTTAGATAGAGAATTAATCTTCACAGAGAAGTTCTGATCTGATCTGATAACTATACTAAAGATCTCACAAGATTTAAGTATAGCTTTTTATTAACAGATAGATGATCAGATAGAATATCTAATAAGTATATTAAAACAGTATCTGCAGTGCCTTGTTAATTATAATCAGAATAACTGAGTGTATTAATTATTACTTATAAAGTTCATATATAATAACTTAAAATATGTCAGTACAGATAAAACTCTCTTTGAAATACTCACTGAGACTCACTTACAGATGATCTTGATACACTTATAAGAGTATACTATAGAGTGTGATGATATCTGTAAATAGACTGAGAGAATTCAGAATATTCAGAAGAAAGTCTGTGAATTCTTGAAAAAGACTTAAGAGTATCAGAAGAGATACTATGACTTTAAGTATATTATAAAGAGTTTTAAGAAAGATAATAGAGTCTGACTAAGTCTAGAAAATATTATTATATGAAGATCTAGTAACAAGTTGAATCTCTTACAGACAGAGTCTTATAAGATTATGAAGAAAGTTAATTTATAGTTCTACAGATTGAAACTATTATCTGAGTTATAGATATATAATATTTTTTATATCTCTTTACTCTGTGAATATAAGGAATTTTCAGAAGAGAATTCTATAACTCATCACTCTATTTATGAAGTATTAGAGAGTGAAAGAGAATATCAGATTAAAGAAATTATTAACTCAGAAAAGTAAGATTATAAACTCTGATTCAAGATTCAGTGATAAGAGTATTCTGATAAGATAAATAAGTTTATTTAAGAATTATCTGAGTAGATAAGATATCTGCAGAAGCTGAGACATGACTTTCATACTATAAATTCTGATAAGTTAGAATAATATAGTCTTCACTAAGAATCTGATTGTGATAAAGATATTAACACTATTATTTATAAATTCTAATCTATAAGATAATGAGTTTCTACTGAGATAAACAGTCTGTGATGTATATAAAGAAAAGAAGAAATCATATTCTTATTAAAGTTAAAAAAATAAAGAAAATAAAAACAGAGCTGTAAACATAATTTAGAGATTAATAAAGAAAAAATAAAGAAAATTCACACTTATATTCTTAATACCTGTGATACTTAATTTCTCTGTAACTATTAATTCTCTTCTTCAAAGAAGCAGAGAGCATTATACTCACAGTACAGATAATTATTACATTTAATACAAAGACTGTCAGAAATGTACAGACTTTAGAAAAGCTGAACATCAGAGTGTATACAGTTACAGCAGAGTCTTAGAGACTGATCAT
Organism: Blastomyces dermatitidis ER-3; assembly: GCF_000003525.1. Lineage (NCBI taxonomy): Eukaryota > Fungi > Ascomycota > Eurotiomycetes > Onygenales > Ajellomycetaceae > Blastomyces > Blastomyces dermatitidis. The sequence goes on along the minus strand of NW_025544782.1, from coordinate 832,178 downwards.
CTGTGTGTGTAATTAGATATCTCTTATGAAGCTGTGTCTGCTTTCTCAGTTATACTGAAGTATTCAGCCTGAAAATAATTGAGATATGAAGAGAAGACTCATCTGTTCAGATTAACTCCTGTCATAAATTCATGACATTCACATTGTCTTGATTACCTGGATTTTGCAGATACCTGAGAACTTATCTTCTATTGATAATAGAATTGTAGAAATGCGCCGCGGCGTGAGAACTGTTAATAGAAAACCTAGACATATTTGTATATATCTGATCAGAGATTATACAGATAGAAAGAAGATGATCATAGATCTGTAAGACTGTAGAAGACACTGACAATATCAGAAGCTTTATAAGAACTGTTAACTAGAGTCTGTAAGAAATTACTTATGAAGAGACTTACAGCAAAGAATGAGACTACACTGCTTAGAGTCAGAAACTGATCTGAAGAAGACACAGAATTAGCTACTGATCTGAAGATCAGATACAGTGATGAGACTGAGAGAGATAAAGATACTGTTATGAATGATAATATTTCTACTTCATCAGCTGATAAAAAGTGATTAGAAGAGTTACAGAAATGTCTATAAGAAGCTCAGCAGCAGTCAGACATTGTTTATAAAGATATTGAAATTGAAAAAATTTTTATTCTTGATGTGATTCGGAAGAACGTACGACTGTCGGATAATAACGCGGCCGCTTCTGAACTTGCTTACAAGTGTAAAGAGGCCATAGCGGCCGCTAATTAATTTAGTGTATGATATATAAGAAGTCAGTGTACATCTGTAATTATACACTGACTTAAGCAATCTTTGAATCACATCTGATAGCATGTCTAAAAACTGGTGAGAAGCACAGGCTTCTTCAGAGTGTGATAATTCTGTCTATAAAGTGATTTATAGTTATCATGTCAGTGTGGTTCTAGAATGTCTCAAAAGATAGTGTATGAAGAGTAATGAGTGAAAGAGCATTCAATTGATACTGCTTCACTTATTAGAGGAAAACTTCATGCTCAGGTGAATGCCATGTATGTGAACTAGACTGACCGTGTGACCGTGTCTGAGACCAGGACCAGATTTTTTGATAGTCTCATTATCAATTTGACTGATCTTATTACATGATTTTAACATTAGATAGTGATCTCATACTGTCTCAGTGAGACTTACTGTCTACTCTTATCACATTTTTCAAATGAGATCATGATTTCCACTTCTCAATTTAAATTATTTTTATTGCTTTAAATGACTTTAAATTTCATTTGAGTGTTATCAAAAAGCGTTACTTTTTAAAAAATTAAAAATAGTCTAAAAAAAACCTTAAAATATCTAAAAATAGTAACTTTATGCTAAGAATGAGACTAAATGAGATCAAATGAGATTACTTTCTCATTTTTTTCAAGTCATGGTTTCATTTTAAGATCTGATATATAGTCACTTTACATGTTTTTTTAATAGCCAGTCCCAGCAGGATTCATGCCAAGAAATGTATGAAACTAGACCAAATGAGATCAAACATGAAATTCATGATCCCGGCGGCCAGTCTAATGTGAACAGATGAGATGTGAGACAAGAAATGAGAGCAGTGAACCAGATTCAAAGAAGATCACTCTTCACTCAAAGAGATAAAAGAGAGAAGTGATCATCATCAGAGTTGTATAATAATAACAGAAATCACATAATAATATAGTGATATAATGATAGACATTGTACAATTAACAAGAAATCACTGAAATGAATATCTTCTCTAGTTAATACAAATAACACCCTTCTCTGCTATCTGAATCAGAAGATATACAGAATCTCTCAGAGAGTTTACTTAAAGCAGTAAGAAAAACAGCTGCAACTACTGAATCAGAATTGAAGCTCTGTATATGTATAAGAATTCTAAATGAGATTAAGACCTTGTATACACAGTGACAGGCTGAGACAGAAGTCAAATAACAATTGACATTTGCTGTGAATCAAGTATTCACTATGAAGAGCTTCACTGACACAATCATCATTATTAATAAGAATAGAGAAAATCAGATCTTAGACCTGTAGCAGAAGATTGAATATTTACATAGATAGATAACTACACTGAATCTGAAGATCTTATCATGATTGTTCACAATCTCTTCAGAAGTGTACACATTATCAGAGACTACTGTGTAGAATGAGAATCTGAGTAGACTGATCATCAGAACCATGAATTTCACATTTAATCTCATTTAATCTAGTCTCATACATTTCTTAGCGTGAGTCCCATCAGGACCAAGCCTCAAAAAAATCTGAAAATGAACTATTTCTGAGAGAAATGATGTGAAAAATGACCAGATTTAATTCAAGAACAGTGAAATGAGAGTAATTTTCCAGAATAAACTATGAAAGATGATCATTCTTTCAAAATCAGAATGAGACTGAGACTGAAGATCAAAATCAGTCTCATTCAGTTCATTCAGTGATTGCTTATATAATCAGAATTTGATAACAATTATTGATAATGCTCATGAAACAACTAAATACATTCTTGTATAAGTTTATTCTTCACTTTCTCATGAAAACTACACTTCTCTGATATACTATGATCAGAGGTATTAAACTGTCTGATAATTTCATGTTTTACAATCATGAGTTTCTTGATTATTTCTTCTTGTAATTGTTCTCAGTGATAGTGATAAATATCTTGACTTGAGTTGAACTTTCACTTCATTCTCACCTCTGTCAATGAAATTGTCAGAATATCACATGTCATCAGTGTAACAGTTGAATATATACTCTCAACAATTTTTCATAACTCTAGAATTGATTTGATGTGTAAATTCATCAGATTATCTTGAAGATAGCAGTCAAATTCAGTTTTATAAGCATGTAGTTTTATCTGATTTTCAGTTGTAATCAATGTATGTAAGTTCTGTTTCAAAGTTAGTATTATAGTTCTATGTAATATGAAGTGTTATCAAAGATCATTACTTACTAGAGAATTATATTTCACTGTCTTCACATCTTAAACATCTGCTCATTCAAATCTCTGATAGTTGACATTATAGTAGTCTCAGACTAATTTAACATATAAGTCTCATTTCTTCTCTGTTCAATCTTGAGAAGTGTAGATGTTAACTTAATGAGAGAAATCTAGTAGAGCTGCTACAGCATAGTACTCTGTAAAAGATTGTTTCATTTTGCTGTAGTAATATGCCAGTTTATTTCTTACAGCAATAATAACCTGTGCTATAACATCATCTCAGACTGAATTTCTTTTTGAGTGATTCAACTGCTTCTCAAGATAAGTAAATAAACTGTTATACACTCATCAGACTGACTGCAGCATTGATGTATAAGTGATTGAGACTGTCTTTATTATCTTATAAAACTGAAACAGTAAATCAATCACATATTTCAACTGAGTTCACTTTATATCAGAAAGTTTTAATATCTGAATCTTTTTCTGATCAGAGTGTTGCACTCAATGATCAATTATCTGATATAATTGAAGAGTCTGAACAGTTATCTTATATGTTGAACTTCATCATATTCTAACATTCTGTATCATATTCAGTGATGTGACTGATTTGTTTATTTATTGAATATCATGAAATCATTATTGTTATTTAGAAGAGATACAAATCACATTAACAATGTTTCAAATCTATGATATTTAAATTATTAATCAATCTATTCAAAATTAACAGTAGTGTTATTAAAAAGCATTATCAAAAAGCAATATTAAAAAGTGTTATCAAAAAACATTATCTTTTGCAAAGTGAATGTAAAAGTTACTTGAGTAATCACTTTCATCTCATTCTCATCTCAAGAATCAGCCATCTCATTATTCTTTATCTTGATGTTAAGATTCTTTATCAGTGTTTGTATCACAAGTTGAATCACATGAGCAATGCAGAGAATATGACCTTGTTTATCATTTCAGAAATGCAAAGCCAATTTTTGCTTCAAGCTCTTCATCATAGTGTAGTTATTCACAGCATTGTCAGTTATAATTGTAAGAAGACTGAGACTAATATCTCAATAGTTATTTTTAATCACAGTTATTAATATCTCTATCATATAATCCTCAGTATGACTACTGATCAATGATTCAAATTCAATTAATGTCTCTCAATAAGTTCAGTTCTCATCAATGTAATAACATGTAACTTTCATAAATACAAGATTGTTTATACTAGTTCATGCATTCACTGTGAGAGATACTCTTCAATGATTCTTCAACTCTGATTCTAGATGTTGCATATTAACTTTGTAGTATGTCTCAAGGTTAGACTGAAGACAGAATTGATGTGAAATATGAAGATTTGAATTAAGTATTTAAAGAAGTGTTCAGAATTCAGGGTTTTCAATTGATCAAAGAGAAAGATTCAGAGATATACACATGTAAAGTAATTGTTCACAGAAGTTATCAGATGAGAGCTGTGAAATCAGAGTACTGATATGAGATTGTTTTCACATAATTTTCTTCAAATTAGAAAGTTAGTATTATCAAAAATCATTATCTGATAGAGTAACTTATCAGCTCAGTAGTAATTTTCTGATTATTTTTCTTTTGTTATCTGCATTCTGATGACTTCAGATGTCAGAAAATTTCTTCAGAACTATGATCAGTTCATGATGAATGTTTCTGAATGAAGTTGCAGTGATTGTAGCAGAGAGATAACTCTTCAGTAATCTGTAATACAATCTGTTGATAATTATTTCATAGTTCATCTCAATGTTTGTGTTAAGTTTTTCATAAATTTTGTGATCTGGAATCAGATGTGAAGAATGAAGTAATTATTCATCATAATTGAAAGAGAGCATTCTATGTTGAATTGTAAACAATATAGACTTTATAATTCACAGTGATTTCTTAAAGAGTTTGTGAATCTTCAATAGAAGTAAAAGAAGTGAAAGAAGTGAATTCAGAAGATATGATAATAATTTAAGAAAGATGATAATTTATTTTTAATAACTGATCACTGATGTGTGTAAGAAGAATTAATATAAGAGAAAATAATCTTGTTTCTTAGCTTAGTTATAATTTTAGTACTAACTCAGATTGAATATTATCAATGTATAAAAGTAAATAAACAATCTTGATTAATCTCTGTCATATTTCTTGAAATATATTAATATTGTGAAAGAGAGTGTTACTAAATTATATTATCAGATAATATCATTAAAAATATATTAATATTGTGAATATCAATGTTAAAAAAATGTTGATACTTATACATTATAGTGATTTGTGAATCATGATAGTTAAATATATATATATATATATATATTGTTTCTGACTTGATTACAACTTGTACAATAATTTTTAAAAACTTAAAATTAATTTCAATTATTAATAATTATGAACTTACAACTAACTAATATAAAAAGAAAAAAACTTTTTCTACTTATTATCTTTCTTCTCTTTCTCATTCTTCTTATCATTCTTTATAATTCACTTTTCATTCTTCTTCTTCTTCTTCTTCTTCTCATCTGAGATGATAATCATCTTAAAATCTCCCTCTGCTGTCTTCTCAGAAGAGGGTTTCTACTGCTCTCTCTCAGCCAGGTCAATCTGTGTCTCAAAATCCTGCATTTTCTGATCTGCTGTCTCAGGTTTCACTTCAGCAGTAAGCAGATTGACATGCTCAGAGAGCAGTACTGTCTTCTCAATATTCTGAATCATGAAGTGCATTCAAGACCTGAATAAGACCTCAATTCTCTTCTTCTCTGTCAGCTTCTGCTAATCAATTAGAGAACAGAAGCATTATTAAAAATCATTATCTCTTAATAAATAAAAAACTTACTAGTTTTGACTTCTTTGTCTCTCACTTCAATACTCTCTCAATCTTCTTCTATTATTACTTATTTATAGTAACACTCTTCTTCTCTCTTTCTCTCTTTATCTTGATCTCAAATCATTCTCAGAACTTCTTCTGATCTCACTGCTACTGTATGAGACTCTTCACTGTCTTCTTTTTCAATCTCTCACAGGTGGTGTCATTCACATTATTTCTATACTTAGTTCAGTCTAAATCTATCAGAAGTATTACTTAAAATTGTTATTATTCTACTCTCTTACAGAGTCTCTTCAAGGCATTATAATATATCTTACAATCTGTCTCTTCTCACTTGAACATCTTCTTCTTCTCTTTCTTCAATCTGTGACAGTACTCACGCGCCTTGATGATCCACAGGACCACAGAATATTTGAAGAGAAATGACATGATTAATTTCAGTGAGTATTGAAGAGAGATGAAGGTAGAAGAGACGGTCAGAAATGATATGATAATAATAATGATAATAATGATGATGATAATGATAATAATAATAATAATGATAGTGATAGTGATGATGATGATGATGATGATAATAATGATAATAATGATGAAAGAGAGAGTGCATTGAAATATATTACTGACTTACTAAATATAAAGAGACTTAAAGAAAATATTAACAGCTTTTAGCAATGTACAGAAACAGCTACAGTGTTACATAGCAATATCATCTTCATTCAATACATGCACTATTGATATTCTTTGTATACAGTTATCATATAATCTGTATCAGAAATACATGCAGAAAACAGATCTTTATTACTAGAATAAATGATTGCAGCAATTCTCTGTTTTCATATTATAAAGATAAGTTATTCTTATTTCTTTCTTCTCTCTTTTCTCTTCTTCAATCAATCACTAATTTCAAGCTGGTATGAAAACTATTAAAACACTCTCAGAAATTCTCAAATTGAAGAGTATAGACTAATCAAATTTCAAATACAGAAGAAATCAAATTATCTTCTACAGATTCAATTACTCATCTCTTCTTAAATAAAATAGCAGTCATGTTCCTCTCTCTCTTCAATCAAATGAAACATGACCTGTGAAAAGTGAGTATTATATCAGATCATAATGATCAACACAGTCTCAGCACACAGAGCTGTATATACACAGTGTGTACTGAACTGAGAGACTGCATGAATTACAAATCAGCAGCAGCATCTCAGAGAGAGCTGTGTAGCATGAGAAAGCTGTAACTCTCAGTCACATGCACAGAGAGTGAATCACTGCAGTAAGTATATATGTATTGAAGTAATACTTTTTAATAACACTCAGTCTCTAATATAATGAAAATAGAGTCTCTCTGTGAGATCTGTTTCTATCAGAAGTCAGAGAATCTTATATTTCTCAAGATCATCTTCACACATCTTATTCATGAAATTAATAAGAAGAATCATCAATTTCAGCATTCTGCTCTTAATGTTATTCAAGTGACAGCAGAGTTCATTCTGATCACACTTTTTAAGTGTATATTTTCTAATTATTCACATTTATATAGATATATACTGATTATTTGTTAGATGATGTTAAGACAATAACTTATCACAGTCATATTATTCTCACTGTGAGAGATACATAGTTAGTGATAAATATTGCAAAGACTCTGAGAAGTGAGTATTTTGAGAATACTGCAGCTCTGTAATCTTGATTTTTTTTTATTTTTATTTTTTATTTTTTTCTTTTCTTTTTCTTTTTTTTTTTTTATTTTTCTTTCTCTTTCTATCTCTTTTTTTCTTTCTCTTCTTTTTTTCTTTCTCTTTTTTTTTTTTTTTATTGTGAATTTTTCTTGTTGTTTTATTTTTTTATTTTTTTATTATTTTTTATATTTTACATTTTTTTTTTAATTAAAATGATATTAATTATGATCTGTGTTCAGAAAAGTAATAATATTTAATAACACTCTCTATTAAATTTTCAACAAATGAGCACTATGTTATGATATTATGTAAATGAGAAATGATTTTATGATCTCATTTAATGCCATTTTCAATAATGAAATCAGAATGAAAATGTGACTAAGAATTTAAATATATTCTTTATCTGAGACTAGATTTTTATTTGAAAAGTGAATCTGAGACCTTTAATATTTGAAATAACGGGATTTGAAATCAATGTGATGAATACAAATCATGACTAGAAGTAATACTTTTAGACAATGTGATAACTGTAAAGTTTGATCCTGGTTTCAGACACGGTCACACGGTCAGTCTAAATCTGAGTATGAAATATATCAAGTCAGAAGATCTGCTGAAGTCATTAAGCTTTAATAATAACTGAAAAAATAATGCTGTAATCAGCTGACTAAGTCAGATGCAATCATATTATCAGATTGAATGTGAACTCATAGACAGACAGTTAACAGAATTTTAACAAGTCTTAAGATCTGCTATATTTCTATATGAAAAAACAAAGTCATTATAAATAACTGATAAAAAGATGAATCTCACAGATCTGAAGTGATATTCATTCTTATAAATATGAAATGAGTTTTTTAAATGAATCTTGCATAACTTTGAGAAAGTGAATATATAAGATAAGTATTATAAACACTTCACTGAGTGTAGATAAGTGAGTAATCTTATATTATACTTCACACACTTTAGCTTATACTATCTTATATTGAATGAAGAGCTTTTAACATCTTTCTGTTTACAGATCTTCATTTATAATCTTATATCTGAGTTAAAAGTGAAATGAAAATGCTTAATCTCACAGTCAGATACAGTGAAGAAAGTATATAATATTCTTATTATACAGAAACAAGTGAGTCAATTACAACAGAAAATACTGTAATCAAGTATATCTCAGTAAAGAACAGATAATCAGACTTCTATAACACAAGTTACATACTCAGATACAATGAATCTAGATCTGAATACTATTATTAAAGCACTGAATTCTCTGAAAAAGAAATTCTCTGAGTGAAAATCTTGATATTATAAGTATTGAGCTTGCTTCAACTGCAGATGTCAAAATCATGATATAAAAGATTGCACTCAGCATGTACAGTTAAGAGAAGTAAGAGAGTCAAAAAACTAGCAGAATCAGTGAGCTCAGAGACACTCACTGATATTCTATGAAAAGTCTTCAAAATGAAAGAGATGTCTGTGTTAGATGATTCTCTGAATTCTATAAATATCAAGAGAAAGCAGGCTTCTGACTAAGATACAGATGAGAATGAAGTGAACACTCATCTTAATACCTTAAGATCTGAAATATTAATGTATAAGAGATACTTAAGTAAGAATTGAGAGATGACTGCAAAAGTGTTAGCAGATATAGAAGCTTCTATACAATATATTAATAATTATATAATTTGAAGATTGAAAGAGATTCATCAAGTAAAGAATCTCTGATATATAAAATTATCTGATAATTGATATGTAATATTATCTGTAAGAGTAAGAGTTCCCTTGCACTTCAGAGAATGATCTTGCTATATTTGAGTATAAGAGCTGTAGAATATGAAATACAATCTTATTCTTGAACTCAATTGATTTCAAAGATTCAATCTGCAGATTCAATGATGTACATATCATATACAGTTAACTGATAGAAAGAAAAGAGTTCATACAATTCTATTAACTGATATGAGAAGAACATTTCACATCTCTGATATAGAAGAGTTAAATCTGCTTACACATTAATAAGCAAAGAGAATAATTTGAAAGATCTTATTCAAAAGCATTCTGTATATCATACAGAATCTGAAAGCAGAGGAAATCAAGATAAAAGATATATGAGAGAATAAGTGTATGAAGAAGCTTCTGAAGAAGCATAAGAAGGTCTTCTGAATAGATTTTTCACTGAAATTACTGCTGAAATGAGAATTTATACATGAGATTAACATAAGAGATGTAAAACCAGTCAATCAGAATGTGTACTCTCTGTCACAAACATATCTTGAAGAACAGAAGTGTCAGATCACAGATCTTCTAGAACATGATCTCATATAATTCTCATCAAGCATGTGAGGCTTTTTAGTTCTATTCATGAAAAAGATGAGTGAGAAGTAATGAATATGTATTAATTATCAAGCACTTAATAAGCTGATAATCAAGAATGAATATTCACTGTCATGAATTCAACAACAGTTGAATACAGTTGAAAACATCTGATATCTATCAAAGATTAATCTTCTCTCAGAATACTGACAGATCTGTGTAGATAAACTATCAGTTTTATAAACTGTATTTAACATGTAATGAGAAAAGTTCAAATTTCTGACAATGTTATTCAGTCTGATAAATATGCCTGTTATCTTGTAAACAATGATAAATACAATTCTTTATAAACAGAATGAAATCTCATGTCTTGTATATCTCAATGATATTCTAGTCTTTTCAAACTCATACAATGAATATCTGAAGCATCTCAATGAAGTGCTTATAACTCTGACAGAGTATAAGCTCTACATCAAATCAATCAAGTGTGTATTTAAAATGAAAGAGTTGAAGTTCATAGAATATGTAGTAAGTGATGACTGTATACATCTCATTCTGAAGAAATTGAATGTCATAGTGAATTGACTGCAGCTGAGAAACATACATCATGTATAATAGTTTCTTAAGTTAATCTCATACTACTGCAGATTTATTAAGGATTTTGTATGAATATCTGCATCACTCTCAGATCTCTTAAGAGAAATGAATACAAATCTGTGAAAGAAGAAGTTTCATTCAATTATCTGAAATGCTGTGTGTAAAGAGGTTTTTCTCACACTGAGAGAATGTGTAATAACATTCTCAGTGCTTATTCAATCAGATTATAATAAATCTTTCTACATTGAGACAGATGTATCTGAATGAGCTATCAGAGACACTCTTCTACAGATGAGTAAGAACAGCAAGCTGCATCTGATAATGTATGATAGTAGAAAACTATCAGACACTGAGCTCAATTACTCAGTGTATGAAAAGAAATTACTAGCAATCAAGCACAAACTGATGTTGTGAGATAGATATATCAACAACAGGTATACAATAACAGTGATCACAGATTATGAAAGTCTTATCTATCTATAATTAATAATAAAATCTTTTAAACACTTAGCATGTTGAATCTCAGAGTTTCAAGTGTATAATCTTTATATTAAATATTAAAAGAGATTGAATACTGTGATATCTGATGCAATCAGTCACAGATCTGATTTCATAAGTAAGAGTTCTGTGAATCAGATATAAGAGATGTTTATATTAAATATACTGAGAGAATGCAAGAAATCAGAATAAGTAAATATCATGATCTCTTACTTAAAGAATGATAAGATGTCAGATAATAAGTGTCTTATGAAAGTAGTAGAAGAGATGCTTCTGAACTTTAAGCTGAGAAAATTGAAAAATGATGTTGTGCTTTACTGTGATCTAGAATACACAGAAGCTCTCTATCTAGAATCTTCATTTAAATGTGACTTAGTGACTCACATGCACAAGGAATTCAGCTACTTAGAAAGCTCTGAACTCATGAGTGTACTTGAATCAAGAGTATACTGGTCAAGCATGACTGAGAACATTCAGATATACACTCATGAGTGCCTGAATTATCAGATCATGAAAGAATCTAAGAAAGAATTAGAATGTGAGAAAGTGCAACATCAGATGAAGTGTATGATATAATTATTCAAATAATAAGAGATGAATCTCATAGACATATTACTGTGAATATCAAATGAAAATTGATGAATAATCACTACTATAGATTACACTACTGACTGATCAGTTGTAAAAGCAGTTTCAGAGATAATAGAGAAGATGATAGTGAAGTTTCTATATAATAAGATCTATGTCAACTATGAAATGCCACACAAGATTCTAACTGATAACAGTGTGAACCTTGTGAGAGAAGCAGTGAGACATTTCATAGACCAGTTATAGATAAGATATTGTAGAATAATGTTATATTATTCACAGATGAACAGAAAGATGAAATGCTTGAATGAAATCTTGAGCAATATGCTGATGAAATATCTAGTGAGCAAGTCTATGAGACTATGAAATGAATATCTCGGGCAGGCGCTGTTGACCACGCGGATTCAACAGCATGCAGTCTTCAAGCATTCATCATTCTATCTGTTGTATGAATTGCATCCGCGCATTCTGAAGAATGCTTTGAAAAAGATGAGGAAGGAAACAACAGTTGTGAATACAGAATCAAGATTGAAAGAGATCAGTCACACACATGCAAAAGCTAATAAGTTACTCCTGAACTGAGCAATTCAATTAAAAAGAATACAAGACTCACTAGTTAAGAAATTGAGTCTCAAGATGAGAATGTGAGTTCTTATACATAATGAGAATTCTGAGAAGTTTCAATCTAGATGATTTGAGTCATATAAAATACTCAAATCACATTCTCTGAAAATGTACATATTGAAAGAATCAGAGAGATGAGTCTTATACAACTTAATAAATAATTCATAACTTATAAAAGCAAAGATACAAGATCTGAGTAAATTATAATCATCTACAGCACTATTATCAGTGTTGAAAAAGAAGAGACTTATAATTGAAAAGTCTCACAAAGTAAGAGAAATCATAGATACTTATAAACCAGATGATCTCACTTATTCTGACCTTTTCATGATTATAAGAAAAGAATGAGAAGAAATGAAGAAATCAGATGAATACTACACTTCAATAAGTGATGAGACTGTAGCTGATTATATAATAATATGCTGCAGACAGCGGGTGCAATGTGGTAAAGAGCAGTCTCAAAGTGACAGACTTGTATATGAGTCAGATTGCAGAAGAAAAAGAAATTCAGAGTTGAATTTGACTGTTTACATCAGTTTAATTGCAGAGATCACAGAGAATGAACTATCTGAAACATTCACAGATATGTGAGATTAAGTCATCTCAACCTCTGAGAATGCTCAGAGATCAGATGAGATTAGTTTCAATGAGTTGTTCACTGTAGTGATCTGAGTGAGTGAAGAGAGACAGTATAATGCATGAGACAGAATTATAAAAGATGAAAGCTGCTGAACCTAGTCACTGAACACATATTATATAGAGATCACATAAGAGTAGTGACTAGCAGACAAAGGAAAAGTGTAAGAAAAGAAAAGAAATAATGAATTGATCATCAACTGTAAGAGTCAGCTGTAAAAGATAAATATTATCATATACATCTCATTCATTTTTATATATTACATGTTTAATCTATTTCCAACATCACATCATCTGAAAAATGTCAAAAATAAAGAAAATCTTAAAACTCAAGATCTGTAAGAAATTTGAGAGCTGTAAGCTGCTCTTATAATAATACTGTATATATCTTCAATTTCTCTACTGCTCTGTATACAACATTAATATCATTTATCACAAGATTGACTGAAATGCCAATATAGAAATGCACATGTGTATGTATAGAGAAATTAAAGAGAAGCACAGAACTCACAGAACTAGAAGTCAGAGCAGAGAGAGTGAAGACAGAAGAAATAGAAGAAGAAGAAGACACAGAACTGAATGAATGATAGCAGAAGCTATTCAGAGCTGAATGCTTATAACTCAGTGTGTGCACAATCTTCTCTGCAGAGAAGAAAGAGAAAGCAATAAGAGAAGCTTGAGAGTGAAAGAGAGTAGTCTCAGCAGTATTATCATCTTTAATCAGAATAGTCTCTGACATCAGAGCAACTAAGAATTATTATTAGTATATAAAAATTGTAAAATCAGAGATGAGAACAGTTACTGAATGAATATCTGCTAGTCTTAGAGTTGTACATACAATTACAACATGTATAAGGCTTCTCAGAAAGAGAGAGAGAGATATGAGAGAATGTAGAAAGTAGAATATAGTGTGTGAATAACTCATTTTCATAACAATATCTCAGACAAGGTGTATAAGTCTTATATCTATAAGTGTAAAAGAGTATGATATCTGTATTCTCATTTCTGAAAACACAGATATTCTTCACCTGTATCACAAAGTTAAATGATAAACATTAGAGAATAGACTAATATAGATTGATTATTCTGAAGATATTCATTAGAGCAGATATATCTGTAATATTGAATTTAACAGTCATGAAAAGTTTCTTGATATCTATGAATATCATGACTTCATACACAGTAAAACTCATAACAATTTCCTCTAAGAACAGAAAAATCAGTGTCAGAAAGAAAAGATGAAAAGAAAAAGACTTACAATCTTAATACTGTTAAGAAGAGAGATAATTCTCTGATATAAATAAATAATTCTCTCATTATGAATATTTAAAATAAATATAATAATCAGTATCTGTGACTGAGCTTCAGATAGTCATGTTATACACAGTCTTCATACAATAAATCATTCTAGAAGTTGACAAGAAAGACAGAAGTGTATATACTGGTAAACATGATTCATTAAGTCTATACAACATCTTCTTGAAATGAGAAGAGCTGATAATGAAAGCAGAGATGATAAAACCAGAAGTAGTGAAAGTGAGAATCATGGGAATAGGAGTAGTGAGAGCGGGAGAACCAGACACAGAGACAAGTGTAGAAGATTGAAGAGCAGCAGAGAAAGAAACAGAGAGAGAAGTAGCAGAGAAAGAAGCAGTAGAAGAGATAAGAAGAGATGCAGAAGACCTGATCACACATAATACAAGCAATTTCTTCATTATCATGTTCTTCAAGTTCTCAATCAATGATAATCTTGAATGAAATGATGATAGCATTCAATGATAACAATGATGAAGAAGATGATTAAAGAATGAGAAAAGTTAGTAAATGAGTGATGTAATATAGTGAAAGTTTCTTTGTGAGAGTGTACATAGAATGCTAGCTGAATCAGAAATAGATTACATAATTGCGAAATACTAGTGATGAGCTAATCTGCATGAAGCTAGAGTGTATGACATAGTCATGTAAGTGTGACTGAATCTGATGAGAGAGAATGTGATTCAGAAGAACATACAACTGTCAGATAATAATACAGTCACTTCTGAACTTGCTTATGAGTGTAAAGAGGCCATAGCGGCCGCTAATTAATTTAGTGTATGATATATAAGAAGCCGGCGTACGCCTGTAATTATACGCTGGCTTAAGCAATCTTTGAATCACATTGAGAAGTTTCTGAATTAATATACAGATATTGTTAAAAACACTCTCTCTCTATTATCTGAGTGAAAACACTTCATGAATGAATGAGAATACTCACAGTTTATAAGAATGAGAGCTGTAACAGAAAAAGAGAAAAGAAGATAAGATTTCACAGACAGATCTGAGATATTTATACTACTCTAGAGAGATTTATTTACACTGTGAGTAATTCTGTAAAACAGTTAGATCACTCTAGTAAATAAAGAGTGATTGTGAATTACAGATCTGAATCTTTCTATATGACTACAAAGAGTGATTACAGACTGCAGATATCTTGATTCTACAATTTTACAGAGTTAATAAAAGAATGAAAAATTTCTCACAATTCTACAATGTTAAAGAATGATGATTTATGAGAATGAGTGAAAGATCAACTCATGAATACTTCTCTTTGATAGAAGTGATCTCACAGAAAGTGATTCATCTGTGAGATGAATCTGTGTGATGATCACATAAGAATCTCATGAAAAAATAATCTATTCTTTCAGGCTATGAGACAGTTATACATAGCCTGTATTACCTCAGTAGCTGATTATGAAGTTCAAGTTTGATGAAACAATTAAGGTAACTTCACTGAACTGTTTCAAAGTCTATAAAACAGAGCTTTGAGAAGAATTCTGAGAGCATTCAAATCCTCTTCTATTAAAGCAATGAAAATTGAAGCTTCAATTCCATCTTCTGCTATTCAATTTGAAAAGGCCTGTATGAACTATGCTCTGGGAGTCATGAAGATGAGCTTAAATCATATAATCAGAGAAAGAGTCTCTTCTTCATTTCCATCAGTTAACTCAGGAAATGAACTGAATTGAAATAGATTTCTTGATTGAAATGAGAATAATGCTTTAAAGAAAATGCTCTCTTAACTGTATAGACTATATTCACTTATCAAGAATCAATTTTCTTCATTAAATGTTGAGAAAATTGATCATGAGAAGATATTTCTCTGAAGAGAAAAGCTGAAATCTCTTATAGACTTACAAATAAGTGAACTATCTAAAGAGAGAGAATATGAACAGCATTTGAAGAAGATCTCTACAATCAATATAAAAGACTCTATTCTGATTTACTCAGATGGCTCAAAAAATGAGAATTTGAATAGATTAGATACAGGCATTGCTTATACTGAAGATAATATCAATTTTATCTCAGATTTCTGGAATTTAGGCTGTGAATCTGAAGTCTTTGATGCTGAACTATTTGTAATAGTGAAAGCTTTCAAACTCATTGAAATAAAATCTTATAAAAGAGGAAATAGTTTGAAAGAGACATGAATATTCTCTGATAGTTAAGCTGCTTTAAAAAGACTTAGAAATAGTCAGATTCATAATGATCAAATGAATCTTGAACTGATTTTAAACTCTGTTTTGAAAATTCAAAAGAGAAGAACATCAAAACTGATAATTCATCTGCATTGAGTTCCTGCTCATATGAATATTCATGACAATGAATTGGCTGATTCGGCTGCAAAAAAGGGTTCAGAATTAAGCAGATCTATTTAAAAAACAGTGTCCTGATCTTTTATAAAGAGAAAGATAAAAGAATCTTGTTTAAACAAGTGAAATGAAAGCTGGCAGAAACAAAAGAAGAGCATACATTATTCAAGATTTAAGATAAAACCAAAGTGGAAATCTTGTTCAATTAAATGTAAAAAGAAAATATTCTCATTCATAATTCAGCTAAAACTAGAACATGGTTATTTCAAATCCTATATACAAAGATTTGATGATAGATTTGATTCAACAGAGTGCTCATTCTGCAATACAAATGAAAATTCTGAGTATATTGTAATACATTGTGCATTATACAATAGTCTCAGAGTCAGATTAAAGAAGAAGTATGATTTAAATCAATTAAATATGAGGTTCTTATTCTCAACTGAGACAGGAATTAAATACTTAATAGACTTTCTATCAGAAACTCAAGCAGCTACAACAAAATAACTGAATTCAGAAGTATCTGAATATGAAGAGGCAGAAATTGATTAGATATAGTCTGTTAAAACAGCTATATAATATCTGTTAATAATTTTATTTTGTTATAGTCTCTCTTTACTGTACTTGTTTCTTTCTGTTCTTTTCTATCTATCTATTTAATGTGTCTATCTTTAAGACTATGTTCTCTTTTCCTTTGTCATGATATTTTCAAATGATTTCAAAGTACCAGAAGGTGCTGAAATACTGCAATTTATAAACAGTTTTTGTATTCTGAGCTAGAATTTTCTGATTTTACATATCTGAAATTGATAAGTGTATAATAGTTGACTCTATAGATATAGGAAAAACTCTGAAAACTAAAGGTTTTCAGGTAGATGTCATAGTCTCTGACTGCATACATCTATAATTGAAGAATAATAATAATAATAATAATCATGAAAAAATGATTAAAGATCAACTGAAACTCTTTATATTAGAAGATGTGAAATGAATCTGTGTGATAATCACACAAGAATCTTGTAAAAATGATTAAGAGTCAATCAGAACTCTTCTGTATGAAAGATGTGAGATGAATCTATATAATAGTCAGAGAAAGATCTACAGATTATAAAGAATCTTATGAAATAAGAAACTGAGTGACAGACTCTTTTCTCTTTGTAATAATAAGGAATTTTTCCTCACTGAGGTTTTTTTTATATAGATGTGAAGAGTTTTTAGTGAGTATCACTGCAGTGCTGAGCCTGATTCTATGAAATTACTCAGTAAAAGACTTCATGAATAAAGTCTTAGAGAGAAAAAGATATGTGGTTCGGAAGAACGTACAACTGTCGGATAATAACGCGGCCGCTTCCGAACTACTAGCGTACGAATGTAAAGGGGGCCCTAGCGGCCACTAATTAATTTAGCATACGAGATTCAATATATAAGAAGCCGGTGTACACCTGTAATCATACACTGACTTAAGCAACCTTTGAATCACATCTGATAGCATGTCTAAAAACCAGTGAGGAGCGCAGGCTTCTTCAGAGTGTGATAATTCTGTCTATGAAGTGATTCATAGTTATCATGCCAGTGTGGTTCTAGAATGTCTCAAAAGATAGTGTACAAAGAGTGATGAGTGAAAGAGTATCTGATTGATGCTGCTTCACTTGTTGAGAGAAAACTTCATACCCAGGTGAATGTCATGTATGTGAACAGACAAGGTGTGAGAAAAGAAATGAGAGTGATGAACCAGATTCAAAGAAGACTGCTCTCCACTCAAAGAGATAAAAGAAGAGGTGGCCACCACCGGAGTCATATAATGATAACAGAAATCATATAATGATATAGTAATAGAATGATATAGTGATATAATAATACAGTGATATAGCAATATAACAATAGACATTGTATAATTAATCAGAAATCAATCACTGAAATGAATATCTTCTCTAGCTAATATAAACAACACTCTTCTTTGCTATCTGAACTGAAAGATATACAGAACCTCTCAGAGGATTTACTTGAAGCAGTAAGAAAAGCAGCTGAAATCACTGAACTGAAATTGAAGCTCTGTATATATACAAGGATTCTAAATGAGATCAAGGCCTTGCATATGCAGTGACAGGCTGAGATGAAAGTTAAACAACAATTGGCATTTGCTGTGAATCAAGCATTTACTATGAAGAGCTTCACTGACATAATTATCATCATCAATAAGAATAGAGAAAACCAGATCTTAGATCTGCAGCAGAAGATCAAATGTTTACACAGATAGATGACTACACTGAACCTGAAGATTTCATCACAATTGTTCATAATCTCTTCAGAAGTGTACACATCATTGAAGACTGCTGCACAGAATGAGAATCTGAGCATGAGATACATTAAGCTGAGAGATCTGCTGAAGCTATTAAGCTTCAATGATGACTGAAAAAATGATGCTGCAATCAGCTGACTAAGTCAGATATGATTATATTATTGAATTGAATGTGAACTCACAGACAGACAGTCAATGAAATTTCAACAAGTCTTAAGATCTACTGTATTTCTATATGAAAAAGTAAAGTCATTATAAATAACTGATGAAAAGATGAATTTTACAGATCTGAAGTGATATTCATTCTTATAAATATGAAATAAGTTTTTCAAATGAATCTTACATAACTTTGAGAAAGTGAATATATAAGACAAGTGTTATAAATACTTCACTGAGTGTAGATAAGTGAGTAATCTTATATCATACTTCACACACTTCAGCTTACACTATCTTATATTAAATGAAGAGCTTTCAACATCTTTCTGTTTACAGATCTTCATTCATGATCTTACACTCAAGTTGAGAGTAGAATGAAAATGCTTAATCTTATAATCAGACATGATGAAAGAAGCATACAACATTCTTATTATACAGAAATAAGTGAGTCAATTATAATAGAAAATACTGTAATTAAGTATACTTCAGTGAAGAACAGGTAATCAGACTTCTATAACACAAGTCATACACTCAGATACAATGAATCTAGATCTGAATGCTATCACTAAAGCACTGAATTCTCTGAAAAAGAGATTCTCTGAGTGAAAACCTTGATATTGCAAGTATTGAGCTTGTTTCAACTGCAGATATTAAAATCATGATGCAAAAGATTGCACTCAGCATATGCAGTCAAAAAACTAGCAGAATCAGTGAGTTCAGAGACACTCACTGATATTCTATGAAAAGCCTTCAAAGTGAAAGAGATGTCTGTGTTAGATGACTCTCTGAATTCTGTGAATACAAAGAAGAAGCAGGCTTCTGAATGAGATGCAGATGAGAATGATGAAGTGAATACTTATCTCAATGTCTTGAGACCTGAAATGTTAATATATAGAGAGCACTTGAGTAAGAATTAAGAGATGACTGTTAAAGTGTTAGCAGATACAGAAGCTTCTATACAATATATTGATAATTATATAATCTGAAGATTGAAAGAGGTTCACTGAGTGAAGAATCTCTGATATATAAGATTATCTGATAACTGATATCTGATATCACCTGCAAAAGTAAGAGTTCTCTTGTACTTTGAAGAATGATCTTGCTATATTTAAGTGTGAGAGCTGCAGAATGTGAAATATGACCTTATTCTCAGACTTAATTGATTTCAAAGATTCAATCTGCAGATTTAATGATGTACATGTCATATACAGTTGACTGATAGAAAGAAAATGATTCATACAATTCTATCAACTGATATGAGAAGAACATTTCACATCTCTGATATAGAAGAATTAAATCTGCTTATACATCAATAAGTAAAGAGAATGATTTACAAGACCTTATCTGAAAGCATTCTGTATATCATACAGAACTCAGAAGTAGAGAAAACTAAGATAAAGAATATACAGAAGAACAAGTGTATGAAGAAGCTTCTGAAGAAGTATGAAAAGATCTTCTGAACAGATCTTTCACTGAAATTGCTGCTGAAATGAGGATTTGTACATGAGATTGATACAGAGAATGCAAAATCAGTCAATCAGAACATGTACTCTCTGTCACAAATACATCTCAAAGAACAGAAGTGTCAGATCACAGATCTTCTAGAATATGATCTCATACAACTCTTATCAAGTGTGTGAGGCTTTTCAGTTCTATTCATGAAAAAGATGGATGAAGAGTGATGAATGTGTATCAATTATTAAGCACTTAACAAGCTTATGATCAAGAATGAATATTCACTGTCATGAATTCAACAACAGTTGAATACAGTCAGAAATACCTGATATCTATCAAAGATCAATCTTCTCTCAGAATACTAACAGATTCATATAGACAAACTGTCAGTTCTGTGAACTGTGTTTAATATATAATAAGAGAAGTTTAAATTCCTAGCAATGTCATTCAGTCTGACAAATGCACCTGTTATCTTTCAAATAATGATGAATACAATTCTTTATAAACAGAATAAAATCTCATATCTTGTATATCTCAATGACATTCTAGTCTTTTCAAACTCATATGATGAATATCTGAAGCATCTCAATGAAGTGCTTATAACTCTGACAGAGTATAAGCTCTATATCAAATTAATCAAGTGTGTGTTTGAAATAGAAGAGTTGAAGTTTGTGAAATATGTAGTGAGTGATAGCTGTATACACCTTATTCTGAAGAAATTGAATATCATAGCAAATTAGCCGCAGCTGAGAAATGACATTATGTATGACAGTTTCTTGAGTTGATCTCATACTACTGCAGGTTCATTAAGGATTTCATATAAATATCTGCATCACTCTCAGATCTTTTAAGAGAAACAGATATAAATCTGCAAAAGAAGAAGTTTTGTTTAATTATCTGAAATACTGTGTGCAAAGAGGCTTTTCTCACACTGAGAGAATATGTAACAACATTCTCAGTGCTTATTTAACCAGATCATGATAAATCTTTCTACATTGAGACAGATGCATTTAAATGAGCTATCAGAGACACTCTTCTACAGATGAGTAAGAATAGCAAGCTGCATCTGATGATGTATGATGGTAGAAAACTATCAGATACTGAGCTCAATTATCCAGTGCATGAAAAGAAATTGCTAGTGATCAAGCATGCACTGGTGTTGTGAGATAGATATATCAATAACAGGCATATGATAACAGTGATCACAGATCATGAAAGTCTTGTCTATCTATAATTAATAACAAAATCTTTCAAACACTTAGTACATTGAATCTCAGAGTTTCAAGTGTATAATCTTCATATTAAATACTGAAAGGAATTGAATACTGTGATGTCTGATGCAATCAGTTGCAGACTTAATTTCATGAATAAGAGTTCTGTGAACCAGGCACAAGAGATGTTTGTGTTAAACATACTAAGAAGATGCAAGGAATCAGAATGAGTGGACATCATGATCTCTTACTTGAAGAATGACAAGATGTTGAATAATAAGTGTCTCATGAAAGTAGTAGAAGAGATGCTTCTGAACTTCAAGCTGAGAAAATTGAAAAATGACATTGTACTTTACTGTGATCTAGGATACACAGAAGCTCTCTATCTAGAATCTTCATTTTAATGCAACTTAGTGGCTCACATGCACAAGGAATTTGGTCACTTAGAAAGCCCTGGACTCATGAGCATACTTGAATCAAGAGCATACTGGTCAAGCATGACTGAGGACATCCAGGTGTATGCTCATGAGTGCCTGAATTACCAGGTTGTGAAGAAATCTAAGAAAGGATTAGAATGTGAGAAAGCACAACATCAGATGAAGTGTATAATACAATTATTCAAACAATGAGAGATGAACCTCATAGACATATTACTGCAAACATCAAATGAAAATCAATGAATAATCACTGCTATTGATTACACTACTGACTGGCCAGTTATGAAAGCAGTTTCAGAGATGACAGAGAAGATGATGATAAAGTTTCTACATGATGAGATCTATGTCAACTATGAAATATCACATGAGATTCTAACTGATAATGATGTGAACCTTGTAGAAGAAGTGATGAGGCATTTCATGAGTCAGTTACAGACAAGACATTGTAGAATAACATTATATCATCTGCAGATGAACAGGAAGATGAAACACTTGAATGAAATCTTGAGCAACATGCTGATGAAATATCTAGTGAGCAAGCCTATGAGATTATGAGATGAATATCTCAGTCAGACACTATTAGTCACACAGATTTGACAGCATGCAGTCTTCAAGTGTTTATCATTCTATCTGTTGTATGAATTGCATCTGCGCATTCTGAAGAATGCTTCAGAAAAGATGAGGAAGGAAACAACAGTCACAGACACAGAACTAAGATTGAAAGAGATCAGTCACATACATGCAAAAGCTAATGAGTTACTTCTGAACTGAGCAATTCAATTGAAAAGAATATAAGACTCACTTGTTAAGAAATCAAGTCTCAAGATGAGAATGTGAGTTCTCATATACAATGAGAGTTCTGAGAAGTTTCAATCTAGATGGTTTGAGTTATATAAAATACTTAAATCACATTCTCTGAGAACATATACATTGGAAGAATCAGAGAGATAGATCTTATACAACTTAATCAATGATTCATAACTTGTGAAAGTAAAGATGCAAGATCTGAGTGAATTATGATTATCTACAGCACTATCATCAGTGTTGAAAAAGAAGAGACTTATAATTGAAAAGTCTTGTGAAGTAAGAGAAATCATAGATACTTATGAATCAGATGATCTCACTTATTCTGATCTTTTCACAATTATAAGAAAAGAATGAGAAGAAATGAAGAAATCAGATAAATGTCATACTTTAATAAGTGATGAGACTGTAGTCAGTTATACAATAACATGCTGCAGATAGCAGATGTAACACAGTAAAGAGCAGTCTCAAAGCAGCAGACTTACATGTGAGTCAGATTGCAGAAGAAAAAGAAATTCAGAGTTGAATTTGACTGTTTATATCAGTTCAATTGTGAAGATCACAGAGAACAAACTATCTGAAACATTCACAGATGCATAAGATTAAGCTATCTTGATTTCTAAGAATGCTCAGAGATCAGATGAGATTAGTTTCAATGAGCTGTTCACTGTAGTGATCTGAGCAGGTAAAGAGAGACAGTATAATGCATAAGACAGAATTACAAAAGATGAAAGCTGCTGAACCTAGTCACTGAATGCTGTATCATATAGAGATTGTGTAAGAGTAGTGGCTAGCAGACAAAGAAAAAGTGTAAGAAAAGAAATAATGAATTGATCACTAACTGTAAGAGTCAGCTGTAAAAGACAAATATTATCATACACATCTTATTCATTTTCATACATTATATGTTTAATCTATTTTCAATACCATGTCATCTGAAAAACATTAAAAACAAAGGAAATCTCAAAACTTGAGATCTGTAAGAGATTCAAGAGCTGCAAGCTGCTCTTATAATAATGTCATACATGTCTCTAATTCCTCTATCACTCTGTGTACAATATTAATGTCATTTATCACAAGATTGACTGGAATGCCAATATAGAAATGTGTATATGTATATGTAGAGAAATTGAAGAAGAGTGCAGAACCTGCAGAATCAGAAGTCAGAGCAGAGAGAGTGAAAACAGAAGAAATGAAAGAGAGAGACACAGAACTAGATGAATAATAAAAGTTATTCAGAGCTAAACACTTATAACTCAGTGTGCACACAATCTTTCTCACAGAAGAGAAAGAGAAAGTGACAGAAGAAGCTTAAGAGTGAGAGAGAGTAGTCTTGATAATGTTGTCATCTTTGATCAGAATAGCCTCTGATGCTGAAGCAACTAAGAATTATTATTAGCATATAAAAATCATAAAATCAGAGATGAAAACAGTTACTGAATGAACACTTGCTAGTCTTAGAGTTGTACATGCAATTGCAACATGCACAAGACTTCTCAGAAAGAGAGAGAGAGACACAGAGAAATGCAAAAAGCAGAACACAGTATGCAAATAACTCATTCTCACAATAATATCTCAGACAAGGTGTATGAGCCTCACACTCATGAGTGTAAAAGAGTATGATATTCATGTTTCTGTTTCTGAAAACATGAATATCTTTTGTCTGTACTATGAAGTCAGATAACAGATATTAGAGAATAGGCTGATACAGATCTATCATTCTGAAGAAATTCATCAGAGCAGATGTCTCTGCAATATTGAACTTTATAGTTGTAAAAAGTTCCTTAGTATCTGTAAATATCATGACTTTGTGCATAGTAAAACTCATAATAATTTCTCTTAAGAACAGAAAAATCAGTGTCAGAAAGAAAAAGATGAAAAAGAAAAAGACTTATAATCTTGATACTGTTGAGAGAAGAGATGATTCTCTGATATGAATAGACAATTGTCTTATCATGAATATTTAAAATGAATGTAATAATCAGCATCTGTAACTGAGCTTCAGATAGTTATGTTATATACAGTCTTTATATAATAAATTGTTCTAGAGATTAGCAAGAAGAACAGAAGTATACATGCTGAGAAACATGATTCACTGAGTCTATGCAACATCTTCTTGAAACAGGAAGAGCTAGTAAGAAAGGCAGAGATGACAAAACCAGAAGTAGCGGAAGTAGAGGTTGTGGGAACAGAGATAGCAGAAGTGGGAGAATCAGACACAGAGATAAGTGTAGAAGAAGAGAGAGCAGCAGAGGAAGAAGTGACAGAAGAGGCAGGAAGAGACACTGAAGACTCAGTCATATATAACACAGACAATTCCTTCATTATCACATTCTTCAAGTTCTCAATCAATGATTCAACACTGAGTTCACTATCATCAGCAGACACAGATCTGTTAATATATGATGATTCTATGTGAATAAAAACAAACATATCAGCATCTGTGTTCACACAAAATCATGCTAGAAAACATGATCAGAAACTCACTGAGAAGAAGAAATAGTCAAGAATATATAAGAAGATGAAGAAGATATATCATCATTCATGATAATATATTATTCTGATGATTGTTAGAAGATAAATAAGTTCTGACTATGTATATTTCACAACACATTACACTTACTGCTAACAAACTGTCTGATATGAGCACTATGAGAATACTTGTTATGAGAATGAGAGGTCATCACCAGAAACATGTATAATATAATAGATGAACAGATGAAAAGAGTTGAACAGAAGAAGAGATAGAAATCTTGAATGAGATAGTGATATTCAATAATGACAATAATGAAGATGATAATTGAAGAATGAGAAAAGTTAGTGAATGAGTGATGTAATATAGTGAAAGTTTCTTTGTAAGAGTGTACATAGAATACTAGCTGAATTAGAGATAGATCACACAATCATGAGACACTAGTGGCGAGCTAATCCACATGAAGCTAGAGTGTATGACATAGTCATGTGAGTGTGACTGAATCTGATGAGAGAGGATGTGATTTGAAAGAATGTACAACTGTTGAATAATAACGCGGCTGCTTCTGAACTACTAGTGTATGAATGTAAAGGGGGCCCTAGCGGCCACTAATTAATTTAGCGTACGAGATTCAATATATAAGAAGCCGGCGTACGCCTGTAATTGTACGCTGGCTTAAGCAATCTTTGAATCACAGATATATAAGAAATCTCACTTCTTATGAATTCTTTATCTCTATTTCTATCTCTCATGTAACTAATAGAGTTAGCGGCCCTTGACTACACACAACTATATAGACTGAAGTTCACAAATACTATTTATAACTCAGCTTGAATGCTATTATACATTTTGACTTTTATATTTTATCTTTCTATTATGAATACTTCTAGTAGTTAACAGTACATATCATGCCAAGCTGCAAACATCTGAATAATCGCCTGCGAGCACTTATTCTCACAGAAAGTGTGAGAATCAGTGATTAAAGTGAATATTTATATGTGTATATAGTAATGTACACAGTGAAGCTTCAGAGCAGAAGAATTTATATGTATTCATAGCGGCTGAGAATTGACAATTGAGAATAGCTGAGAATCAGAGCATATGTATTTGTAGCGGCTAAGAATCAGAGATTGAGAATGAAGTGATAGAAATCTGTGAAGTGTAATGAAATAGTCTATATAATTGATCAGATACAGCTTATCACAATTTCATTTAATCTGATTCTATACATTTCTTAATGTGAAACCTGCTGAGACTACTTATTAAAAAAATATACAAAGTGACTATTTATCAGATCTTAAAATGAGATCATAACTTAGAAAAATTAAGAAAGTAATCTCATTTAATCTCATTTAGTCTCATTCTTAGTATAAAGTTACTATTTTTACATATTTTAAGGTTTTTTTTAGACTATTTTTAATTTTTTAAAAAGTAACACTTTTTGATAACACTTAAATAAGATTTAAAGTCATTTAAAGCAATAAAAAGAATTTAAATTAAGAAGTGAAAATTATAATTTTATTTAAAAAATATAATAAAAGTAGACAGTAAGTCTTACTGAGACAGTATAAGACTACTATCTAATCTTAAAACTGTGTAATAAGATCAGTTAAATTGATAATAAGATTATTAAATATTCTGATTCTGATCTCAGACACAGTTATATAATTAGTCTAGCTATCAGTATATCTTACATCAAGCTGCAAACATCTGAATAATTGCCTGTGAGTACTTATTCTTACACAGCTTATTACTTCTTTGTAAATAATTTTATTCATTCTGCAGACTGTTTAAACTGGTTTTCAGTCACTCTATAATATTATTTAAATGCAATATAGAAAGATTTAATTGATAAATATAAGAATCTCACTTCTATACAAGATTAGCAGATTACTCTTTCATAATAGTGAGATATCACTAAGATATCACTCTAGCTATTCTCACTTATAGAATAGAAGAAGAGTATCTGCTTATTATCTATATAGAATAGCTAGATGCTGACTCTTTATCAAAGAAGTCAGTGATTTATTTCTGACTGATAATATATATAAGAGTTACTGCATTTCTTATACAATCTTTTTAGTATACTAAGTACTATATCTATAATATTCTCATAATAACTCTGTAGCTCATGAGCTTACTATTCAAGTAAGATAGTCAAGCTTACTTATACAGCTTCTCAAACAACTATCTTTATATAACACTACTGACTAGTCATCACTTCAGTTCTATCATGTTATATCTTTTAATTATAATAAATAATTACTGACTAACAGAGCCTGAAATATAAAAATAAATGCTTACAGACAATTATTCAGAGATTCACAGCTTAACATAATATATACTGATAACTACTAAAAGTATTTATAATAAAAAGATAAATATAAAAATCAAATGTATAATAGTATTCAACCTGAGTTATAAACTTGTAAATAGTAATTATAAACTTCTGTTTATATAAATTGTATATAGTCATGAGCTGCTAACTCTATTAATTATATAAGAGATTGAAATAAAAGTAAAGAATTTACAAAAAGTAGAATTTCTTACAGAAAATTATAATTTCATATTAAAAATATAATAAGAATAAATAGTAGATTTCATTAAAATTATATAAAACTATTATTTAATCTCAATATTATATATTGAGATCAATTAATTTAATAATGTGATTATTAAATATTTTAATTCTGATTTCAAATATGATTACTTTGTAAATTTAATCTCTTTATCAGTTTTCAGAGAAATTTATATTCAGAGATCTCTATACTCAAAAATTTTAATATTTAGAGCTGTTTTATAACTGAAGAATCTATATTTGAGAGCTTTATACTCTGTACATAGAAAGTCTCTTCTGAAACTATACTTAGAGAAAGAAACTTTATATTTCTATGTCTGAGAGAGATTTTTATACTCAGAGCAGAAGAGTAATACTAGTATTTATTGAGAGATCTGTGAGAAGTGAAGCTCATAGTCTGAAAGCCAAGACTGACTAAATCATATATAGCAATATACTAACTATATTTGAACTAGTGTAATTGGTGCGTGACTATAAAATCAGTATTATGTGGAATTAATTAAGCCTTTACACTGCCATTTGACACATTTGTCACTATAGACTGCCTAGTACCCCAGCGTGAAAAGTCGTATCTCGCTCTCCGAGATACCTTCAGAATCCGTCCACACCTTGAACTCTCTTAATTGCTCCCGCTAACCCCTTGATCCAACTAAACCTGCCGGGGTTAACTCCAATGGCACCTCCTACCATTTCGCCTGTCACCGGATCATGCCAACACCCATCTTGCGAGCTAACTGCCCCATATATCGCGGTATTTTGGTTTCTTCTAATGCCTTCCAGCCATGCTTGGCATATCTCCGCAGAATCAAAAAGGACATTCGTTTCTTGCGAGTGGAAGATCGATTGTGTATCAAGATTCCCATTTCCTATAAATGGGATTTTAATTAATATACAATGGTGTTATGCCAGTTTCACATTTCATAGTTCTTACCTTGAATCGCAACGTGCTCGTCGATGACCATCAGTTTTATATGACAGCTCCGTTTTTTGAACTTGTTATGGATAGGTTTCGTTTGATCCTTCGCCACATAATTGTATATCTGAAGCCTGGCCTTCTCTTCCTCAGAGGTAAGAGAGTTGTATAGGCGATTTGATATCATTTCGTTGGTGCCATTTTGGAATGGAAGTAGTTCTCCTGCGTCATTGTATCCCAGGGTAAGATAGCAGGTCACCACAAGACCTCGACGAACTGCATTAAGGATAGGCTCTAGTAGGCATTCTGCATTCATATTCGGGGTTTGAATGAAAATGGACTTCTGTGCGTTGCGGATAGCTGAAAGGAATGCCACGTTTTGAGGAGTGTAAATACTCGAGTGATTCAAAGCTAACAACTAATGTTAGTCGTGGATAATACTATCTCTATGTCAGAGTAAAAACCTACCGGGCCATGGCTCTCGACAGACCAGTGCCATTGGAAACGGATTATGCGGCGCATGCAGAAGGTAAGGTGTCATTTCATTTTGATCAGACCATTCGGGGGCATCGCCTGTTATGTCAGGACGTTTAACAATATCTGCGTTGAGTTAGCGAGGCAACCAATTCGCATATATGATCACAGCTATACACACTCAAGTGACGAGTGACGCCTTCCACCCTACTTTCAGTACCTCGAGGTCTGACGCTAGCTTGGATACTTGCGGCTTCTGACTCAATGTCTGGGTCATACTCTCCGGACTCCCGGGTCAATTCATTCCGGCTCTCTAATTCCTTCGATTGGAGCCTTCAGGGCAATCAATATGTTAACTCGAGCAACAAAAAACAGCAATTAAACGGATGAGCTTAGCTGGGCCGCACCTCTCTAATTGGAATGTATTGACAGCCTTCCCGGTGAGTTTCTGACCGGCGTGATGAGCAAAACTTGGCGGTTTCTCTGTCATGGCGGGTGAATTAATCATTGGAAGCATTGGTGTCAACTTGGTATTCCATTGGATAATCGCCAGATCATAGAAAGAATCGACGATGGGGCCTTCCATTCGAACCATCATTTCCAAGTTATCATTGTCCTAGCACAAGTTAGAACCCATAAGAAGAGTTGCCATTTTAACGTACGGTACATCAATACTGAACGAAACAACACTGCAAGCATCAATCACCAACCTGTATGTTGTTACTTTGGAGCAATGCCACCCTCCGATCCACCACCATGAATTTTGAATGAAATGTCCCCAACAAAGGTTTGTGGTAATTCATCACTTCAAGTTCAAGGTTTGGGATATGTTCCGGGGGAGGCATTTGCACATGTACGTCTGTGACCGCCTTAGGATAAACGAGCTGGCGGCTGTTGATGATCTAGCTGTTGTTAAGCGTTGAAGCTCTTTCGCAGGGGGGATAAATGACTTCTACCTTACCTGTTTCAACTGTGCACGATCATACATAATCTTAACAACCACCTTAGTCCCGCGTCTCCCAGCGCGAAGGGATAGTTCCTTCAGAGCATCCGTGATGAGTGTCGAGCAGCGGGAAAAAGTCCAGTAATTTGTGGCCAGGAACACCTCCTTTTCTGCCCGAACAATGCAGTGTGCCATATGACGACAGATATCAGGAGTCGGAGCAATGATGGTCAGCGGCACAACTCCGGAGCTCCCTAGTAATGATGGGGAAGCGCAGCCAGCCATCGGGTTGCGGTCAAGAGCACAGAGCACATCGTGATATATCTAGCGTGGATATTGCTAATTAGAATATTTCCGCAGATAAAGAATTGTTTTTTTTAAAAAAAAAAAATTGGCTCTCGTGCTCTATACCTGAAGAAAAAGATCACTGGGCCTTCTAGAGCCCCATTTCCCGCACAAATATGCCTGCTGCAAATCAAGATGTCTATTCCCCTTCTCCTTTTCGCTGCTCCGGCACCTATCGCATAAACCATTCTGCGGCTTGAATACCCTGTCGATTATGTCACGAGGGGCGCTTTCAGGTTCAGTAGCAAGCTCTGAAGTCACGTTCGTACCATCACGGCAAAGTTCATATATCCACTCCGGGAACATGTTGTTGTAGGTCCAGCGTCCACTGGTAGGTTGGGCTAGAAGAAGAGCAACGAAACCGAAGAAACCCAAGAGCGCAGAAAACCCAGCTGCCGAAAGCCTTATCAACCCAACATGGGACGAAGCCCAGGGAAACCAAGATAAGTAGCAGAAAGAAAACAATTGAGGCATGATCCACAGTCCGGATTTGGATGGAGGGAAGGCGCCGAAGAAAGGGGGAGGATGGAAAGCGACAGGAACAAACAACAACATTTTGCACCAGTCCCGGACGCTCCTCAGACTCGAAAAACCCGGGAAGAAGGCGTTTTAATAAGGGATTGACAGGGCCCGGAAAGAGTTGGATCATATAATTATCATTGTAATTATCGGAATTGTGGCGTTGAAGCTGAAATTCGTCTCATACCTGGGTCGGGCGCAGGAATTCATCCTGGAAATTTTCAACGTCATTCTTTGGTAAGCGATCAGCAGAAGTTTGTATTCAGGGAAACTTCCATATAATTATTTAAGACGTATAATCTAATGTAGGGCGTTTTGTTGGGGGAGAACTTTTTTTTTTTTTTTTTTTTTTTTTTTTTGAAATCATATTTTGGCAGCTTGATTATGGTTGACATTTGGAGCGGAGGTAGCTTAACCTGCAATTGAGAGATTCTATTTAAGTTATAACCAAAACGATAGAAGTTAAAGCTCATCTCTTACAGTACATGGGATGGCTGGCCAGTCATGCATCTAGGGGGGATTCTCTCCTAACAATGTTGAATGGCAGTTGTTGACATTGACGGCGGCCCTGACAGGGCCGAAGCTGTAGATAACAATTTCTGCCCATCATTAGCACACTTTCACTATGAATTTGCCTGGCAATCATATAAACTATTGAACCGAAGCAAGCACCGAGACGACGTGTTGCCCGCCTTCCTTGCCATAGGGTGTGTCTCAGAAACAATGTCCGCAGTGGCTAAAGTGCGAGAAAGGGTCAAACTCAACATTTACTGGGACGGTAATAGAATATTGAGCTTCAGCAGTGCGATGTGAGGTGAGTATCCGCTGATACAGTCCAGGACTAGTGAAGCTGTATCCCGCTAAACAGTAAACAGTCGGCTCCATAGCAGATTATAACTGAAGACAATCGGCAGGTGGAAAAGGATATGTAATGCATTGGGCAGAGTCCTGGAAGAAGGTTCCAAAATTTAACATCGGAATGGGCATATTCCGGGATGAAAATCGATTCCGCGAGTGGGAAGAATTGGTTCCGTTATCTACATAGTCACCAGCAAAAGAGGCGTGCAAAGAAGAATCTCCGAGATGAAGATTCGGCGGGATTCAGGGGGAGGAAGACAGTGGGTCACGTGGGGGTACCCTAGCGTATCCAAGTAGCGCAAGAGCTTTTTCTGACTTCTGTCCGGAAACGCGCATCAGACGGTGCTACCAGAAGAAGTCCTCTCAAGGCGATTGCAAGGTCTGCATTGGACGGACAAGCCCCTAAGTTTGGGTTATTTCGAAGATGACAGCCAGAGCTAATCGTGTTCCTCCTATCAGAAAACCTGGCATGACGGTTGCATCTGAAATGGGACAACAGCCAGCTTAAAAGAAAGGGAAACGATTTCGATGCAGACGGGTCTGCCATATTTACACATGTGCGAAATCAACTCCGCGAGGACCTATGTTAACAGTTTTGCCAGCGGAGAGATTTTTTTTTAAGGGGAAATCGGTCGCCGAATGAAGGAGCTCTGAAAATGGATGGCGCTCAAGCGTGCTACTCATACCTCGCCGTCGGGGTAGAGTCGATGCTCCGACGAGTAGGCAGGCGTGGAGGTCCGTGAGCGTAGGATCGAAATTGTGCGAAATGAGGCACAAATACGATACCTGGTGTGTGTTCTTTCATGCGACAGTGTCTGCGCCTATTTGTAGCCAATGCCCGGTTTTGAGTATGTTGATATTGTCAAACCCAATAGCCGCTAACGTTTCTCTAGGAGATGCAAATGTCCATGATATTTGGACCCAAGGCAATACATGGGGAGCTAGTGCTTGAGTGCCGAATTTTCAAAGGAGGAGCTGAATGCTGAGTCCTTCCTACAGGTTGAACTAGGGATATCCAGCTTAATCTTTCTTCCCGTATCGACATCAATCCCGAGGGGGGTGAAACCAATGTAGGCGGATGTGCGGAGAGGACCACCTTTATCATGCACAGTTGATGAACTACGATAAACATCTCCGACCCACTGAAGCTGGGAGGAATCTCAAGGATAGCTGGATCTGATGAGTAGGATGCCCATTCTTCGAGTTCTTTGACTCTGTGCAAGAGAGGATACCTGAGCTTCCAAACAACCAAGAACAATTCTACGCAAATCAAGCTGGATAGCTGCCTTACATTGCTTACCAATTACGTATGCACAGACGGTGGACTACGAAGCCTTCGGAACAATACAGGCAGGTTGAAGGAAATCAATCCAATATTTGAGAAGCTGTGTACGCTACTTTCCCATATCCCCCTCGTATCACTTATGTTTCTTCCCTTTGTCGCACCCTTCTGTCTCCCTTCCCATCCAGGCACGGAATCAACCTTGAGGGAGTTGCGCGATTGCTAATAGATCCTAGGATATACTTTGAATTCGAAGAAGGAGGAGGTTACCTTAGCCCACCTATATCGTCTAGCGGGAAAGCATAACACCATCCGTCCGAGACCCGCTGTTTATTTCTACAATCAGAAACGATACCCTACAGCGTACTCCGTAGATATCTTGGTCATGACTGGACTGTTGGGCCGAGGTTTCTCCCGTACCCACACGATCCCCTTCACTAAGCCAAGAGTGGCCTAGCGTATCCCCGCATTCCCGAACCCCGGCTGCTCCAGGACGCTGACTCAGCACCCGACCCCTCGATTTCGGCGTTTCGTCTCCAAGCTTGTTTCCTTTCTCTTCCTCTTCCTCTTTCTTCTTTGTCACCTTGACTCGTCTCTCCTCTTTCATTCCTTCATTGAACAGCTGGACATGAGCTGATTTTTGCTTTTGATTCAACTCTCAACCCCGTTCTACTGGACTTTTTCTAAACTTCGATAGAATCTCAATCCAATCATATAATCGAATCAGCATCCTTGCCGTCGCTGCTGCTGAGCTCTACTTATATCTCTGGGATTTTACATATAAAATGTATGAAACTTACCCCCATATATAAGGTTTGATATATTCAAACATGCTAATGTGTAATATGTCATGTTTAGGGTTTACACAGCATCTTTTGCGTTCTTCGAGGCGCTCTGGGAGGTTGGTTCTCACAACTTGACTTTAACCCCTTGATATTTGATATTGATCAATACCTGCAGGCCGGTGTCACCCATGTCTTTGTCAATTTAGGCTCTGACCATCCCTCTATCCTAGAGGCTATCGTCAAAGGTCAAAATGAGAAAAAAGGACAATTTCCCAGAATCATCACATGTCCCAATGAGGTAAGGGGTTGAAGTTGCCTGCCTACCCCCGGATATCGTCGGGCCGAAAAGTCAAAAAAAGAAAAAATTTACTTGTCTCCTAATGGCTACTAATCCCGCATGAGCACAGATGGTGGCTTTGTCTATGGCCGATGGGTATGCTCGGCTTACCGGTAAGCCCCAGTGCGTCATCGTCCATGTCGACGTTGGCACTCAGGGGCTGGGTGCTGCTGTCCACAACGCCTCGTGTGGCCGTGCCCCTGTCTTAATTTTTGCTGGTCTGTCTCCATTTACGCTTGAAGGGGAGATGCGGGGCTCCCGCACGGAATATATCCACTGGATCCAAGATGTCCCTGACCAAAAGCAAATTGTATCTCAATATTGTCGCTATACTGGAGAGTTCAAGACTGGCAGAAATGTCAAGCAGATCGTCAATAGGGCCCTGCAGTTTGCAACCAGCAGCCCCCAAGGTCCTGTATATCTATTTGGAGCTAGAGAAGTGCTGGAGGAGGAAATCGAGCCTTACACTATTAACCAAAGTACATGGAATCCCGTCGCACCAGCAGCACTCCCTCAGGATGCGGTCGCTGAGATCGCAGAGCTCTTGGTATCCGCCAAGCAGCCACTGGTGATTACTGGCTACAGCGGACGAGTTGCATCTGCCGTGACAGAGCTCGTCACCCTGGCAGACACCGTACATGGACTCCAAGTTATCGACACGGGTGGAAGCGACATGTGCTTCCCGGCCAACCACCCAGCTTCACTCGGCCTTCGCTTCGGAGTGCACGAGAAAATCCCAACCGCTGACGTCATCCTCGTTATCGACTGCGATGTGCCCTGGATCCCAACCCTTTGCAAGCCCTCTGAAACCGCCAAGATCTTCCATATCGATATTGACCCCCTGAAGCAACAAATGCCGGTCTTCTACCTCCCAGCCCAGGCCACCTACCGTGCCGACTGTACCACCGCTTTGCGCCAACTTAATCAACACATCTCCAGCAACAACTCCCTCCTCAAGACCCTCACAGCTCCAGAATACACCTCCCGCCGCACGGCCATCGAAGCCTCTCACAAGGAGCGACTCCAAGCTCTCGCCGCACAAGCCGCAACGCCAAGCGGCGGCCCCACAGCCCCTTTAAACGCAGCCTACCTCATCTCTCAAATCCGCGCCGCCTGTCCTGTGGATACGATCTGGTGCATCGAAGCTGTGACCCTCACTGGCTTCGTCGCGGACCACATCCAAGCCACGCTGCCAAACTCCTGGGTAAACTGCGGCGGCGGCGGTCTCGGTTGGTCCGGCGGTGCCGCGCTGGGCCTCAAGCTGGCCTCCGATGACCAGCACGGCGGGACTGGCAAGGGCAAATTCGTCTGCCAGATCGTCGGCGACGGCACGTATCTGTTCAGCGTGCCCGGGTCCGTATACTGGATTGCGCGCCGGTATAACATCCCCGTCCTGACGATTGTGTTGAACAATAAGGGGTGGAATGCGCCGAAGCGGAGTATGTTGCTGGTCCATCCTGATGGAGATGCGTCCCGGGCAACGAACGAGGAGCTGAATATCTCTTTTGCACCGACACCGGATTATGCGGGCATTGCGAAGGCGGCGGCAGGGGGTGAGTTGTGGGCTGGAAGTGCTGGGTCGGTAGAGGAGCTGGCGGATATGTTGCCCAAGGCTGTTGAGAGTGTTAAGAGTGGGAAGGCGGCGGTGTTGGAGGCGCAGTTAGAGGGGAAAGAAGGGAAGTATGTCGCTGAGAAGAAGTAAGTGTTGGAAAGAATGGGGTATAGAGTTGAACATACTGGGCATCTCTTTTGTATTTTTGGCTTGCTCTACTCTTGTTAATTTTCCACATGATCCATCAGATATCTCCAATGAAAAAGATAGAATGAATATGACATGCTCGCACCCTACTATATTTATTATATGTCCACGGGCGGATTAATTGCAAAGATCGAATTGGCCTAATTTTATTTCCCCCTCCTATTGTTTCCATGCGCTCAAGGAGAGACCAGGGAGACCTCCTTTTAAATCCGATATTCGAGTCCATTGTTCAATGAGTCTCGGAAAAACCATTTCCAACTACCTCCCTATATACCTGCAATTTCTCCCACACACCTTCTCCAACACTCCACCCGCGACTCCACCCCGTGCCCCATCCCTACGATACGGGGTTTCCGCATTCCGAAACCTAAACACGGATATGCTCCCCCAGAAAACGCTCTATTATATATCAAAATTAAATATATTGTTACATGCAAACCCGTACCAATAATAATTGATCACCTCCCATCCCTCCAGCCCTCCCCCATTCCTCAAACATAGGCATTATCGTTAACTACTCGAAAAGGAATTGCCCAAAATATCGGCTCCCTCCAGTTCACACCCTTCCATGCAAAGCTGCGCAACATAGGAAAATAAAAAGCAAAGGAAGACAAGAAACAAATGGGATGAATGAGGCAGCGTGGCGCCATATTACTACACCTCCCCCACCTCCAACTCTTCCCCCCCCCCCCCATCGTTCGCCACCCTATCAACGAAGAACAGGTGTAATATCAAGTTCACCTCGCATCTAATTCTTTAACTTGACCACAGTACTGGCGCTGGCAGGGGGTGGTTTAGGTAACGGTTTTGACTTCAAGCTCAGCTGTCTAGGCTTCAGGTCACCTGTTCCGATGTGTACCTTGCCGGTTTCTGCTTCAAAGTATTGCGCTCTTCGTTTATTGCCCGGCTGCTGTTGTGGGTAAACTGGTTAGTTTACACTCTCCGTGAATAATGGATGGATGAGGGTGTTGCTGGCGTGGCAGACGGATAACGTACATGTACCTGGCCTCTGGCCGCCGTCTGGGGTGACGGGGGACTGATTAAGCCCTGTTTCGCCGTCCGATCGACCTTCTGGTCAGAAAACTAACAGGTTAAAAGAACAGAGCATTAGCACGAATAGAACCGTTGCCCGTCGCCTCTTTTCTCTCGTCTTACATTATTAGTATTATTAGGTTGTTGGTAAGGATTAAGTAATGGTTTTTGTATCTAGTAATGGAGTCAACGTTAGCTAACATAAACCGTGACAGTGCATCGAACTTGAAAAAGATTTAGTTCCCTCACGTTTGTGATATATTTGTCATGATCGTTACTTTGACATGGTGTTGCCCTCTGTGAGGAACCATTTACCCCTGGCTATGGATAAAAAGCTTTAATTTCATTTCTTCCTCTTCATTTAGGCAATTATCTGCAGGAAGCTCTAATACTTACCGTCTTCAAAGAGCCGCTCCCGACCGGTTTCCGTTTTATCCGTATTGACCGCGCCCGCGCTCTATCACCGAGGAATATGGAATCTATAGATTCCGAACACTTGGGGATATTGACAACTTGGATCACGTCTGGCGGAACCTGCTGGGCTGATATAGTTCTTCGAATCCCCTAGCAGAAAAGGAGAAGAAAAAGAGTTAGAGCATGTTCAATTATCAGCATAGAGAAATATTAGCTGCTTTCTTTTCTTCTTCTTTTCTTGGTGATAAATTTCCGTGTTGGTGACATACCACATCCGGCGTACTATGTACAGGTGGGGACGGTCGAGTGCACTCCTTAAAACAATCAGTGACCAAGCCACAATTAGGTGTTTAGGAACGATACGTTTAGGGATTTGTCAGTTCTAACCTCCGCCATTAATTCGGAAAAATATACTTGTTCCGGCGGTTGTATTATCGGCTGGATGCATTTTGAGTAATATTAGTACCATGAAATCTCAATTAATGTATAAATAAGGAGCGCCTCCCGCCATCGGGTATTAAGGCGGAGGTCGTACCCAATGAGTCTCATTTTGTCGCTGAGGCCATGTTGCGCATTTCTGTTGCCACATCGAATTATATACTTGAGCACCAAAGGGTGTATGGCCATAATTTCAACAGGGGGGTCGTTTCTCTTACCACAGCCTCTCCATCTTTCTCAGAAACATGTTTTCCCTGAAGGTTTCTGCGAAGCCGGGTTTGAAGCGCATTTAATGATGCTATG
Organism: Blastomyces dermatitidis ER-3; assembly: GCF_000003525.1. Taxonomy (NCBI): domain Eukaryota; kingdom Fungi; phylum Ascomycota; class Eurotiomycetes; order Onygenales; family Ajellomycetaceae; genus Blastomyces; species Blastomyces dermatitidis. Next base: position 794,046 of record NW_025544782.1, on the reverse strand, counting down.
CCGTTCTACTCCAGCTCCTATTAGTTAAAAGTATTGACGAAGTGGTAGTCGTGAAATATCGAAGTCAAACTTACACTTAGCATCGAAGTCTTCACATCCGTTTCTGCTCCCCCCTGTTTAAGAACCAGGCACATATGCCTTGACCGAAACCTGCCATAAATTGCTAATATACCTCCAGCAATTCCCACAATTAGGTATACAGTTCCAAATAATGGATGTTTTAGAGATATCGACGGCATGACATTCCTTGGGATCAGTGCAGTAACAGCCAAGCCTCCAACCCGAGCTATTGTCGCTACTAGCACGATGAGTGCGATTAAAGCACCATGCGTGTACAGGCAAAAGGGAGATGCCATGAAAAAGTACAGCATAGTCGTCGGTAGCCATGCTTGAATGTGCGACAAACTTAAACACATCAAAATAATCCCTATACAGATTCCGGCCGCAAAGATAAACAACGCTCCGCCTATAAGTATATTTCGTCTCGGGCATGTTTTGGTATATGATGCGCCAACAATACAGATACCGACCAGGGAAACTTGAAGGCTCGGAAATGCCCAAAGCGCTGTGGTGAATATAAGACCCGATGGCTCGATGTAGAATTTAGATATCGTTAGGATAGTCGCGGTGATGGTCAATGAATCTGTCAGTACTATCCTTGTAACTTCGGCGTCAGTCATACCCTCTGTAAGAGATTCATCTCGGCCACCAAAATAATAGAGCTTTGGCCAGCGGGAGCGATTGTTTGTATGGTATATCGCAAAGACCCCAGCGACGGAAGGCATGTAAACTCGCACACATTCCCAGGTAATTGCGTCGACATAAGCACGAAATCCCCGCTTCCAAATAAGAGGGATATCCCAGATCCACCAGAAGATATTGATAGAGATAGCAGTAGTTATGAAACTACCCCAATGTAGGGATTCGGAGAAGTTATACATCGGAAGGTGGGAGTTGGATGTGGAGCACGGTTTCAGTCGTCGATTGTTTTTAAAGATTTGTTCGATGCCATTTGAAATGCTGATATTCCGTCTACGAGAGACGTGACAGGCAATGAGACCCTGTGGCCAACACACGCTCGAAAAATCTCAGCGATTATCCTCGTTCTGCGTTCGTTTGGAGATAATGCTAACCCGGAAATCCCCTCAATGACAGTTATTTATTCCATGATGCTCGCTCTGCGGATGAATATAAAGAGTATCTCCGGAATAAAACAAAAAATGGCGTAGTAGAGAAGAGAAACAGATGCGCGGGCGGGAATCAAATCTGGAGAGCTTCCGTCTCCTAGGATCATGGGTATTCGTAATCAACCAAATATTTGCGTTATGGGCAGCTTGACGAGCCGCAGATTTCGAACTTCGTATCACCTTTCATTGGATGATTGACTATGTGGCTGCCTCTATGCATGAGGGGCCGACTGGGCAAAGAGCATCATCCAAACCCATCAAGTGCTTGAAATCAGACACCCTCTGCGGAAAAGTTCAACCAGGTGGTTAGGAGCAAGGATAAATGCTGACCATTGTCATTATTCTATGTCGGGGCGTAGTCATCGGCAAATACGCAGTGATGGCGTTTATATACCACAGTCGAAGTGTAGGTTTGTAGCCAGTTGTAATGATATTATGGGCAGCACAGCCTCTCCTGAGGAATTAAAGGCAGTACCAACCCAGAAAGGACGATATTGTCATTTAAGGAAACGTATAGCCGTCAAGCAACCCCTGGTGGTGCTCCCCAGTTCTCCAAATTGTATAACAATTGAATTAACGATGTTCCAGTTCGTCCATTTTAAGTCTAGCACCAACAAAAGCGCGAGATATAGAGTAACAAAGAACAGAAAAAGCAAAAAACAAAGAAAGCAAAGATGACATAGGAAGGACACGTCTACCTAACCATTGCAATGCTGCAGCCACAAAGGACAAGCGCCTCTGAAGACTTGGACAATAATATAAGCTTTATTGAGGGTGCTTTGGTGCCGCTATCATTTTGCTCTGCGCCGCATCTTGATCGGTGATTTCAGTCAAGTGTGTAGCTAGCAGTTGGCCAACACGCGAAAATGATTGGAGGAAACATGATCGACGCTAGGCCTCGAACTAGGAGATGAGTTGAATTCAAGTAAATACGTCCGACGCTATACAACCGTTACACAGATCAGCAGGTACCATGAGCCCCTGACAATTGTAACGTGAGAATGCCTACCCACGCCATTTTCTGGGCTTCAATAATATCCATTTTTCAGGCGCTTAGCACTGGTTGGGAGTAGTATTTGCAACTGAAAATGCCAGCTGTCGGTCATCATCTCTCCTAGGTCTTCGGGCTTCTATTCTGTTGTTCCCCAGGTCGATCAATGCACAGTATTTGGATGTTCCGAGGTCCGACCACCGCATCACGCAATTGTAGGAACTTTGGTGGAACTAGAGGTTGAGACATACAGGCGGCTAGTCGGCAGATCGCACACTACTATCCCCAAGTATATCTAACCATGTTCCTGAGAGATGAAACTGCACGGGGACGAAAGCTTGTCCAACGTCAACAGTGGCCAGCAGTTAGGGGCGTATAACGCAGTAAATTTCACCCTGGCATGATCAGGCTGTCCATGTGGGCACTGACTGGATAAAGAACATGCCGAAAGACCAGTCGCCCTTGAGACAACGCGGTTAAAGGCGAGAAAAACAAGATCAATTTCTGAGCCTAGATGCGCACTCGGTTCCGTCATATTTGAGTCGTTTCAAAAAGTTTGTTTTCGATTAAGTCGCCAAAATGTTAAAACAAAGCAACTATGCGGTATCTCACGCTTGGTGACTTCAAATAACGGCATAGATTCGCCCCAGGGGGCCAACAAGTAGTCCGCAGAATTGATCGCGCTTATGGAAACATGGGTAAACAAGCATAGTGTTCCAGCAGGACGGCAACCAAGTCCAATAGACCCATGCCATGTCTCTATTACCTTTAGCCGAAAACAAAGTGCTTCCAATTTTCACCAAGGACCCGAGCTCCATGTTCCAGATCCCATTCACGAATCGTACATATCTGACGCACAATCGCTTCAATCAAGTCGTCCATCCTTTCTCCAGCGCAGTGAAGATCGCTTTCAACCAGTATTCTATCATCAGGAAGCGCCTTGATCACCTTGATCACCTTTGTTGAAGAATCGTTTGTAAAGTTAATGATGTTAGAGAAAGAAAAATATATATCTGCCGGATTGGATTTGCGAAGGAACTGTTTCAAAGCGTCTGGAGGCCCAGAGTATGAGTGCATGCATATCCGTGGTGGAAATGTATGGGATATAGGGCCCGGCAATCCTTTTTCATCTTCAGCTTGGTCATTATTGCTAAGTTCGTGGGCTTTGTCTACACTTGGTCGCCTCTTTCGTTGCCGATTTGAGACACCTTTCTTCTCATGGCCCAACCATAGTTCCTGGAGTAGGTCAAAAAAAGCACCGTGTGCTTGAACGCTATGAACAGATACCGGCCGTTGCATTTCCCCTGCAAGTTTGAGTTGGGCTCTAAGGATTGCCTTCTGATGGGTCAAGGTGACGCGATGGGGAGACAGGGTTCTTCCTTCCCTCGTGCCAGGTGTGAGGCTGGTGTCTCTATTTCTGATCTCATGTGGAAACCAAGCATTTGGGATGCGAAATGAACGGTCAAGGCCGATTTCCCCAACAAGAGCGTGAGGGTGTTTCTGCAGTCGAGCTCTTGTTTCAGATACCAATTTCGACAATGGGAACGGTTCCGGGAGGCCATGCAGCAGGTTCTCATCCTTGACTGGGGGGGTTAAAACATTTTTATAATGCTCTTCTTTGGAGATTATGGTGCCATTGCGTATTTCCATATTGACATCGTCGATAATTTGATGAGAGAACCACGGATGCCATCCGAAGCAGGGAATGATTCTTAGATTTTGATCAGCAGAGTTTTCCGCTGGAGAATATCTTAACGCAAGCTGGGCAACTAGGTCCTGATCTTGACCACGAGTAGCCATGACAGTCAAAGCAGCGGTCTTCATCCGGGCGATATCATCGACAGATGCCATTGTGTCTGTTGGATGGCAATGGGCGTCATAAACTCCTATATGCCAAGGAAAGGGAGCATCCATTGTGTCTGGCACCCGGATGAATATCCACCAATGAATGCTAAAAAAGGAATTGATTCCTCCCAAGCGGCTTTCAAAAAATGAAACGACCAAATTTATCTATATACAAACACAGCCCTGCCCTGGTTGGGTGAGGTTGAAGTTAAGTTAAACTCTTGCTAACTACAACAAGCGGGTTTGGACGCCAAGCCGCGCGCAATCTTATCAATCAGCGATCACCCCAATTCGCCTCTCTCAACTTCCATGTTTATTATCATCTCTTATTTACAAAAGAACATTTAAATCAGTATGCTGTGATGGTCCGAAATATGGTCATTCGCTCTTCTGTCCCTAGCAACATAGGGCCACTACCCCTTCTTATGACTATCTAGCCCCTAATGGAGGACATCACCACCCCATCGCTGGTCGAGAGCGCCATTCTGCTATTTCGAACAAGCTCATCACAATGCTGGGGACCTACATAACCAATCTAATGATCCTTCCCATAGCTCTCCTAATCACCATCCCGCTCGCCTTCATCGCTACAATCACAATCACCATAGCCTTCACAACCCTCTGCCTGCGCCTCTGTCTAGTCTATCTGGATTTCTTCGCTGCCCTCGCCCGAGCATACGTCCACACCCTACCAGCCTCCAACTCAACAACAACTACAGCGATATACCCCCGAAATCCACTTTTACACACCATCTACAATAACCCCATCCGCCGCCGCAGCCGGTTCCAACCAGGCACACAATTACCAGCTGAAAACCAAGTATCCCCAGGCAACATCTACCGCCGCAGCCCATATCTGCTGCTGCGTAGAAGCTCTACCCCACCCGAGCGGGTGAGGAGACTCAGAAGACAAAGTTCCCATGGTTCTCTTACACAGATAAGCCGCTTATCACGGAAATACAGTCTCCCAACGCCCGGATCGCTCTCATCCTTTGTGGGTGAGCCGAATTTGAGCGGGAATTTTGACCCGATTGACGGGCCGTTTCAAATACCCGCTGGGTCTGCCTCTAGTTCACAGATATCCTCGGCCTCGTCCGATAAGGCTGGCGATGATGAACATGATGACCGTGATGATGAACATGACGCTGCGGCTGAGATACTCAACTATTGACGGTGAGATGGATTGTTGAAAAGCAGGGCTTGCTGCCCTGCCCATGCTTGGAAGAGTAACTATCCTACCGCCCGGCCCGCCAGTGGCGCCCAACTCTACTACTCTCTAGGGACCTCCGTTTCAAGCAGCCCGGGATATCAACTTGGTGGGTCATAGAGTATATGATATGTTAAACAAAACAATTGCACTAAACAGCCGTTTTTTTCGTTTTTATATTTAACAGAAGTCCAATTGACTGCGAGTTGGGACCAAAAATCGCGCATATCAAGTCAGGATAGCAAAAATCAGAAACTAAAACCAATGTGCATCTCTTCAGCGGGCGTTGGGGCGTTTAATCATGAACACCTATTAGTCTCCTGGTCACGGAGCATCTTGATCACTTGCCCGACAGCAACGGGGCAAAAAGTTCTTTTTTAAAGATTTTCCTTTTCTTACATTTTCTCTGAAACTTCTGGAGCGAGCCATAGTGATGATTTATATATATGATGAGTGATTTATATTTTGTAGTACAGTTCAAAAATGGGATGAATGATAAAAATTAGGGGTTCTATTATTATACGGATCTATCTTTTCGTAACTTAATCTTCGTTTCATGTGCCATTTTGAATACTTTATATGATAGATCTTTAAAAGGAGGAAAGAAGGAGGGGCCCAAAGTTGGAGAGGGACGAGCCGGACGACCTGAAAGAGAGCGTGTTTTCAAATAATATGTGTGAATGGGCTCGTTAATGAATATTTATTATGCCAATCAATCTCTATAAAATGAGAGAAAAAGAAAGAAAGAAATGAACGAGAAGCAAATAAAGCGGGGGGACAAAAAAAAAACTCCAATAAAAATCCTCTAAAACAACAGAAACTGAAAAATAATCCAGCATATATATATCCCACACTCCTTAAAACAACCCCTTCATCCAAATCAAGCCAACAAAACTTCAATAGCTATACAAAACTCCCTGTCCCTCCCTTCTCCTCTTCACATCCTCCCCTTCTCCCTCCGAACTTCCCTCGCCTCCCTATCAACCCCCCTCATCTCCTCCAAAATAACCTCATTGAATTCCTCCCAGCCATCCAAGTACAAATGATGGCCCGCATTCTTAATAATAACGACCTTCGCAGAGCCTTTATCCGCCGCTCGTTCTTCGGGGCTCGCGTCACGCAGGATCCGCGCTTTTTCTTCCTCGATGCGCGCTTGTGCCGCGTAGCCGCCTGCTACGTCCATCCAGTCGTGTTCGCCGTACATGAGGACGATTGGGATGCCGCGTTCGCGGGTGGAGGGTTGGGGTGGTGATGGGTTAGTGGAGGAAGGATAGGTGGAGGTGGAGGTGGAGGTGGAGGATGATGTGGATGCGGAGGAGGATTGTGGTTGTGGATGTTGTGGTATGTCAGTTGATGAATTAATTGAACTCTCCTGGGAACTGGTCGGGTTATCCTTGGTATCTTTGGAAGCACACCACTTCTGTGTTTGTGTTTGTTTCTGTGTCTGTGCAGCAGCTGCCTTAACATCGACATCGACATCATCAGGCCTCAGCACCTGTCTACCCACGGCATGAATGCGCTTAATCAATGGGTTCCGAGCAAACGCGCCAGGGGCTAGGATATACGCCAGTGCGTATTCGCCGCTGCCGCGCATGCGGAAGAGGGAGTATGCGTAGTCGTGAAGCGCCTGGGCCTCGGCTGGTGGCAGGTGTGAGAAACGGCGCGATGTCCAGCCAGACACGAGGCGGGGTCCAAGAGGACCGGACCAGCGTACCAGGCTGAAAGGGGAGACGTTGGCATCCCAGAGGTATTTCAGCCATTTGGGTAGAGGGCGGCGGGGGGGAGTGGATTCGCCGTTAACTTTATTTGGGGTGTTATTGTTGGCTGATGCCGGCTTGGTGATATTGTTTTGATCCTGGGTGAATTCGTTGCCCATCGTGGACTCGGAGGGTTCGGGCATGTCAGCACTTACGGCGAAGGGATCTTCGGGAATCCCGACGGGGGAGGCGAGAATGAGCTTGTTGAGACGCCCGGGGTATTTGAGCGCATATGACACGGCCATATAGCCGCCTAAACTATGTCCGAGGAGGGTGAACTTGTCGAGTTTGCGCTTAATGCGCCACTCTTCTAACGCATCAATGAACCAGTCTTCAGCCTCGCTGATGGCCTTGTGGCGTTGTTTAGAGTGGATTTTAAAAGGTGGCCGTGTACTTCGACCCATTCCCAGCATGTCGAGGGCATATAACTGCCAGCCCTTGGCACGGCTGAGGGCTTCAAAATTTTTGTAGAAGAAACCTAGACCGGCACCGTAACCGTGAAGGATTACTAGGTTCTGCTCTGTTTTTTCGCCGACGCGCTCGATTGAGAATTCATTCAGGGCACGGTTATTCCCGCTCAGTTCGACCATGGTGGACCGCCATATGCGCGGCCCATGGGGGTCATCGATGGATTTGGCGGAGACCTGGAAAGCCTGGCTAGGGTCTGCTGCGGTAAGGCTGTCTGTAGATTCATTCGGGGTCACAGCATCTTTTCCGGTTTGTTTGTGGGTAGGCGGGTGTTGTAGATAAGGGATGAAAGAGAGGACTTTGTGTTCAGCGGCAGCAGCAGGGATACTTGCCCACTATTTTAGGTAAATCATCAGTACCAGCAAAAAGAAAGGGACAAAAAAAATGTGAAGAAAAGTGAAGGCCGATCAGGAGGGTTGTGAACCTACCCACTGGTTGAACCCCTCCTTATAGCCCAGAGGGAAAAGGGGGCCGGTAATTCTGTTAGCCAATTTACCCCGCGGGGCCTCTGGCATCTGATAGTTGCCACTCAAGTCCTCAGAAGACCCCGAAGCCGTAGAAGCAGCAGTAGCCATAGCCGGATGGAAGTGTATAGGAGATGAAGACGGAGAAGCGCCTAGCGATGAGGCCTGGGGGTCGGACGGCGAGTGGGAGAGGGAAGACTCGAAATGCGCCTGGAACGGGAATGGAGGGACATTTAACTGCTGCGGGAGTAGCGAAGTGGCATGGACATGGGAATGCGACTGGGCCAACGAGAAGGGACAGGTCGGGTCAATCGCAGGCCTAGGTCTTGCCAGGTGCAGGAGGGGGTGGGCGGAGAGGCGGGTTGGGGAATACACTTTGGAATGAGGTTGAGTGACAGAGAGAAGCTGTCACTCCAGAACGACATAGGCATGAAAACCAGAGGGGAAACGGGCGTTCTGGGGAATTATAACTAGAGGTTTCAACCCCGGTACTTGGAGTGTGTTTTGAGGCGCGTAGGGGTTAAGACGGAGTTTGCGCGGAAAAGGGAGATATGATATGGACAAGCCACCCGCGGCGAAGGCAGCAGGATTAGTTAGAAGAAGCGATTCGGGCCGGTGGGCTAAGAGTTAGGCCGAGCAGAGATGCAGCTACGTCGTCAGAGGCAGCTGCTGCCTTTGCTAACTTGTTATCCCGCAAGGTGTTATTATTAATTATATCATTATTATATCAGGGTAACGTCTGTAGATAATCTGTATGTATATTGGAGCTGAGGTTGGCGATGTTGATGCCGGAGTTAGGGATTGGATAACGTAAGCCATTTACATGTACTGTACATAACATGTGTTGGCCCTTACGGCCGTTGCGGTTAGCGATCCCACTAGATCACGTGACCCACCACTATAATATGTTCCTGTAGATAGATCTATCAATACAACCTTCAACTATTCTACAGGTTATAGCCTGGATGGCATGTTTTTCTTTTTAGAACATTGTATCAACATATTTTTGACACAGATAGTTCATCTTTTTTGAAAAGACTCTCACTCTTTATTAGAGATATTTCATTTTCCCTGAATCTGCTGATCAGCAGATTCATATACTTTATTTTTTTTTAAGAAAGCATGTTCTTCATTGTGAAGAATATCACTTTTTATCTTTTTTTTTTACACATCTAGAAGAAGCAGAGTCATCTTAATATGAGTGATATGTCTGTTACTTCAGAGTTCAGCTCAAGGCTCAGAATCACATACTTCACTAGACAACTCATTGATAGAATGATCACTTATTATGAGAAGGCTTCTAACTTGCAAGATGAGACTGAGGTCAGTTTTCACCAGAGTATGAAATTTGATAATGAGACAACAGAGAAACTTCAGAATAAAGAAAAGCAGAGTTAATATTTATCTGCAGAATCTGTTCATTTCAACTTATCAAATTCTTCACTGTTTCTCATCTCTGAAATGCTGACTTTTAATAATAATCTGAATCAATATATCTATTGCACTGCAGGCAATCTTATGAATCTTATACAGATGATGCTATGAAATCAGATAACTACAGTTGAAATCACTTAATATCTCACTATATCTGCACAAAGAGACACTATGAGAGATGAGTTGTGAAAATATCAGAAGAAAGTTAAATATGCACTAGATATCAAATCAGTGATCATATTTAATGACTCTAATTATGAAGTCTGATGTATTGATATGTTAACTGATACAGAAGTTATTAATGAAATTAACATTCTATTGAGAACTCAATGAGAATTCTCTTTTACATGTCATATTAACTCTGAGAAGTGAAGAATCTGTTTCAAGTCTCTATATAGATGTATGCTATTGAGTCTTATTAAAAATGTTTGAATCACTATTAAAACCTTGAAAGCTGACAATGCTGCAGCTCTGTGAGACAAGATCAATGTTGAATATATAATATCACTGATAGAAGAATGAGTTAATATCTTCAAGAAATTGACAAAATTACAAGTCAAGAAGAATAATTATCTTACTTTTCAGAGATGTTTTCACTATCTTGTTATCTGTCACAAGAAGCTCTGTCAGAGCACTGAGAATGTATATTATAATCTTTTCCTCAATAATCTGCAGGATTATCAAAGATCATTTATCAAGACATGTTTGAATGAGTTTTTCTTCACTGACTAGAAACTCATTGTTAATATTGATATTGATAATTTGATGAAGCAACTGATTAATTGTACATTTAAGAAGATTATCACTAAGTGAAAAAAGCAGTCTCAGACTGATTCTGTAACTGTGAAAAAGAATAAGAACAAAGATAAGAATAAAGATGAGAATAAAAGTGCATCTGTATGAAAGTGCACTCACTGTAGAAGATATGAATATACTGTTAACAGATGTTTCATCTTACACTCTGATAAAAAGAAAAAGAAGGATGATAAGAAGAATGACAAGAAAAAAGAGAAGAAGAATGACTTGATGAGTTCTCAATCAGCAGTAAATGCAGTAATTATAAAGATTGAGTTCTACTTCTCTTTCACAGTCACTGAAAAACCATTCTCTAGATCTTGATATTTGAACACATGTGCAAGCCTGAATATGATAGATGAGCTTTATTCTTTTTCAAATATCAAATCTTTTAATGATAATATCTCTGTTGATTCTGTGACTGAGGAAACTGAGTTTGTCAAGAAGATTGAAACTATTACTTTGAAGGTTGAGAATAATGATGTTAACTTGCAGAATATTCACTATATTTCTAATATTACAGTTAACCTGCTCTCATTTACAAAGCTTGAAGATCAGGAATTTCAATTTATATTGTCTTTCACTATTCTCTCATTTTTCATTTGCAGAGCTCTGAACAGTGTTATTTTTCATACAGTTCAGATCACTCAGAATAACATATATAAGATCAATGAGTGAGAGTTCAATGAGAATTCTAATCATCTGAATAGAGCAGTCAAGTACATTGTGATGATGTCTTATAAGTATAATTTTGATTGAAAAGTTGATCTTTCTGTGACTGCTGTCACTACTGTTAATAACATTGATTCTACAGTTTCAAATACAGGTCTCAAGAATACAAGAATATCAAAGACTCTTTTGAACTGACACTGTGATCTCAGTCACATTCACACTGATGCTATAATTACTATGATCAAGGATTTTCATACTGAAGTCATAATTAAGAGTTCTAAGACTAAGTTCTTTTGTAAGAAATGTGTCAAGACTGATATGATACAAGATTATTTGAAAACACTGATGTCTAGATCTATCTGACTTATTGAGAAGGTTCATATTAATCTTGCAGATGATGAATATACATTGAAAGATCTCTCTGATTATCTCTTAGAGTTCTGCCAGAGAATAAAATACTGAATACTTATCACCTGTGACATGACTTGCTACTGTTGAGTGTATTTTTTAAAGTTTAAGAATGAGGCTGTTCAATACTTTGAGTTGTGGCTTAGATTCATGAGTAATCTCAGGTATACAGTCTCTGCTTTTCTACAGACTGATATTAATGATGTTTTCTGATTCACACATATGCACACAGTTATGAATTCATATGATATCAAATAAGAATCAACAGCACTACATTCATCACATCAGAATGATGTTTCTGAATGTGAGATCTGTACTATCATGAGATGAGTTAAAGCTGCTCTTTTGAAAGATAATCTTTCTAAGAAGTTCTGAGCAGATGTTCTAGAGACAGTGATTGTAATAATTAATAATACTCTCACATCTACAGTTCTTTACAACTTGAAATTTTGATTCTCTACTGCAGAGATCTCTGTGATTTCAAGTTCACATAAGATTTCTTAATATGCACTTATGAATATCTCACTGAATGTAAGGCATTTTCACTGATTGAGTGCAGAGGTTTTTGTTTATTTGCATGAATTTCAGTGATCTGTGAATAAGCTTTCTTCACATGCTGATTTCTATTGTATCATTGAATTCAGTGACACATTGATATATTATCTATAACATTCTGAATCTGACAAGATTATTGTCAGTAGTGATGTGAGGTTTCTGATTGCTGAAAAACTGATCATTACATCTGTGAAACTCATCAATTGTATTATTGAACTAGTTGTTATATCTGTGACACTCACTAATAATGTCAGTGTACTGAAACCTGATATTCATCTAGTTAATAATAATGAGAACACTTCTGATATTGATGATCTGAATTTCACATGATTGCAGCCTGTGAAATCACTGACTACTTACACTTCAAGTCTTATTACAGGTAATCTCTCAAAGTTCTACAAGAATGCCACATCTCAGTCAGAAGAGATAGAAGATTATTGAAAGAAGTTCATACAATGTAAGATTACTGATCTGAAGAGATATAATACATGAAGTTTAATCTCTAGATCTGATATTCTGAGAAATGAACTGATTGCTCTGAGCTGTTGAGTGTTTCTTGAGAAAGATAGACCTGCAGATCTGAATACTGATTCTGATAATATTTTTAGAAAATTGTGTTGAGTGATTTATAATAACTGACTTAAGAAGAATTCTAGAGAAGAGATCTACACTTCTGTCATCACTGATACTGTCAATTGTATTCTTTTTGTAATAGTAGTACTACACAGTTGAACACTCTGTCAAGTGAATATAGTGATAGTATATCTTCATGAACATCTCACTAAGAAGATCTATATAAGACAACTCACTGAATTTAAGACAGGTTCACTGAAAATACTTATCTGCATGATTGAGAGTAGTCTATACAGTCTGAACTCTGTGATAAAGATCTGATATGATTACTTAACAGCTCTGTTAAGTGATCTTGAATTTACAGTCAGTGCTTATAATTCAGCACTCTGATATCATACATTCAGATATCATCTTTATATGACAATCTATATTGATGATCTCAACATCATATTCAAAGCTTCTGAGAATGCTGATTGACTAGTAAGTATGCTTAGTGAGAAATTGAAAGTCAAGAATCTATATCAGTCAATTAAGTATTTGAGTATGAAGATCAATTATTCAGATAAGAGAATTGATTTGATATATTATCAATATATTAAATACCTTGTTGAAGATTTCTATCTTGATGATGCAGCTGTTATCAGAATATTAATAAAGAATGAATTCTGCATTGATAATTCCTCTATATCTGAGAAAGAGACTGATTTCACAATTCAGTGATATCAACATAATGTGAGTTGCTTGCAATATCTTGTAGTTAAAACACATTCTGATATCACTCATGCTGTCTCACTACTCACTCAATGAAATATTGATTCAATATCTCAATGTTGAAAGGTTCTATTACACATTATACATTATTTGAAAGAGATTATGAATCTGAGTATTTTCTACAGACACAGTCTGTATGAGAGGTCTGTTTCTATCATTTCTTTCATTTCTACTGTTTCTTCTGTTTTTTCTGTTTCTATTAATTCTTTCATTATCTCTGATTTCTCTGATGATTTCTATCTACTCTTCAGCTACTTGAATTCCGATTGAGCTGGTCTCTTGAATGATAATAGAAAATCAACATCTGGCTACATTTTTAAGCTTACAGACAGCTCAATTTCATGACATTCAGTGAAGCAATCTTGTGTATCTCTAAGTTTCAATGAGACTGAATATGTGGCTCTTAGTGAGGCAGTCTGTGAGACAACATGAATTCAGAACCTCATGATTGAGCTTGACTTCATCACTACATCTCTGATACAGATTCTCACTGATAATAAGGATGCTATAGATCTCACAAAGGTGACAGTCATTACAGTCTGAAGCAAACATATTGATATGCATTTCCATTTTTCATGTTAACAGTTGAATCAGAGGGTCATTGATTTAGAGTACATTCTCACCACTCAGATGGCAGTGGATGGACTCACTAAACCTCTAGACAATGTGACATTTGCACAATTCATGGTTTTGCTAGGTCTTACAGATATAAAAGTTGGGAATGTTTAATTTTACATTTGTATTTGGTTTTGACAGACTATCTTGGTGGTTTGGGTGTTTTTGTATGTGATTCTTGTTATCTCGAGGGGGGGTGTTGGCCCTTACGGCCGTTGCGGTTAGCGATCCCACTAGATCACGTGACCCACCACTATATTATGTTCCTGTAGATAGATCTATCAATACAACCTTCAACTATCCTACAACATGTCCGTACCTATATAAAGATACTGGCATTGTACAGAGTTATTTAGTAGTTTCATGTATAGTTACAGCCTATGGATTCATATTTAGCTTTGACCTTGCACTGCTCTCGGATTATTGAGCAATGATTGAGTATTAAATCAGTTGCGAGGTTTGTTGTGGAATGGGCAGACTCAACTCAACATTTCAATCAACAGTTCTATATATTAATATATTGATAGATTGATAGATTGATAGAGAGCTTCAACAGCTATTATGAGTGCTTATGAGTGCTGATTAGAATATTTCACTTCTATATTCCTCTCTTGCATCTTAATTGGGAATTCTGCTTATTATTTATATACTTCACCCGCTATTAATGTCAAATAAAGATGATGAGCAGGTGCAGGAATCTGAGAGATTGAAAATATTTATACCCTTTTTCTTTTTCTTTCAGCAAAATGAGATGCATTAAAATTTCAAATAAAACTTTCAGTGTATTATATATATATATGTATGTGCAGTACATGTATGTTGAGCTGAAGAACCAAACCTTGAAAGTCTGACTAAGGAATTGATGGAAATAAATAATATTTGAAGTAGTTGAATATATTCTCTTTTATTCTGCTAATTATCTGCATGTATAGAGTATTTGTCTGTTATTTGTATAGTTAATAGTTGTATTTAGCTGTCTGGTTGTGGCTATTTTTTAGTGCTACAGCCTCATCTTCAATTCCACGATTTTGATATCCACAAGTCCAACTATATAATATTTAACAATATTTACTCAACTTCTTCCTTCTCCACCATTCAAAATAACACCAGTGCCACCAACTCCATCGCCTCTCTACACTCGTCCTCCGCAATACCCATTTACCCAAATCAATACCAATCGCATCGATCCCTAGCTATGCCTCCCCCGTCTCCCACATAAACCCCCAAACCATGTCATCCCGCCTCGACCAAGTCATCGCTCCAACCACCACGAACCCCCTCCCGCCAACCGGAACCTCTTCCCCGCCTCTCGAACACCCTCAAGAGCAACAGCAACAACAAGACTCATCGCCCCCAGAAGAGACACCAACCCCCATCACCGTCACCCCAGACCCCCTCTCCACCCTCCCGTCCTCCCCGCCTCAGATCTACCTTAACCTGCTAATCCTCGAAACCTCCCTGCGCTCCCAATACCTCGCCCTCCGCGCCCGCAGGCGGCAAAACACCTTCTTTCTCCTCCTCCTAGCCCTCTGGATCGCCTACTTCTCCTACGCGCTCTTCCTGCGCCCACGCGAAGATGGCCGCGGCGTCGGCGGCTCCGTCTACTGGGTGGTCGAGATGGCGGAGAAAATGGCTCTGATGGGCGGGGTGGTGACTGGCGTGTTGATATGGGGAACGGGCCAGTGGGAGCGCGGTGTACGATGGCCGCGCCGCTGGCTGGGCGTTGCGAATCGCGGACTGAGAGGGATGAATACGAAGATCGTGGTGTTGAGAGGCCCCTGGTGGAAGGAGGTGTGGTCGTATCTAGCCTTTGTGTTTCCGTTTCCCTACGAGGTGTTTTTCCCGTCATCGACAACTTCGGCGTTTCATTACGTTGAGTCTACTACGTCTGCTCCTGGTGGTGGTGAGAAAGGGTGGAAATCCCGCCTCTACGACGACGAGAGCCACTCGCACAGCGACGCTAGCACGCCGGGCACATCCATAGTGGAAGAAGACATCGCCCCTGGCGGTGACTACATCAAGCTCCTCCTCCTCCCAAAGTCCTTCTCCCCCGCCTTCCGCGAGAACTGGGATGAATACCGCACCGATTACTGGGAGAAGGAGAACGAGCGACGCGCCGCGCTGCGGCGGAAATTGAAAGAGCAGCGGCGCGAGCATGCGAAGATGGCGGGCGGCTGGCTCTGGTGGACGCGGCTGTTATGGGGGATGAAATCGCTGCCCATGCCAATATCATCGACGTCGACGGGTAAGAGACCGGCCACGCCCTCTTCTGGGAGTGCTCGTCGCCACTCCCATTCGCATTCCCATTCGCACTCGCTCCATCATTTCACACACCTCAGAGACCCATCTACAACATCTATGAAGCGCCGCTCAACACCCTTACACCAAGACCGTGATGCCACGACGACGCACTCCCGTACCTCCTCCCGCAGCACAACGCCCAACCCCCTCTCCGACGCCGATGATACGCCCCATAACAACAATAGTAGTAATAATACCAGTAATAATAGCCCTGGTGGTAGGCGTAGAGGTAGCTCCGTGACGTCGACTTCGGGGAGCGAGCGGAAGAGGAGGAATAAATCAGCGTCGTCTGTATCCAGTGGTGGTGGTGGTGGTAGCGGTAGAGCACCGTCACCGTTGACGAAGATTGAGCCGGTAGGGCAGTCATAGTTAGGATACGTGGTCTCTGGACTGGTCTCTGTTTGATGTATCAGGTTGTGTCTCTCTTCATTTGCCCACATCCGGACCCCCCCCCCCCCTTTTTTTTTTTTTTTTGTTTATTATTATTATTAACTTACATACGCGAAATGTGTGGTGAGATTACAGCCCAGTCAGTGCTTTTGACAAAGTTCAGATTATCATGATATGATTCACTGTTTTCCCAAGTTTTGAAACCGGTTTCCTCTGTGATACGCAGGGGATTGGCTCCATGTGTTTTTGAATGGTCTCCGTATGTCTGCTCTAAAATATGGGAATATAGGAAATACAGGCTTCATCACGGATAACGTGGAAGACTAAATAGAGGGTGAAACAGAATGCAAAAAATCAAAGATGAAACGGTAACACCCCTCCTGTAGATAGATTTTTCTCCGGCTTTATTGATGCCCTCGATTTGTTATTATATGCTATTATCTAACATCAAATCAATACAAGGGAAGTATATAAATAAATGCCAGCCCAAAAGAAAACCAGTTCCAATGCAGAGAAGACATCCTTCTAGGGAACCGAAAAACCACTCATACATCATGCATAGGGAAAGAGATACGAAAAGTTCACGCCCACGCCATTAAACATTTGCCTGAGTAAGCAGCGCCCGCGTAATCATTAGTAAAAGGAGAAGTTTTGTTCAAAGAAAAGAAATATCCCATCAAGATTCCGATCCATCCATCCGCCCTACCCCCTCGCAAAATAAAATCTGGCGAAAGAGAAGTGAACATTGTTTTAGATGCGATAAACGGTTTCATCACCGAGATACCTATGGGCACCCGTGTTAGTCTAACATCCTCGTCCCTTATAACGGAAACAAAACAGAAAAAAAAGGGGGTGGGGGATATACATAATCTCATTCCTCTCATTCATAACACCCAACGCCTGTATCGCTTCCGCAGCCGCAAACACTCTCCCGCCCGCAGCACTAATAGACGCATTCACCGCCTCGATCACGTTCTGCACACCTGCCGAGTCTCCTTCGAACAACTCAGATCTCATGAGCGGGCCAAGCGCCTGCCGGAACGTTGCCAACCGCACGGACGATAGTGGCGGTAGCGATTCCGCCGATGCAACAGCCCCTGCAACAGCATTGGCCTGCGGCTGCGACTGGCTCTCATTATCGTCTGTCTGCGAACGTAGGAGTTGCGACGCGGGCTGCGACGAGGCGAAGGACATTTGTGATTCAGATTGCGTGGTGCCTAGTTGGCTCCGGGTTTGGCGAGAGGAGGCTTGCGTGCGGCGGGAGCGGGGGCTAGAGTCGTAGAGACCATCGTAGTCTTCATCGTTGTCGTCATCTTGGTTGGTGGTTCCATTGCGTTGGATGGCACTACTGCCCCTAAGGCCTGGTCGCCGGCTTGAACGTGGAGCAGCAGGTGTCTGTTGTGACTCCTCTGCGCCATCGTCAGAGTCGTCCGATTCAGACTCGGATTCAAGGGCTGCGGTCTTTCTCCGCTTGCGTCGTTCGTCTTCGACAACTTCCTTGAATAGCGCGAAGCGGAGGATCGATTCTGCTACCTTGGCATCCTTCTCTTCGACTCTGCTAGAGAGACGTGCTTTGGCGTGCGCTGTAGATAGACGAATAAGGGTTTCTAGAGTACGGGCGGTCATGGGGGAGGTTTTCCTTTGGTTTCCAGATAGCTCATCGTTTCGGAGAGAGGAGTAGGTGGCAACGATATGATCGGCGGCTCCTTTAGTGAGCACGGGCTTGATTCTTGATTTGGCATATTGAATATATTTCTTGATAAATGGCATGCTGATAACCTCAATTTTCCGGCTTGGTCCCCGGCCAGTAGTGACGGACATGCCTGCATGAAGCATGACGTTGAACTTCTCATACACTTCAGTCGGACGGTTTGAATCTTGGTTCTCTTCTAGCCCGACCCCGAGGCTGTTATTGACCTGCTCGCGAACTGGGGCTCCTTCCTCCATACCGGGATGCCGGTACCGGTGCATGCGAAGCACATGCTCTGATACCATGCGGTCCCTGGCATCCTCAATATCATCCGTAACAACAAAGAGCAAATCAAAACGAGAGAGTAGGGAATCGGGGAGGGCAATGTTTTTGTGGGGATCTTTGTGAGTATCGTATTGCCCATAGATTGGGTTTGCGGCTGCAATGACACTACACCTAGCATTGAGGGAGGTATGGATACCCGCCTTGGCGATTGTGACGGTCTGCTGTTCCATCACTTCGTGGATGGCTACTCGATCAATGTCACTCATTTTGTCGAATTCGTCAATGCATACAACACCTCGATCTCCCAAGACCATAGCACCAGCTTCCAATCGCCGCTCACCAGTCTCTTTATCGGTCGTTACAGCAGCCGTGAGACCAACCCCAGAGGAGCCTCGACCAGTGGTAGCTATGGCCAAAGGAGCTGTGTTGAGTACGAAACGAAGAAGTTGTGATTTGGCCGTGGAAGGATCACCGACCATCAGGATGTTAATGTCGCCACGAAGATGGGTCCCGTTATCCAGATTCTTTTCCATGCCCCCTAATAACATCAAGAGAATCGCTTTCTTAATGTAGTCATGACCGTATATACTGGGTGCGAGGGATTGAGACAATAGATCGAAGACATTCTTCTTCTTCGCAAGTTTATTAATGTTGCGAATGTCAGTATCTGTTATCGTTGTTTGCGCAATTCCACCACCCGATTTAGAGCTGAGTTGGATGATGTTGTTTGCTAGAATGACTGTACGGAATGTAGAGCTGCTTGTACTGGCGTTTCTGTTTCCGAGAGATCTATGAATTCCGACCAATTGGATCCGGTCGCCGGGTTTGGTTCTATCGACTAAATCATCGTCAAGGATGACGTCGACGCCTCGTGGGAGCTGCCCTGCAGGGGCTCGTTCGGGCATCTCCTGTATCGAAATCGTTTGGTGGTCACGATATATACAATATCCATACTCTGTGATCAGCTATTACGTGTTAGTCAGGTAAAATCCTTCCCACTCATGGATCAAATACACATACAGGATTACCGTCATCATCCTCCTGAGGGTATACGTTCAAATTAGTCGCCCCGCTAGCCGTCATAGTTTGATCTTGATATGTTCTCATCAAAAATTCCTCCTTCTTCTCACTGTAATGTACACTCCTAATAATCTTGGGTCGAACGAGCGAACATTTCGTAACAATGCCTTCAAGACATATCAATCGGTTTAAGTGGGATGAACCAAGGGTGCGGGGATTGCAAGCAAACTCGCCGAATGCGCCAATGTAGGCACAATAGTACACCTGCCCAAGTCCCCCACCATCAGTATTCCAGTATCAAAATCATACTACTATCTGGTTACATACCGTATCATTTGAGGTTTCTTTTGGCGATCGATTGGGCAGCGTGTTGATGATTTCCTTCAACGCTGAATTAAAAGCTTGAGTGTAATCGTGCGGCGATGTAAGGAGGCTGTCAATCAATTGTAAGAACCCCATCTGGACTGTAAACTAAGGGATAACAACATGGCAAATTAACAACGAACCCATTGACCAATTCTGTGCTATGCGCTCTAATCTCATCTAAGCTGACCTATATAGGTTGGACGACAAGAAAAGGTTAGCCATTTGTTTTTTTGAAGTTTCTGAAGCTAGAAAATAAAACCGAAGATCAGATATCCCGTACCGTGAGTCTTCTCAACCCGCGATTGAGCATCAAAACAATGTCCGCCCGATAGCTACAGTACTTGTTAGGAAACAACCTTCATTCTCATCCCAGAGCAGGAGATCTGTTGTGCATATATACCTTCTCGCTCGTGGA
Source organism: Blastomyces dermatitidis ER-3 (assembly GCF_000003525.1). NCBI lineage: Eukaryota > Fungi > Ascomycota > Eurotiomycetes > Onygenales > Ajellomycetaceae > Blastomyces > Blastomyces dermatitidis. Next base: position 773,837 of record NW_025544782.1, on the reverse strand, counting down.
TCAGCTAGATAGAAGGAAAACAAGAACTGATTAGTCCTCTTCTTATAGTGCCACAGTATTTTGAGAAAGAAATTTACTTACTCGGATCGAGAAATTCCGCGGCAGCTCGGATGCGATCTTGGGGATCCATGATGAAGGTAGGAAATCTCCACGAACCCGCAAACGTTGAGTCTAATTCACACAACAAAGAAGGACTTCCTCAACTCTCTGCTATGGCCTAGAATTCGTATGGATATATGTGTGTTTCTCTGTTGTTGGGAGAGCTGTGGAAGAATTGAATTTGGCGAGAAGATGAGGTTGAGGTCAAAGAGACGCGTCCGCTCTCGCTTTTTCGCGTCAGTTACGCGTGTTTCGCGTTTTGCATCAGAATCATGTGATATTTCAATTATGCCCAATTGGGAAACCCACCATATCAAACCATCCGAGGTCCCCACCAGACTGTATAGAAAAATCACTGATTGTAATTTTAAAATATATAGGAACTTTATATCCATGCGCTAAACCATCGTAGATGACAACATATATATATCTAACATACACACATGAGGGGAAAATGATGCAAAAGATGTTAAAAAAAAGGCCACAAATAATGTACAGAGATATATCTACATGATGGGGCAACCACCTCCAAAAAAGAAATCCAAAAGATTTTCCCCAATCAAGTGTCCTGATAAGCTAGCTTGTAAACCTTCGCCATCATATCTCGGATCTGGTTCAAACGGGTCTTAGCATGGTAATGGAGGCTGTGCGCCTCCCGGTCCTGATCACTGGCAAACTCGCCATCCACGCGATCAGGCCGTGGTATCTTCTTCCGTATCCAATTAAGGTCCTCTCGCCACTCCCGAAGACCCCGCCAGCGTTTACTTCTATTTTTCTCGTGGTAGAGCATCCAGTCAACTCGCTCGTCCTCTTTCATGTGTCGCCAGATTTGCAATCGACACCAGAAAACCCATTCCTTGCGGTATGGGTCTTTGATGTCGTACGCATCCTCCTCGAGACGGAGATACTGGAGGATCAGGGGCAGGTTCTGAGCATCGATCTTTTTAAGCCATAGCCTCTGGTTGCGTGCCGGGATCCAGTCCTTCCAGCGTCCACTTTTCACCTTTTTGCGCCACTCCAATTCCTCTTTGCGCCACAGGATCCGCTCCTTGCTCAGAGTTTCCTCTTCCTCTTCCAGCGTCTCCCGAGATCGTTCTGGTAGCTCAAGGTGTGCATGCTGGATGAGGCGGGGTGTGTTGAGCAGCCCCACTTCTCTTAACGCATGCCAATGACCCGTTTCCCTCCCTTCGCCACGTAAGTGGGGCGGTAATCTAGGGGGAGTTCCGTCCAAAGACGGGTTGTCTTCTAAAAATTGACGTCGTTGGGTCCGTCTTTTGTATTCAATCTCTCTCCATTGGACGTCTTCCTCCAAAAGCGTTTTGATCAGAGCCATGTCTGGCGATGTTTCCTTGGCCATTCCGGCAGGTACCGGGATGAGATCATACGGCGATGGAACGACAGAATTGGTGCCCGTATCGACATGGGCATTGGTCTCCTTCCCAGTTGTCTCTGATGAAGATTCAGTTTTAACCAGCCCTTGCTCGTCAAGTCCAGGTTCCATCACAGCCTTAATAGGGCTAGACTCGACGACGTGTTGAGCTTCATTCAATATCTGTCCGAATCCACCTTGGGGGTCGTGTATATTTCCCATGGCAATTATGGTCAAGGGAGCAGACAGGAGTATGGAGTTAACCTCTTCGCCGGCATCCAAAACCGAGCGTGCTCTGGCATCGACTAGCGCAGCAGCCAGGCGAACCATTGTGTCGTAAGATGGTTGCATGTGGTCGGGTTCAAGCTTTGACCAAGCGTAACTTTCGCCGTGGCCCATATGGTCAGGCCGGCGGGAGAAATAGTGGTCTCTGCTTTCCTGGAGAGCAAATGTGGAAGGTGTATGGCTGGGCCGTGCGGTCGATCTCGCCCTTACCTGTTTCCACCCGGTGTAATTAGGAATGAACAGTTTTTCAAAGAGAATAAAAGCATTGAGTCGGTCTTCTCGTCGGGAGGAAACAGCTAGCAGTTCAATATAGAATGACCAGTTATGAGTCGTCAAGGCGAAGCCAGCCTTTTGAACTTGCGATATGACAACTGCGATTTTAGAGTGGAGATTCTGCTCTGCGTAACATTCCATAAGTACTGAAAGACATTCAGAGAGAGAGAAACGTTGAGTAGTTGACATGGAGCCCGTAGTGATATGTTTGGGGTCGTCGGGGTCGTCGGCGCGGTTGGGAGTAAAAGAGGCTGTTACGGCAGTTCCGCGTTTGGCTTGATCAAATGCTCTGCTCCAGAGCTTCTCCACCATATCGAACCCTCTATCTCTCATTTGGAGCTTCATTCTTTGAGCCAACTGACTAAGGGGCACAATATTCGGGTTATCGATAAGGCGGTTTTGCTTTTTCTCCAGTTTCTCGGCCAATTCCTTAGCCCTAGTGGATGCATCGTAACCTCTATAGGCGGAAATGAGTTCCTCGTAATACGCCGAAGGAAACGCATCGCGTACAGACTTCTGATTTGCCCCAGGCTGTGGAGCCTTCGTAGCCCACTCCCTGATTCCGAAATCTTTCATAATCGAAGCTAGGAACTCTTCTGCATTCACCAGTCGAATTTCGTTATTATGCCCAACATAATTCCCTTCCTCGATCAGCCTCTTGTCCATATGAATTTTCCCCTTGAGAACAGACAGTCTCGAGCTGAGATTCAAATGGCCGAATTTTTTCATGATTTCATTCTGGGTGTGCTCAATCATTTCTAGGTCGCCGATTAAAGCATAACCGTACAGAAGGATAGAATAGTGTAATTGGGTCACGGACACTTGGTGGAGGTTTTCAAGTCTTCGAATAACACGAATAGCATCGTCATGGTTTCCAGTGCGAACAAGCGCCAGAATGGTGGCTGCATAGGTCATATGGTCGAACTTCACTCCTAGTTTTCTCATTCGATCATGCACTGCTAGCATGGAATCTAGGTCAGGCAGGAAAGCGTAGTGCCACAGAATAACATTCCACATGCGCGTAGTAGGGCCGGGAGCTTGCAGTTTCATCACAGAATCAGCGAACTGCTCTGCAGCGGCGTATTTTCTGTTGTTACAGAGCGTCTCGACCACTGGATGGAGCATTGCCATGTTGAGTTGAATATCATATCCCTTCGCGACCTGCAAGAAATCCATGACACTTTCCACGCTTCCATCCTTCGCAAACAATCCCATTAATATACCAAGTGTATGCGAATCTGGCTTTAATCCTGCGTCAATCATTTCCTGATAAGTTGATAGGGCGCCCTGCTTGTCGCGGGCTTTCGCATGGGCAGTCAGGACAATATTCCAGCTCGTCACGTCAGGACTCAGTGAGAACTCGCTGCGGAGCCTTTCTAGCTGCTTCCTGGCTTGGTAGACCTTGCCGACTGCTGCATTAACGTGTATGAGAGGGTTAACCAAATTAAGCTTCCTGGGTTGGCCGTAGTGGCCCACATAGGAGTTAAATAAACTAGTCACTCTCCGAAAATCTCCAAGTCTGGAAAATCCCGTGAGAGCAATTTGATATGCCTCCTCTGACGGCTTTTCATAGAATAATCGAAACTCTCTGAGAAGCTGGTTAGTAGCCTCTGGCTTCCGCAGTACTGCTACAACCTTCAAAAGTCCAGCGAGAACCTTCTCAGGTGGCTTAGTCGTATCCATTAATAAACGGAAGTGCCAATAAACTTGGAGTGCGCGGGTGGTTTTCAATTCGATATCTAGATATCGTAGCGTTGACAAGGCCCAGAAGTAATGTTGACTCTCAAGTAACCGAACGGCGTTAAGGCTGTAGAACAATAATAGAATTTGTTCAATGGGGGTTTGCCGCAGTATCGTTTTCTTCTTGATGACCAAGTGGACTAGAAAGCCTACCAGTGGAGTAGCTTCCAAAAGGTCCAACTTTTTCTCTCGTAACAATTCAAGTAAACTTAAGACTCTCTCGGGCAAGCTGAGCATGTTTGATAACTCGTGGAATTTGATTCGTTTGAAGGGCTGGCTTTCCGGGAGAGAGGGTTTGAAAGAGAAAAATTGGAATGCCTCCTTCCACTTCATCTGGTCCACCAGCGCAACCATGGCAATGTCCCAACACTTTTCTCCTTTGAGTTTTAACACCGCCTCCTTACATATATCCCTTACCAAGTCGATATTCCCGTCGCATTGAATAAGAGATTTTGTCACGTGGCCATAGTCATCGGGAGTTCTCTGTTCAATCTCAATGGCTTCAAATGCAAGTCTCGAACAGATTCGATCTAAAGGCTCCCGGGATTCCGAAAGATACGCAAGGACGCGTGAATGGTACTCTGGCTTTTGGTCCTTGACAACATGATACAATTTCCATACAGAGCGATAGTTCAGTGGAGAATCTCCGCTCAGATATCGATCAAGCCGCCGAAGAAGATTAGGATGTATCTCTATCTCCCCATCCTTACCGACTCGCGGCCGTTTTTTGATTTTTGCCCCGCGGGGGAGAATCGTGCGGAAGCCCTTAGTTTTCCGAGAACGTTCCAAACCCAGTTGCTTCATCCGAAATCGTGACATCGTCTCACGCTGGAGCCGATAAAAGTTGCAATAGGCCAACCCGAACCTCACAAAGGGCAACAATGGAGACGCCCGGCGTTTAGGAAGAATAATTGGTTTCTTGGCGCTTTTGTAGAGGTCATAGTACTCAAATGCATCCTCTCGTTCTACCAGCGACTCTCCTAGATTTTCCGACGCTTCAAAATCCAGTTCCTCTTGAACTTGAGGTACAGCCTCCTTGTTGTGCGGCAGGGGTTCGGCAATTTCACCAGAATTCGTTGAATAAGGTCGACTGCCCAATCTTCTCCTACAATCGATGGAGTTTTTGATGATGTGAGGAAGACAATATCGTGCAAATACTTGTGTTTCCGGCGGGTACAAGAATTCCAAGTGGGTATTCTGAAGGTGGTTATGAGGTAGGGTGAAAGGCTCCGCGGCAGCTGGTAAATGTCGAGCGGTGGACGGGGAAGATCGCGGTGGCTGCATGTAATCGAAGCTCCACAAGGGAGCCTCGATGTCAGCAACGCCATGATGCCAGAATTCCGGATGCAAAACACGTCGGCTGCGAGCGTGGCGTTTCGAATGGCGGAAAAGGCATTCTCCTGCGTTTTCAAGGCGCTGAGCAGCTCGCTCCAGCATCCCCTAGACCAGAGCTGGTTATATAAAGAAAATGGATTTTCACTGTCTATAAACGGAAACGCATATCGCAGATGGCTACGCCAGGAAGGTTAGTGCACCAGCTTTAGTAAATGTTTAATTGCCTAGCAATATAATATTCAACGAAATTTATGGCTTCAGAATCGAAAACAAAAAATTAAGCAGCAACTTACTCGGGATTGAGAGCAAATTCAAGTTACTATCCTCGACATCGACAGGCGCAGAAAAGCTCGGGAGGAACCACTGAAAAACGCGCGCAAAAGATTTGAAAGGAGCAGTTACGCTACAGTTCAGTATGGGTACAAATATCGAACGCTGTAGCTCCAATGGTGTAGGCCGGATGCTTGACGTTTGATTGCAGCTGCCTGCCAATGCGGATTCTAGTTGTTCGTCCCGTCCGGAGGTATGTATCGTAGTAGTCGTCTTGTTTGTGGACGGAAACAAATGTGTTTTTTTTGGTGGTTGAGACCAATTCGATGTTTCCGCGGGCCACAGGTTTCTCCGGCGCCGACCACACAAGCGGCCATCATCGAATTGCCCTCAACCTCACCGCTATCAGCGTCATTTTTCAACCGCGAGTGGAGTGGGGATCAGGCGTGGGCTGCTTTTGTTTCTTTAATACTGCGACGCTTCTATCCCTGGTTGCAGCCATGGATATCACCAGCTTTATCGTCAGCCACAGAGAAGACGCTCTCTTGGCTGGGGACTACAACTCGTACCGAGCACAGTTGTCCCGCAGATTACACACCTTACGGAAGAAGCTGGGACAGACAACCCCGCGGGGTAAAAAGTACTCTCCGAAGCCTACAATAACAGCAGAGAATATCGCCAAGGACACTAGGTATGCTCCTGATGAATATACCCTTCATTGCTCTATGAAAAAGAAAAAAGAAAGATCTCCTGCTGACAGCCAACTAGCTTCGCATTTCTTATCCTCCTCAGCGCGGAGCGAGCATGGGCTACCGCAATGCATATGAAGTCGACTCACTCCGCAGACCCATCTACCAAGGGCATCGTCGGTTCGGCAAGACGACATATAATATCGCGTCTAAATAAAGCGACGATTTATGCAAGGCAGCTAGTCTCGGTCCTTCAAGATCCATCAGCGGCTTCCGCATCTAACATCGACCTCCTCGAGGCACGGGGTTATCTGGCTTCCCTCCTTGGAGCGTTCTGGATGGAAAAGAAAAGATGGGATTTGTGTTCACAGCAATATTCGCTTGCAAAAGTAATCTACGGCGCGCTTAGCACTAAAGCGAAAAGGGAAGCGTATCGGGACCTTTTGTCCACCACGATCGACCCTGGGCTTCGGTATGCAGCTTACCAGTTAAAGCTTCCCAGGTCCGCAGCTCTAGAATCCATCGCGATCAAAAACATACCATCCGATTCGGTAGTCCGCGGGGAGCTAACCGCGATCGACCCAGATTGCCTCTCGGAGCGGGGTTCAGATAAACAGACGGCCGCTGACGGCGGCGCTATTGAGGATATCCCACAGAGCATTACTTGGAGATCCCGGACAGTTGTGTTGGAAGATGCGGCTATATCACAGGCACTAGCAGCTGCGTCTCTAGCGGAGTCCCACCTAGCTTCGTGGCTATCAAGCCCCGCTGGCCAATCATCCTCGCAGAGTGAAAAGGCAGCGAATTACGATAATGTGATAATTGCTAGTCAGGACGCAGTAGATGCGACCAAGACTGCTATTGATGAGCTTTCTGCGGAGGGGATTGATCAGGGAGACAAACGCATGCAAGCACTGCAGGTCACCTGGACGGCCGTGAACTATGCCTTGGTGGGCTGGCGCGTGGGTCGCAATCGGATGCTGTGTGGCGCTGACGATGGTCTCAGTTTCGAACGGGAGCAAGTGAAGGGATCAGGTGGGAAGCAAAAGTCTGGAAGTAGTGGTAAGAGTGTCGGCCGCCGACTCGCGCGGTTGCGCGAACGCACCGCATTGTATGATGCGACCCTTCAGAGCTTGGATTTCATCCGGGAGCTGCCTGGTGTCGCAGGAGATGCCAACTTCATGGAAGAGCTCAATGCAAAACACAATTATTTCCAATCACTACGGTATTTACTCCTAACTCCCCCCCCCCCCCCCTTTAAAGCCAAAAAAAATAAACCCCATATTCCGATAGTTGGTTGGTAGACCTATATGTTAACACCAATATCAAAACAGATGCCTAGCAGTCGGCCGAGCGCACTCCTTCCTCTCCAACCCAAAGAATGCCCTCGCTCTCTTCTCTCGCGCGCTAGACCTCGCCTCCACGGCTCTCCCACCAAACACCACCCACAACCAACAAGACCAAGAGCAACAACCAAACCTAAGCCCACCACGCCTCGACGTCTCCAGTCCTCAGGTCACCGCCCTCCGCACCCACCTCCAAAGCCTCGTCTGGCAATACCGCGGCATCGTCGAGATCGAACGCATCTCCTCCCAACTCAATCATTCGTCCCCGTCATCGCTCCAACTACCGCCCATGATCGAGCGTCTGGACGAGTACCCGGCATCAGACAGCCATGTGGATCTGACACGCCTAGTGACATATCCGCCGAAGATGGAGCCGATACCTGTTAAGCCGCTGTTTCTGGACGTGGCATTCAATTACATCGATTATCCGCGGGAGCCTAAGAGGGGACTTCCTCCCGGTGCTGGTGCGGATGGAGATGTCACTATGCAGGATGGTCAGACATCGGACGCGAAGAAGCCGGCTAAAAAGGGGTGGTTTGGGTTTGGGCGATGATTTTTGTATTGTTTTTGTTTTTGTTTTCGTTTTCGTTTTCGTTGTATATGCTCCTTTGTCCTATCTGAACGACGTCGAATCGGTATGGGATTGAACTGGTTGATTGATCTCCAGATAGATGCGCAGTGGGATTACATTGTAGTGTAGTTAGGTTACAAGCGTACATGGCTGCTACATAGCTTGTATCTAGCGATAACAAAGTTTGGGCATTCTTTCTTGCTTTCCTTCTATATATCTATATATATCTATACATATTATATAGTCGATAGAATCAACCAATCCACGGATAATCATTCAGCCAAACCAATGAAACCATCATCCACTTTCTCTTCGCGCAACCTTGAAGAACAACCTTGGGAAACATCTAGATTCCACCTGGCCAATCCGTTAGAATCAAACTCAAATCCCTACATATGAGTCGAACCTCATTATTGAGAAATAGCAGCCAGCACCGACCCACACCAGTAAATGGCCATCAAATGAAGGCTAACTCATCAGACTCAATAGCAACATCTTCTTGCACCGAAAAAATCACTTATTATTAATGACATCATTGCTTCTATGTTGAGATTTGATATCAGATGAATATATATATCCTCACTCAGCTCACTTCTTATACAATACATAAAAATAAAAAAAATAAAAAAATAAAAAAAAACCTCACAAAGTAACTGTACTGGACAAGAAAGGGGCTTGTTAGAAACCGAGGGAAGATTTCGTGTGCAAGTTGCAAAAAATCCGCCTATTTAGATTGATGATACAAGGCATCGGCCAACAAGTGCGACGAACCGTCCTGGTGGTAAGCGACTCTGATAGTTATATAGGTTTCGCTGAAGATGAGACCGCATTACGCAGCGTATAACTATCTAAATATCGACGCCGCAAATCGCAATAGCATCGACGAATTCTGAAGTCGGACGAGGAGGGTTACACCTTTTTTTTGCCGCTGTGGGCGTTGAGGTATTAATTAATATTGCGTGCTCATAAACTCCCCCCCCATCTGTCCAAAATAATAATATCTATGGAAAGGCTTCTCTTTCCTTCTCGCTGACCACAACTAATAAATTTATTATATATGGTGTTGAGAGGGCATAGTTTCAATGTTGCTAAAATTCTTACACAGTATTTGGATCAAGAGTGTTGACTAGTTGACTGTATTTATGTTTGAATTCATGTTGTGTTATAATCCGTAGTTAACTACAGTTTGTTGAGACTGCTGTCAAGTCATCATCATGAGTGAGTGATCTGCTTTTCACTCAGGTTTGAGCTGAATTGTCAGTCATGGCATAGTTATATAACTACATAACTACATATAATAGAATAATAGAGCCTGCCAAAAGGTCTGATCCCTAGTCACTATCTCTTATATGTAATGTACTGTACATGTATGGAGTAGTTAATCTAATGTAAGGAGCAATACACTCATGCAGTAACAAGTAGCATCACAGAATGATACACAAAAAAACAACCTTGTTTAGGTAGTTACTGTAACTATGTATAACAATCTAGATGCCTAGAGAAGTTATAGATGCCCCTGCATAAGAATATATGGTGAAATATGATTTCTAGCATGATGAATCTCCAACAAGTCAAGCAGATGCACTATTCTATTCTCCATGAGGGACCCCCCCCCCCTCCTGAGAGTCTCTATTCCTATTCTCTTATAATTAATTAAAAGAAGAGATATGGGATGGATGGCAATCAATACTAATACTCAAATGCCATTATCAGTTATCAGTATTTCAGTTATTTCAGCTTAAATTATTCTTTAAAAGTTAGCCCAGCCATCCCCTTCGTTTCTCTCCCACCGGCTGCCGCTCGGAACATCAAGATGCCGAATCACGCGGTTTTTCCCATTGTTATCACTATTATTCTTCTTATTTTTTGTATTCCTGGGGCGCGCGCCGGCCCGCGTTAGCTTAATTTAGAATCCAGCAAAAAAAAAAAAAAATAAAAAAATATATGAAAATATGAAAATAATTAAAAATAATTAAAATAATAAAAAAAGAAGAACCACTAGATAAAAGAGAGTTTGTCACCGGCTGCTGGCCACTGGTTCCAACCAACTGCACTGGTCATCGGCGAGATATGATATTGGGGCGCGGGCTGGCTTTGCAGGGTTTGGTGTTTGTTGGGGGCTGACAGCCATCGAACCATTCGACCCATCGAACAAGTCAAGAAGCTTTTGCCGCCAGGTACCAGGGCTTCTTGATTGGATTTATGATTGCTTTTAGAGTAAACTAGGGGGGGGGTTATTGTATGTACGCTGAGTATGTGTGTTATTATGTATGTACAGCGTATGTATGTATGTATGTATGTATGTAGGTGCTGCTGTGGGATAAATTCAATTCCCGCCAAAAGCAATATTTTATCATTTGTTCCGCCATACTCCGTATAGATTTTATATATTTGGGAAGACTGGAGGGTACTTTCAAGATTGAGGAAATAAATAATGGATAAATAAGTCTACATAACGCTGGGAAGGGGAATAATGTTGCGAATAATGTTGCGATCTTCTTTCTCCTGCTACCCGCATTATTTACCACAAGGGAATTCATAACTACCAACAGGGATTGCATTTGCACCCAACTCCCCGCTTCCTCCCGCTTAGTCATGTAGATTCCTGGCTGGTGATTGGTTCATTGGGCATCCATGCTTCCTTCCCCTATTACTCGATGTCTCGATCGGGAAGAAGTGAGCCGTTTTAGCGTGTTTCGTGACCGTATTTTATTCTGACGTTCCGTTGCTTGCGTAATTAATTCACTCATCGTGAACCAATAATGAATGATGATTCTTCCTCCTCCTCCTCCTCCTCCTCCTCCTCCTCATCTTCTTCTTCTTCTTCTTCTTCTTCTTCTTCATTTCTTTCTCCATTTCTTCCTTTCTCCCTTTCTCCTTCTTCCTTCTCGCTTCAATCATCATCCATCCCCCCTTTGTTATATATCTTTAATATCTCCCGCCTCCCTCTTCCACCTCGTTCTTGTATAGCTGCTCTTGTACGTAGTAGCACATGGAACTGTCCTGATTGGCCGTCTCATCGATACCTGCCACTCAGAGACATAGACAGACAGACAGACAGACAGACAGAGAGAGAGAGAGAGAGAGAGAGAGAGAGAGAGAGAGAGAGAGAGAGAAATAGATAGATAGAGGAGAATCGAGGAAATATCCACCTCCTGCAATCTCCCCTTTTTTCTCCTCGCGTCCTCCCTCCCCTTCCGTTAACGCTCGACTCCTCCCAACATCTGTATCCCTTTTTTTGATCAGAGCTGCTCAAACCAAGCCCTCTCTCTTCAATTGGCCATGGCGACCGTCAATGAGACGTTTGCCTCGCCCGTGGCTGATGCCGGCCTGGCTTCCTCAATCACCCAGGATCCCGCTGGCTTGTTGATGTCCATCTACAATGGCATGACCGTCTGGTCCGCCCTCTTCACCATCTTCCTCCTCCTCGTCACCTACGATCAAGGTATGCTATTCCCATTCCCATTCCCATTCCCATTACTATTACTATCATCATCATCATCATCATCATCATCATCATAATCATCATAATCATCATCATGGAAGACAACGCTAACAGTTACCCTCCAACGCTGCACAGTGAAATACATCTGGCTCAAGGGATCCATTGAAGGCCCCAGGTTCAAAATCCCCTTCATGGGCCCCTTCCTCCAGTCCGTCAATCCAAAGTTCCTCGAGTACCAGGCGAAATGGGCTAGCGGTGAATTGAGCTGTGTCTCCGTTTTCCACAAGTATGCTCTTTACCCCATCCCTCTTTTTTATGACGATATATTGGTAGTTCAACTGTGCTGAACAATCTGCGCGCCCCGTTGTTTCGCGCGTTTCCCCTGTAGGTTCGTCGTCATTGCTTCGACCCGTGATATGTCCCGTAAGGTTTTCAATTCGCCAGCATATGTGAAACCATGCGTTGTCGATGTTGCGCACAAACTTCTTGGCAAGGATAACTGGGTGTTTTTGGATGGCAAAGAGCACGTAGAATATCGCAAGGGCTTGAACGGCCTTTTCACCAGAGCGGCCCTGACCAACTACATGCCCCAGCTGGAAGATGTCTATGATAGATTCTACAACATGTTCGTCCAAAAATCCGAGGAGCTCGAGATGAAGCCGGAGCCGTGGATGCCGCATTTCCGTGAATTGATGACCGCATTGTCCTGCCGCACGTTCGTGGGCCATTACATGTCTGATGAGGCCGTCAAGAACATCGCAGACGACTACTACCTAATCACCGCTGCCCTCGAGTTGGTCAACTTCCCCATCATCATCCCCTTCACCAAGACATGGTACGGAAAGAAATCGTCAGACATGGTCCTGCGCGAATTCTCAAAATGCGCTGCCAAGAGTAAAATTCGCATGGCCAAGGGCGAGAAAGTAACCTGCATCATGGACGCCTGGGTCAAGAATATGCTGGACTCCGCCGCCTACCGCGAGAAGATCGCCAAGGGCGTGCCCGTGAACGATTCAGATAAACCAGCCCATCTCCTCCGTGACTTCACCGATTATGAAATCGCCCAGACCATCTTCACCTTCCTGTTCGCTTCACAGGATGCCACCAGTAGCGCGTCCACTTGGCTCTTCCAACTCATGGCTGACCGGCCCGAAATCCTCGACAAAGTCCGCGAAGAGAACCTGAGACTCAGAGGCGGCGACCGTAATGTCCCCATCAGCATGGAGCTGCTGGATCAGATGACCTACACTCGCGCAGTTGTCAGAGAAACCCTCCGCTACCGCCCACCAGTAATCATGGTTCCCTACATGGTCAAGAAGGACTTCCCCGTCACCCCCACCTACACTCTACCCAAGGGCTCCATGATCATCCCCTCCGTGTGGCCCGCCACTCATGACCCAGAGGCCTACCCGGACCCGGACTCATTCAAACCAGAGCGATGGCTGAACGGTGAAGCGGATAAGGCCGCAAAGAACTTCCTCGTCTTCGGCACAGGCCCGCATTATTGTCTGGGTCAAACATATGCCCAACTTAATCTGATGGCTATGATTGGTAAGGCTAGTATGTTTCTCGATTGGGACCATCATATCACTCCTGTATCGGAGGATATTCGGGTGTTTGCTACGATTTTCCCGCAGGTAAGTTAAATTATATGTCTTCTTTGCTTAGAGGTATATCAAAGATAAAAGCTAACCCTTTTAAACAACACCAGGATGACTGCCCCCTCGTTTTCCGCCGCAGACCGGAATAGATGAGCTTCTTTTTCTCTCTTTTCTGTCTTTTTTCATTACTTGAATTCGGAAGTTTCTCTCCCTCTCAATACCTTTTTAACGCATCCGTCCATCTCTCTCCGCTTTTCCCCGTCCAAAGATGGGCAAACTTTATACCCATGAAAGTTCCCAATATGTCGACTAAAAAAGAAAATAAAATACGAAAATACAAGGACGAGGCCCCGGGATGAAAATCAAATCAAATCAGATAAACAACATTGACGAATGAAAACAAACACAAACAATAAATATTGACAGGTCATGAAACAAACGGAAACCTACCCAGGTAGGTAGGTAGCGTTGGATATGAGGGGGAAAACAAAGGAGTTGGAGTGGAGTGGAGAGGAGAAAGAGGATCTGATTTGGGGCGAAGAGCAAGGTGGGGGACTTGAGAATGAACACAAATGGAATTACCAATGCTTCTTTTATACTAATTTTTAATCACTAAATTCAACTCTTTTTTTTTTCCCTTCTATCTGTTGGGGGTCCCGCGGTTGATCGGCCCTTCTACCAGCAGTGCGCTGGTGGTGATTGAGCTCTTTTGCCCCAGTAGCCTACAGGTTATGAGACCGTTGAGCGTGAGCCCCGCTGTGGTCAACATGCATGGGTTCAATCCCAGAATGGACTTAAAAATTCCTAACAAATACCCTGGACATTTTAACAGTGCCAAGAGACATCCCAGGAGTGTGCCCTAGAAGTCCCGTGAGCCCTAGGACTGACTGAGTCCATTATTAAAAAGGAGCCATTGTGGGGAGGCCACTGAAGAGAGCCACTGAGGGGAAGTACTGTACTCTGTGGTAGCTGGTCCGAGGGGGGGTGTTGGGGGTCCCGCGGTTGGTCGGCCCTTCTACCAGCAGTGCGCTGGTGGTGATTGAGCTCTTTTGCCCCAGTAGCCTACACTATCTATGATGCAGAGTAAGCAAGACTAAGCAAGATGAGAGAACAGAGTGATTTGTCTCATCTCTATAAAGTATATGTACTCTTGATTGATTGTTTTTATGTTTTATATTTCTGTTTCTTATTACTGCATCTGCATTCAATCTATTATGAATGCATATATTAATATAATATTTCATTAACTTATATTATACTGTGTATGTTTGTCATTCTCTCATGCATCATTATATGAATATATTATTTTATTTTCTCACTTCTTTTCTTATTAAAACAGATACATCCTGCAGCAGAACTTAGTCTGAATGCATATTCAATTTAGTAGATGAACATAAGACTCCTTGAGTGAGCTATGGAAAAAAAGGGGAGTTAACTTAGTTAACAAAGTTATGTCCTTCCGCTGACATCATCCCGCAATCGCAATCGCCGAAACCCTGAGCTGAGGGTTTTATTTTTCGTTCGCCGAACAAGAACAAGAACCCCCCCCCCCCCAAAAAAAAAAACAGTTAAATCGATCATCACTCATCCCGCCGACTCCAATTGTTTTTTTGTATACCCTCCATTTACCCCCCTAACATTAACCCCCATATATATTATATATATATATATATATATATATCTGTATATCTACTACACTACTCCAGAAAACGACACCTTTCAGCCCACAATACAATGTCCGCCGCCGCCGCCGCCGTTCCCCGGCTACCCTGCCAGCTACTACGGATACGGACGCGTACGGGTGTGGTGGGAGCTTCTTCACGGATAATAGCTGCTGGGCATGGGGTTGCTCGAGGACAGGCGGCGCAGGTGCCGGTGCAGCGGTGCCGGAGTGGTGGCTTGAACAATGCTGCTGGTGTAGGTGTTGGTGTTGGTGTTGGTGTTGGTGTTGGGCCCTGTGCGGGTGTGCGGTGGTTTTCTTCTGGGGGTGTTTGGAGGCAGGATACGTCTGGGGATGCGAGTGGGAATGGGGAGCAGAAAAAAGAGATGGAGTTTAAGACGTATGGGTTTGAGGAGGTATGTATTTATTTTTTAACGGAAGCGTGTGCAATGAATGGGCATGTAACTGTTTGTTTTTAGCTGAAATTTGACCCCGGTTGACGGTTCCGGTTCCGGTTCTATAAAATCCATTCGTCTCCTCCTCCGGGAGGGGGATCCAACTACCAACTAACAAACACCCCCATGAAAATAGATAACCGCCTCCCTCCCCACCAGCTCCAGCAGCTCCAGCTCCAGCTCCAGCTCCAGCCCCCCCTCCCCAATCCTAATCGACGTCCGCGAACCCGCCGAACTCACCTCGACCGGCATAATCCCCACAGCCCACCACATCCCCATCCGCACACACCCAGACGCCTTCTTCCTTCCCCCCGACGAATTCCTCACCCGCTTCGGCTTCGCGAAGCCCGAGGCTGATACGCCACCACCATCCCCATCCCCATCCCCATCCTCTTCTTCTTCAACAGCAACAACAGCAACACCAACGAAGCAGAAACCCGACATCGTCTTCTACTGCAAGGCGGGCGTGCGTGCGCGGTCGATGGCGATGCTGGCGGCGCAGGCGGGGTATGATCAAGGACGGTTGGGGGTGTATTATGGGAGTTGGTTGGATTGGGAGAAGAGGGGGGGTCCGGTGGAGAGGTGGGAGGGGAAGGGAGAGGGGGAGGGATAGAGGGAGGGAGGGAGGGAGGGGGGTTTTCTTAGGGTGATTAGATGGTAATGGATTTATAAAGGATTGATTGAAAAGAGGAAAGGAAGGAGGAGAGGGGAAGGAGTTGGTTGGGTGGGGGGGAGGGGGGAGGGGGGGGGATGGCTTTTGTTCTATTTGGCTGGATACGGAAGTAGAAATGAAATTGCGCATGCTGTGTAGGAATGATTCAAGCAAAGCTGAAAGAGTACAGTCTGTTTCTTGGAGAGAATATTTTTTCTTCTGTTTTTTTGTTTTCTCACTATGAATGATTCACCATTTCCATCATTGCTTCAATTGAAGAGGAGAGAGTTCATGTATTATTGCTAATTGCCAATTAATTAAGTTTGCTAGTGTCGCCCTGCGCTTATCATCTCTTTCAATCATTATTTTTTGTTTTTTTCAATCATTATTTTTTGTTTTTTTCAATCATTTTGTGTTGTAGATACATAACATCAAAGAAGATTTAGCTGCCGTTTCCCAATCCACGTATGAATGAAGTGGCTGTTGGAGACTTGAAAAAAAAAAAAAAAAAAAAGAAAAGAAAAGAAAAAAAAGGAGCCATTGAAGTAGAGAAAGAGAGAGAGAGAGAAAATGGGAGTGAACAAGAGGGGAGAGGGGAAAGTAAAATAAAATGGTTTTTGATATAAAGAAATCAACATGACAGGCTTTTTTTCTTTTCAGAACCAGGTTTAAGTTACATTAAAAAGGAAAGCAGACAAAAAAGATCAGATATGATAAACGCATCGCCGTCTTTATGAAGGAACCAAACCAGATCAAAGCACAAGAGAGCAAGAGAGAGAGAAAATTGTAAAAACGTAAAAAGTCCTCATTCTTAAAAGACATGGGGTGAAAAAAAAAGAATATATATATAAAATAAAAAACGAAATCAAGGGATATCGAACAACGGCTTCAACTTCTTGATAAGCACCCATTCATCCATCGAAACATCAGCTCGATAGAACTCCTTGAGCGTATCAATGCTAGGCCGCGAGATGAGAGAATAGAGCGTGTCTTTCTCCTCGAGCTGGCGCCCGTAGAGCGGTTGGTTGGGGCCCTCGATTTTCACGGCCACGGACGGTTGGCCCTTCTTGCAGAGAGGGATCTGCTTGTGTTCGCGCTCGATGGATTGACTATTGGCACAAAAAAAAATATGTTAGCTTATTTTGTGATTTTAAAGGCTATTATTTTTTGAGGTGTTGCTTGTTTTTGTATATAGGGGCGACGGGGGTATGTATGACTTACACTCGGCCTAGACTAATAATCTCCTTCACGCCAGTGACTGGGTTGGTCTTGACGGCAGCGATGGGTGTGAGGAGGCGCAACGAGCCCTCGACGACATCCACACCGATGACGATGGGGTCCTTCTTGTTGAACACAGCAACGGTATTGAGGACGCAGGGGAACACGGCGAGTAGTTTGCTCTCCTCCTTCTTCTGCTCGGCGATCTGCTCCATGTGTTTGGTGAAATCGTCGAAGAGATGGTAGATGATGTCAGCAGTGAAGATCTTGATCCCGACTTCGTCAGCGTATGCTTGCGCCTCTTTGTCAACTTTAACGTCGAAACAAAGCATGATGGCGAACTGTCTGGCTTTCTCTAACATAGTACCTGCGCGCATGACGTCGCGTTTGTAGACGGGGCCGATGGAGATGTTTGCGACGGGGATCTTGGAGACGCGGAGGAACTCGAGCAGCGCTTCGAGGGAACCGAGGGTGGAGGCCTGCACGCTGACGCCGCGGTTGTCCTTAGAAACCTTGCTGAGTAGATTCTCCAGATCGGACATGACTTCATCTTCAAGGTCTTCCTCGTCATCGTTCGGTCCAACGACGAGTAGTCGGGAACCAGCAATAGCATGTTCAAGATCGTTGGCCGCAATCTTAACACCAAGCGCTGCTTTGACTTCCTTGTTATGTACGTATTGCGACTTGAGACGCAGTTCCTTAAGTGGTGCCGGTGTTAGTAGTGCGCGGATGTTCGTCGCTATGGGTCCGTTTAGACCACACATTACAATGCGATCACCCTCGCGCAGCACACCGTTTGACAAGACAACGTCGATGGTTGTACCAAGGCCCTCGATCACTTTAACTTCCAGAACAGTACACTCAACCTCAGTAAGGTACATGAGTTGTTTGGTCATGCGCTCCTGTGTGAGGGCAACGAGCAACTTGAGCATATCGGGAACACCTTCGCCGGTATGCGCGGAGGTAGGAACGAGAGACACGTTACGAGCCATGGACTTATTCTCCCAGTACAATTCGGAGTTAAACCCTTGTTCGGCGAACGCGAGCTTGGTCTTGTCGACTCGGTCTCTGAACTCATTCTGGACGCCCTTATTCTGCAGAGCCAAACTATCTTGGAAGCCGTTGTTGTCGATCTTCTTCCAACCGTAGAGTCGATCGATTTTGTTCAGCGCAACGATGAAGGGAGTTTTCCGGTCACGAAGGAGTCTCATGGACTCGAGAGTCTGCTGTTCCAAGCCATGCATAATATCAACTACCAGAATGGCGATGTTACAGAGCGAAGAGCCTCTTGAACGTAGATTGGAGAACGACTCGTGCCCGGGTGTATCAATAACAAGCAAACCAGGAACTTTGAATTCGAAAGAGCCGTCTTTGTTGACAACGGCTGTCTTTTGCTTCAGGGCCTCCGTGGGGAAATATGTGGCACCAATCTGCTGGGTGATACCACCAGCCTCTCCCTCCTGCACATTTGTCTGCCTGACTTTATCCAAGAGCTTTGTCTTACCAGTATCGACATGTCCAAGAATACAACAGATAGGAGAACGGAGATTATCCTCTGACCGTGCCGCAAGGGCTTCTTCATGCTGCTTCCTTCGTCTTTCCGCTGCCTCTGCCTTTTTCTGAGCGAGAGCTCGCTGAGTTGCAGTAGCCTCCTCATCTTCCTCGGATGATTCCTCCTCAGACTCTTCGGGGGATGTTTCCGCCTTGGCGGCGCCATTTGCACCTGGCTTCTCGTCTTGGTCCGCCTGGTCCGCATGGTCCGCCTCTTCTTCGTCCGATGAAATATCCCAGCTTTCTTTAATACCATCATCCTCGGCTTCTTTCGCAGCAGCCTGGGCAGCGGCTTCAGCAGCGGCTTTGTCTTCTGCACGCTTTCGCTCCTCTTCGGCTTTCTTAGCCCTTTCAGCTTCAAGCTCTAGTCGTTGAGCCTCAGCTCTAGCAGCAGCGGCCTCGAGGTCATCCTCTTGTTTCTTCACGGGGCGTTTCTTCTTATTTTCATATACTGGCTTCTTCTTTTCCACAGGCTCTTCTAATCCCTGGACTACCGCACCGGCCGCAAGCATCTGCTGCTTCCGGAGCTCGTTGCGCTGTTGCGCCTCCTTCTGCGCCTTGGTGAGCAATTTACCCTCCCTTCTCAGCTGTTCTTTCTTTTCCCGCTCCTTTTCCTTTCTCCTCTGTCGAGCTTCCTCCTTTTTCCGCTCCTCTTCTTCTATTTGCCTCTCCCGTTCTTCAGCCGCGGCCTTCTCTTCAGCCTCTAGGCGGGCAATTTCCTCTTGTTGTCTCCGCAGCGCCTCTTGTTGCCTCTGGATCGCAGCGAGATGGGCCGGGACTTTCCTCTTCTTCGCACCAGTGTCCGCAGCGGGAGCAGCGGAGGGAGCGGCAGGTTTTTCGTCAGTAACAGGCTTAGCGGCTTCAGCTTTTGGCGCGGGGGCAGCAGCTGGGGCAGCGACCTTCTTCTTCGCAGCCTAAAATAAACCAAAAAAAAAAAAAAGGAAATTGTTAGTTACCATTATCTTTCCACCTCAGAAAATAGCGAGTAAATAGAGAAAATGAACATGAAAATATGATAAATGAAAGGGAAAATGCCCACCTGCTCCTTCTTCCTCTGCTTTTCCCTCTCCTTCTTCTCCTTCTCCTTCTCCTTCTTAGACTTCAACCTTCCTCCCTCCTCCGCCTCTTTAGCCTTTTCTTTCATCGCAGCCACTTTGTCTTTCGCCCGTTGCCGCGCAGCAGCATTCCCCGAAAATACATCGTCCTCATCCTCAAAGCTAGCTTCTTGCGGCTCTTTGCTCTTAACAGTAGCAGCAGCAGCATCAGCAGCCATTGGATCTTCGCCTTCGACAAAGTCATTATCCTTGCCCTTCTTGGCTTTCCTGCTCCGGTTCTTCTTGAGCGCTGCTAAGAGGCCGCCGGACATTCCGTCGTCGTCGTCATTGTTATTATCGTTTGCATTTGCATCGTTGGTAGCATCGTTGCCGTTCTCGCCGGCGGCAGCAGCGTCGGTGGGTGGGATGGTTTCTCCAAGCTCAGCCTCCCAGTCCTCCTGCTGCTTCCTGCCGCCCTTCTTCTTGGGTGCCATTTTTCGAAAATTTGGATGATTATCAGGGTTTGTTTTCTCCCCTGATTATTTTACGATTTTTGCTGACGTTGTCTAGAATATATATCTCTGTTTGTGGGGTTGTGTGTGTGTGTATTGTGTGTTTGTTGTGCCTGCGTGTGTCTTGTAAATGTAGCGAGGTTCTAGGCCAGGTATATTTTTTATGTGGTCCGCAGCCTGTCTCTTAACGAGAGTGGTGATAGCGGTGGTAACGGTGGAGGCGTGCTAGTAAAATTCGACGTGAGGTTTCTCGAAGGCAAATGAGGTGACATGAGCAAGAACTAAAACCGAGCCCAGCGGCAATCAAAGGCTAAGCTAAATTTGCCTTTCCGCTACCTGATTCTTCTGTTGGTGGTAGGTAACTGAAACCGAGATGGAGAATATGGAATATGGCCTGGAGGTGATTTGCGAGGTTTTCAGATGAGGAACAAAAAGAAAGTTATTCGTTGTGTTCGTTCGTTCGTGCTGCGGGTGGGGGACAGCCAAGCGAATTGCCCGGCGCTGGAACAACGAGAGCAAGGACGACAAAAGGGGGAATTTTATTTTATTTAATATTACTTAACTATAGTTTGATACTGTAAGAGTTTTATATTAACCTCTATAGCTTTTGTTATTCACTTATTATTGTGTTTCTTGGCAAGGAATATTCATCATCTCGTCCTATATCAGCTATTTAGGCCTATAAATTATTCAATCATCCTGAATCCTGAGCAACCCAACCACGTAAATGGACAAAGAACAACCTCTCACAGGAGGGCTTTTGAAACATGTGATTGGACATCTTCATCTCACTCTCCTTAGATGTCAAAATATTCAATCAAGTGTGAAGCGTGGATAAAGTCACTCAATTCAATCCTTTCGCCAAAGGGAGGAGAAGAAGAAAGGGGGAAAATGGCCAAAGCAGAACATGGTGAGCAACCCTCTACATCCATGCTTTTCACCTTTAAATCGAGCTGTTTGTTTCCTGGTTTTGCCGGACTCTGGAGAAGCGGACAGAAATGCGAACATGCCAACGAATTCCCAGTTCTCTTTTTCCAGGATCGTAAATACCCACCCACCCAAAAGATGCAGGTCACAGGGAAATTTGTACCATAGACCCCATCCATGCCATAACAGCAGCAAACGGATCCTCAGCACCCGGAACAACCGCAGCTGCAAACTCCATAAACCTACTCACCTTCTCCCCACCACCACCACCACCACTACCAGCAACCTTAGAGCTTTCAGTCATGCGGTCCTCTTCTTCTACCCCCATCATCCGTCTCAACTGCCCTATGCCCCCCTCAACCAACCGACTCAGGATATCCCCATTAACATGCAACGACTCAGGCTTGGAAACCGTAACCTCCCACGTATCAATGGAGTTTCTCCGCCTGCGCCTTGCCAGCGGACATATGGACGGTTCCTTCATGCACACATTCTGGATAAAGCGTAGTAAGCGCCACTGCGGCTCGGAGAGGGTTGTGAACCTATACACCGTGCCGTCGATTGCGGTGCCGTATGTCACCTCTAAGCCCATGCCTGGTGTAGTTGCTGCTGGTCGCGAACTTCTGGATAGCCGAAAGACTGACAAGGGCATATGGGCTGTGAAGGTCTTGTGGATGAGTTTGTCTTCGGGTGTGAGGCCGACTTCTGTCAGGCCGACGATGGCGCCACCTAGGGTTGATGTTATGGTTATGCGGGAGTCGTCTTGTAGGTTAACGAGGTCGAGGCTTTCCCTGTCGGAGCCGTCCTGGCCATGTAGTGTGAGGCCTGTGTCTGTGGCATGGAGAATGCAAAGTGAATTTTTCAGTGTTAGGACGTATATGTAAGGTTCCCGCACGGTGATGGCCACGGCATCGGACTCCAGGTGATAGCCGGGTCGTTTCCGCCATTTCTTTGCAACAGGGTCTATAGTTTGGAAAATAACTTGATCGCCAACGGCTAAGACCAAAGAGCTGGGTTTGAAGGGCGCTATCGCTCTGACAGGGGCTTCGTAGTCAAGAACGTATTTCACTGACGAGTCTATCTGACCCGGAGATCGAGCGCTGGGACGAGCTACCATGTATATCACCCTCCCCATATGGGCAGAGTGTGGTTGAGCCGTTGCGGCAACAACCATATGGTGCACGTTATCACCGCTCGAGACACTCCAATCCAGGAGTGCTGTGACCTCTTCGCCGGATCCACCAGTTGGCCTCCATGGCCTGGGTTCAGCCTCTGGTGTACCTTCCGGTTCACCACTTAGGGATATGGAAGACGACACACCTACTTCGTCGTCCGGGTCGATGAAGTCGATACGAGGGCGTCTCCAGCGCTTCACGCACTCTGCAGTCTCTTTGAGTTCAACGGCATTATATGCCACAACGAGTTGCTTCAAATATTCCGAGTATATTATTCTCTTTGGGCTTCCCGGGATTGCAATATGCCGCGGAACTGTTTTTGGTGTCTTCTCTAAGATGCAGCACAGTAGCTGGTTTCTCGTGATACATACCAGCGAACCACCAAGTCCCCCCGAGTTGAAATCGGGACGAGAGTCGATGCAGGTAAACACATCGATCGTAGCTTGCACGCGGGCAGGCTAAAGGGGGTAGTTAGCATTAAAAAATGAGTTCCTGACGGTGTATTTTTAGAACTAACATTGTTCTGGTCAGTGACCCATATCTTGTGAAGAACGAACTCGTCAGATTCTTCATCCTCAACATCAGATAGGCGCCATAATCCGCGGCCACACGTTACAATCGCAAAGGTTGCGTCTGATTCGTATCTTCGAATCCGGACAGATGTATTGCCCAACTTGCGGACGTCGGTTTGGACCAGTGCTGGAAAAGGGGGCAAAAGAATTAGCGGGTTGATAGGGTTTTTATAAATCCGTGCATGGGAAAAAACATAAGCATACCAATGTTTCCGGAGTCTCTCTCGAGCCGTACATCGAACGAAACCATGTTGCCACTCCGAAGTCCGCAAAACAGTGTTGTTTTCGTCCTTCCACGTCTAGGGACGGTAATAACCGCGAAGCTTTCGCAAACTGTTGATTCGTCATTTCCAGGGAAGAGGAGAATGGATTGTTCCAATAAGGGTACAAGGCCTAGAATGGGATCAATCCGTGCAGATAGGAGTTTCCCTTCTGTGGTCCCAATGAATAGGACAGGCTGGGAAAATATCACTTCGATTGTCAAGTTAACCGGCTCACAGGCCAATGGCAGGGGTTGCCCAATAGTAGGGCATTGGAGGTTACCATCGTTTATTTCTACCTTCCGAAGATGAATATGGATACCCGATGCTGTCCTTACTGCCGCGGCAAATAGTGATAGGGCTCCGCTGACAGCTGCGGCGATAATACGTTCAGCTGGATTTTGACACCGTGTTGAGTAGCGAAGTGTCGTATTCTCGAGAACGGATAGGTGTATCGACAACTCCGTGACTTGGATGACCACTCCCTCGCGGGAGCTTCCTGCGGCAATGGTTTGGGTCTCGAGATCAATGCCAGTATCTTCCTCGGTCATCACATATAGATCGTCCTCAGTTTCGACGGGAACAGAAATGACAGATGATGATAGCGGGTTCGAAAACAAGAAATATGTCCCTCCTGTTTGCCGGTTTGGGCTAGTCCACACGTCTAGAACACTTGACGAATCTTCCTGATCAATAACTAGCCCGACTCGGGCCTCGATTCCATGACGCAATTCTGTAATTGACCCGCGATAAAGGCCATCCCACGAACATGTAAAGATCCGATCGAAGGCGAAGTCCACAGCCTTGCGTCCATTTTGGTAGTTTTCCGTGCCCTGAGAATCAGGAGCCTTTATCACAACAGAATCAAGAACGGGAGCCCAATTTGGGATCCTTTGAAGACATCTCGAATTTTTTCTAGCACCCAAAAGAAATAGGCCACCGTCACCCATAGAGCCTGCAGCCACAAGTATATCACCTCCAGTTTTAAACCCGGAGTCGAGGATGGCAAAGCCTCTGTCGACATTACAGCCAATTGATTTTATGCGAATGTCTTTCAGAAGCCACCATGACTCCCCAGCCATTTTCTTAATTTCCAGATATGACAACTCACCATCCTGGCGGCATAGGTAAAGGTCATCTTCTATTTCGTGGTGAGCAATGTTCCTCTTTGGCCGAACCCAGGCCGTACATGGCTGACCTCCCCGGTCATCCGAACTTTTATCTCTCATTGAAACAGTACTGTCAGCCAGGTTGATCTCGTAGACGCAATACCCTGCCTGGCTAACCAGCAGACAGGAGGTCGCAAATTTCAGTGGTATAAATAGCGAGGGAAGCCGGAACTCCGGTAGTATTCTTGATTTAATTCGCTTGGCCTCGACACTTGCAAGACCCTCGCCCTCCTTCCAGGTGTAGCAGGCGATATGAGTCTTCGTATGATTGTTTACGAGCAGCATTAGTACTATCCTATCCTCGTCTCCGGCGGCTGGGTGGAGAAAATCCATGGCTATTATGTCGCCATCAGCACGAAAAAACCGTTCCTAGAACAAGGACGGGTCAGCGTATGAAGATTATTCGAAATCAAGCTAGAGCTAGGGATTTGAAAATTGCGTATATCCATACCTCCTGAATTGGATTAACTGGCCCTGCCTCCATCTCTGCGCGGATAACTGATGGAGATTTCAGGGAGAAAATACCGAAAAATTTGTGCGCTGCTGAAACCGCCATTGATCTTGATCTGTGCGCACAGGCGGTTAGCTTCAACAAAACGGCGTCGATGCTAGTAAGGGTACGAACTAACCTGGGATCGATCGCAACATATCTGCCATATTGCTCGAGGGAGCTGACATCTGATGGTAAGGGGCGTCGCACGTGGATGAATTCCGGGCGGCCTGACGGGCCTTCCGCCCCGTACAGAAACAGGAGCTCCCTGCAAGCCAGAACTAGAACAAGGATCTGTCTATGCCAGCAGTCGTCAGGTGATGTATTAGACAATGCACCCAATTCACCCTCCTCTCTAAATTGCGTCCCTGTAACCGCATTTCCCGGGTTCCCGATAACTTTAGCATCGAGGATCTTGGTATCGAAATCTGCCTTTGTAGCAATGTCTTCCAGATGGCCGTTGGGGACAAGTTCCTTGATCTGTATAAAATCATCGCCTACAAAAACGATATCGTGTTTATCACGATGTCTGAGCCGCGCAGGTAGTGCCAGTTGGATCAGAGGGCCGGGCATAATTGTCCGGGAAAGAAGCCCAGTAGGTGGCACGCTCCGTGGCTTGCGCACACCGTCATCATCAGAAGTCCCTTGCCTGCTGGACATGATGTCTCCAATGTTAACTTGCCGAGTTGTCCAGTTGCCATCGGTCAGATAAGTGGTCTGGATGGACATGGTGTAAACCACTGCTTCATGAGAAGCCTCTAGATAACATTAAATTAATGCGCAGAAATATACACCCCTCGAGAGACCTTGGAGGTGTGAACAAAGGTGGGTGCCTGATGCTTCAAAAAAGGTCAGACTTGAAATAATCCGAGAAACACGATGCCTCTGTTCAAGGGGTTGTTGCTGGTAGCTATGTCGAGGATAAACACAAATTTAGGCCGAGGGCGAATAGAATACAATAGGAAAAAGGGGTATTCGATATTGAGATTGAACACCAACTCCTAAGGATCAATACTGATATGCATTACATGAATAGACGAATGGCAATATCTTTGAAGAAAAGGGATGGCTATGATATGGACAAAAAAGAATAACAGACACCGGGTCAAACCCGGCCTCAAAATCAACAACTATGAATTCCCAGCAGGAGCCAACAATTGCGATTCAGGGAGGTAGGCAGATCAGTAGGGAAATTCACAAAAAGTGAGTTGAAGAAGGCAAATCATGACATTGACTTGTGTTACAGACGGAGTACAGAGTATATGGTAGGTAGATAGCTGGGTATTTATAGGATAGGAAGTTAGAGTGGAATAGTAGAGACACACTTACATTGCTGCAGCACCCCTCTCTGTATCTTATTGAGCCATTTTAAGGCATTGGCGCCCAGCAACGAGAGGGGGGATTTCGGCCCAACAGACAGATACCACGGGCTGGTGTCCTCAAAATCTGATGGTGACCGGGCTTAAACAGGAGGAACCTGGATTAGTTGAAGTTAGCTGGCAGCTCCAATGGGTAGGGTCAATAGCGGTTATTGGTTTTGACAGCCTAATAGATCCCGCCGTAGTGATTCTATAGAATGTAGCTGTTGTAGCTGTTGTAGCTGGCTGCTGTTTGTCGTTCCTGTAGTTGTAGTTGTAGTTGTAGTTGTAGTTATGCGCGAATCTTGATAATGCTGGCTGGGAGAGGTGGTGCGTGGACATAAACACCGGCCAGAGGGGCAATACCAGATCCTTAGTCATCATTGGCCGAGCCGCCATCGTTCGAGATCTCTCATCGATCAACCTACGCCCAGGATCAACAACTTCATCTCCATGCGAGAAACCATCCTCACTCGCATAACGGCCGTATACGACGTTATCCAACCAGTGGCCTGCTATCCGCATCATCCGTTCAGCACGCCAAAACACGATTCGGCCGTTCGTGGCTGTCCCGTTGACTCTTGGTGCGCTGCGAAATTCTAAAACCACCACGCCCTAAGTCTGGCGTGCATCTTGCGCCAGGTACTAACTACAGCCACGGCCTCGATTAGCTATATATTTATTGTCTTTTCTTCAATCAAGGTCAGATTGTTACTCCTGTTACTTAACTGGTCACTTGGACTATCCTATTCACCCTTCTTTGGATATGTTATCTTCCCTTGAAGAAATGGAATGTTTATTTCCGTGATCTTGGTCTTCTCGTCAACCAATGCTGTCACAACTAAAATGTTTCCAAACCGTATCTAACATCTGTTTACAGACACTCTCGCTGGTCCACGTATCCCCATGTTCATCAATTGTCCACCTTGGAAAACACATCATCGTCTATCGTTGATACTCTGTTTTGTTTTCGTCTTTGACAGGAATCCTGGTAGATGAGATCATAGTACATGTACAGTACATGCCAATTAGGGCCTGTTGTTAATTCTTATTTTTCGCCGGCTTGGAGGCTTTGAAATATTCAAAATTGTTTTTGTTTAACTCTTCTTATTTCCCCCCACTATCAATACCCCCAGCAACAACATTCTCATCTTCCACGCGTTATTTTTAAACAGCCAGTGGGCTTGAAAAAAGGTTTGCAGGGGCAGGCTCCAGTGTAACCAAACCATATATCCCTGAGCCAAGATATCACCTCTGAAGCTTTCATCCCCTTCCACACCAGTCTACGCTTCCGTGGACATTCCACGAATCCTATGGATAGCGACAAAAATTCGTCGACTGCGGACTGCCAAAGAGCGTCGGGGCTGAGCAGTGCTCAATCAGATGACCGAACTAACCCAACATTCAATTGGAAAAAGCGGAAGGAGATCCTTGATGCTTGCGAAGCCAGAGATGCCCATGCATTGGCCTCCCTTTGCTTAACGGAGGGAGGCTTGCTGCAAGATGATCTCCGCCAAGCTGCTTGTAAGATTTGACATGCCAATTCATTCTTTCCATTCTTGATAACCGAAGTTTCTATTTATTCAGAACCTCACATCCCGTGCAATGCAGGGCCTATCCTACTGGGGTACGACCCCAACTCAGATCATTCCACAGAGTCCGAATGGACAAGTCTACCTACACATGGTGATGAGGAGCAGGTGAAGTTGGATGTCAACCGGGCCTTTGTACATTATCCAAATTGTATGAACGAATACGAAAGCCAATGCCCAATCACGTTTAGAAAGGGAGCGAGACACTGACGTGAGTTTGCAGGCCAAACCGAGAAGGAGCTAGATGGGAAAAAGCAACAATTATCAGAACTGATAACCAAAACCCTTAGAAAATACCCCATGTTATGTTATTTCCAAGGCTACCACGACATCGCACAAGTCCTTTTTCTAGTCCTTGGCATCGAGCAAGCCAGTCGCGCCTTTGAGCGAATATCGCTTTTCCGGATAAGGGATTACATGCTCCCAACGCTGGCACCAGCCCTTAAGCACCTCCATCTTATCCCGGCCATCATCCACTCCACCGACCCCAAACTATGCAGCCATTTGTCTGGCACGAAGCCCTTTTTCGCACTTGCAGCAACCCTGACCCTCTATGCCCATGATATCCAAGAATATGCAGACATAGCCAGGTTATATGACTTTATCCTCTCCCATGAACCTGTCGTATCCATATACCTCTTCGCCGCCATAATCCTCTCGCGGAAAAAGGAGCTCTTCGAAATTCCCCTCGACGAGCCTGAAATGATACATTTCACCCTCTCAAAACTACCCCACCCAATCAACCTCGACAGTCTTATCGCCAGTACCATGGAGTTATACTCTACCCATCCACCTGAAAAACTGCCCTTTCGCGCTTGGAAGAAAATCCCCCGCTGTAGCGTACTTAAAACATCACGGAATCTTGGCCTGCAGGCCACGCCGGAGGAAGCGATGGAGCTGCTGGAGCAGCAGAAGCGACATTTGCGGCGGGAAGAGCTGCGGGAGAAGGCCGTGAAGGTCATGTGTAAATATAGACGACCTGCAGGTATGATAGGTATGGCTGTTTTTGTGGGTATTCTCTCATACTGGATTATGAGGAACGAGAGCAATACTATGCCCATTTGGCGGCATTGCTTGGGGCGATTTGGGAATGTTTTTCACTGGAGGTAGGCAATGGGCGGGGGATGGGCAAGGTAAAGGAAAAACAAGGAAAGAAAAAAGAGGGAGGTGGTGTATTGTATATTACTTCGCAACGAATTTAGGACTGGGTTATTTATTGATGAATCTGCGGGATATGACAATGCTATGTAATAGAATCCTACTTTTTCCTTTGATCACGAACATTACCGGCGTTTATGTTGCAAATAAGACATACCATACTATGTACTATGTTTGTGCAGCCTGTGCGTGGCAATAGCGATGACGTTGCCCAGCTCGAGCTTGATTCCATATCTGGCAACTGGAAGCATCAACAACCACCACAACCTGCATCAACACTCATGTCTCTGCTGCTGTAGCCCAACCGCGACAATGGCCAACCGGGGTTACGATGTAGTAGTCGACGTCGATGCTGAGGTATGTATTGAATATTCCTAGGTTTCTATTTCTTCTCAACTGACTGAACGCCGCCGCAATAGGGTGACCTTGGCCACACCGACCTTCAAGAAGATCTCGAATTCCACCCGTCCAGTACGCTCCTGCATCCCCAAATAAACAACAAAGTGAGGACTGAAACTCGCTCCATACATCATACGTCTAACATCCGCCCACACACATACAGACTTTGAAGAGAACTCCAACACCGCCAAACCCCACCACGCCGACACAACCCCCTTCCTAGGCTCCTCTCAAGGCGGAGCTTCATCTCGCCTCCGCGGCACCTCCCCCGGCGGCACCCCTTCCAAACACCGCTTCTGGACCCTAACATACTACTCCCAATTCTTCGACGTCGACACCTCCGAAGTCGTCCGCCGCTGCACCGCGACCCTCTACCCACGCACAAACTTCCTCGACGTCCTCGACGGCAACCCAGATCTCTACGGGCCCTTCTGGATCGCCACGACCGTCGTCGTCATCCTGTTCCTCACAGGCACCGTCTCGCAGTATCTAGCGCGCAGGGGCGAAGACCACTTCGAGTACGATTTCAGCCTCCTATCTGGCGCCGCGGGCCTGATTTATGGATA
Source organism: Blastomyces dermatitidis ER-3 (assembly GCF_000003525.1). Lineage (NCBI taxonomy): Eukaryota > Fungi > Ascomycota > Eurotiomycetes > Onygenales > Ajellomycetaceae > Blastomyces > Blastomyces dermatitidis. Next base: position 744,066 of record NW_025544782.1, on the reverse strand, counting down.
CACGGGCATCATACCGATTGCGTTGTGGGGGGCGCTGAGGTGGTTTGCGCGGGCAGGCGGCGGTAGTGGTGAGGACTTGGTGGAGTGCTGGGCGCTGTACGGGTATGCGAATCTGGTGTGGATTGTGGTGGCGTTGGTGAGCTGGAGTCCGTTGACGGTGCTGAATTGGGTGCTGGTCGGTGTCGGGTTTGGGTGGTCGGTATTCTTCATGTTGCGCAATCTGTACCCCGTGATCAGCGCGACGGATGCGAAGACGAGTAAGGTGTTGCTGGTTGCGGTTATTTTGCTACATGCTGGGTTGGCCATTGCCATTAAGATTCTGTTCTTTGCGTGAGTTTTCGCTACTTTCTTTCCTTTTTTTGTTTTCTTGCTTTCTCCCTTGCCGTCTTTTTCTCTTTTCCTCCTCCTTATTGCTCTGGAGTTTACTAACCTTTGGCTCTGCTTAAATAGGCACGGAAGCCCGGCGTCAGACAAGAATAAGAATAAGAATAAGGATGACAAAGGCGATAAGCATGATGGCAAAAACGATAAGATGGTGCGGATGTTTTATGGGATGTGAAAGATATATCAACGTGATTTGATGCGACGCTGAATGGGATGACCACTTATCTACCTCAATTATTTTACTTCCGTTTGCTTGAAGAACGGCTATGATGGTTTTTATCTATTTGTTTCTTATATCCTGAGTTTTTGTTGTGTTTTTCCTTTATTCGTTTTCACAACACTATCTTGTCTATTCTCATTGATGGTTATTTTTTTATTTTTTTTCATATATATATATCCCACAAGCGGATCGGGTATTTGTATTTTTAGCAATCTGCCGGATGTCTTCCCCTATTAATCTCCTTATACGTTTGCATCTATAAACAGCCTACATATATGCTATTATGTTTATGTTAGATAGAGAATGGAATGGAACCAACCGCGGGGACAATGAGCTTGGAACTTCTAGTGTCTAAGACACCAGATCTCTGTTTTTGATCTATTTCCAATCGTTTAAGGTATATTTTGTTGATCGCCAAGCTCACGGTTTACTTTCCGGGAATATTTCTACAAAGATAAATTCTCTTTTTCAAAGGACGAACTAGTAATTCAGGAATAACATTTACTCTAAACAGCTTGCCGGGTGCCGCCTGAAGTCATCACCTGTTCTTATCCCTTGAGACCGACATGGCGTTTATTTAGTTTATCCATGGTGTCGATTGGATGTGCTTTGATCATTCGGGGAGCAAAGTAGGGAGAGAAAATCGTATTTCCGAACCTTGTTTGGATTCTTGGAGGACATGTCATGTAGGGACACAATTTCGTATTTTTTTTTATCATCATCCTCCCCAAGCGGGGAAATAAAACGCCGCAAGGTACGGTACACGTTACATGTAGGTTAGGGGATCAGTGTTCAGATTCGTCCATCGAAGCCGAACATGTCCACAAGCTTCCCCTGTCATCTCGCAACACGGAAGGAAGGGAGCGTGAAGGGAAGCGGGAAAAAAAAAAAAAAAAAAAGAAGAAGAAAGGACAATCATAATAGAGAGGTAACCAGACAACCGATGATATTGAAAGAAAATAATTAATTAATCTACTTGAGCTTCTTCTTTGGTCGGAGTTGGTTGGTGTGGCCGCACTTCTTCTTTCTGCAGTTGGTGGCACGGGGTGGAAGGCGGGCCTGTGGAGGAAATTGAAGACGTATTCTGTTAGCTATATCTTGTTCTGGAACGGGTTTGGTTTTATCCGCTCTTCTTCTTTTGTTTTTTCCCCCTTAAGTCTGATGGCGGGAAATAAAATGAAGAGGACAAGACGGGGTGGAGAAAAAGAAACATGAGAGAGACGTACATAGCACTTCCGGCAGATCATCTTGTCGCAGTTGTACTTGCTGGCAAGGGCCTTTAGCGAGGGCTCGATGATACCACCACGCAGGCGGAGGACGAGGTGAAGGGTAGATTCCTGTAATTTGCGCATAGAGTTAGAAGACCGTCTCTCTGCTTTTTGCCAAAATATACACATGTGCATGTATAATCGGGATCCTCTAAAATTTCCTCAATTCTTCAGATTCCCCGATGAATCGATGTTGACCCCAATTTCATCTGGCGATTCCGATCGCCATCTACTCCAACCATTCACAGTTCCTATCCTCATCTCCCCAGGCGAAAGTTTCGGATCCAAAAGATTGGAATCATCATGCCCTCCCCCAAGCAATCCTCCTCTTCCTATCCCATTTTCACCACCCGAGTTCAATGTTCCCTAAGATATCCCGAAAGAAACCAAGGAGAGAGGAGCCCCTACCTTCTGAATGTTATAATCACTAAGCGTCCGGCCGTCCTCAAGCTGCTTTCCGGCAAAGATCAACCGCTGCTGGTCGGGTGGGATTCCTTCCTTGTCCTGGATTTTGCTCTTGACATTGTCGATGGTGTCGCTGGACTCGACCTCGAGGGTGATGGTCTTGCCCGTTAGGGTCTTGACGAAGCTGTGTGTTTTTTAAAATATCCTTCAATCAGCATATTCCTTCTTTTTTCCAACAACATTCGTTCTCCCTTTCTCTTTTTCTATTGCATCTAGTCGTCTTGATGTGGTTTAATCTCGGTCGTTTGGTTAGGGTTTTGGGGAGGGCTTACATCTGCACTGTACATGATGAAAAAACACGGTTAGCTTCTCGTTCATTTCATATCCAAAAAAAGACACTGGCATACACCGGCGATCATGTCACTTACTGGTTGCTGATACTCGTCGGTTGTTGCTGGATGGGTTTGTCGTCTCTCTCGAGATCTCTGGCGCTGTCTGGATGTCTCGGGGCCAATTTGAAGATTCTCTCGCTTAGCGCGTGGGAGGCGTGACACCGCTGTGCCCTAAGCCCTAATTTACCGTTTTGGGTCAGTGTCCCCCTTCTATATAATAAATTCCGAACTATGGAATGAGCTTGGAACGATGTAAGCTGCTATCTAACCATCTAATTTCAAGTTAATACGAATGACTACTTTTGGGTTAATAAATGAAACACATTTTCCTTGACAGGGTGTTATAAATTGCTTGGGCAATATACATGCTGCCTCCTTTATCACTTAAGGGATATTTTGAGTAGCCTTGGCTTGGGATATCTAGTTAAACCAGACCTCCAGGATTTTGTATGTTCAACAAAAAAAGCATCATTAAGTAGTATTAGCTATTTATAATTGTGATTGTAATTATATACCTACTCCCTATTTCTTCGTCCCCATCTCCTTCCACGTCATCGTCATCGTCATCTTCCCCTTCTCTTCTGCTTCCTCCCCCTCTTCACTCTCCTGCCCCATACTATCCTTACCATCCATACCCACCCTCAGCCTCGTCTCCGTTTGATACACCCCAGTAACCACCGTCCTCAACGATACCCCAATAACCCTTGCAGCCGCCTCGTAAAAAGCCCTAGCCCGCTCGTTAAGCTGATCTTCGAAACGGTAGCGCTTATAGAAGCTTCCTGGGCGGGGAACGTTGGCGGCTCTAACAGATGGTTGCGTTTGGGTCCTTTGTTGCTCACCACCATCAGCAGTAGCAGTAGCAGCAGCAGTATTTGCAGGACTGATTGCACGGCGAATGCGCAGCTCGCCGAGGACGTTGTGAAGTTTTGCCGTGAGTAAGTCATCGCCTTCTATCTCCTTTTGCTGTGGATCCCGCTGTTCTTCCTGATCGTGGGTTTCATTGTTGCCGTTATTGTGATTCGTATCCGATGCTCGAGCAGTCGGGAACATGTCCGCGAATGGGTTTGATGCTTGATTCATTGTAAACATGTCGTTAGCATGACAATAATGCAAACAAATGCTCCTCTTTTTCCTCCCCCAAGCAAACCAAAATCCCAAGATCAAAAAGAAAAGAAAGGGGGACAATCCATACCCCCTCTTCCACCCCACATGCGCTCATACCAATCCAAATACTCATCAATCTGCCTGCCGTCCATTCCGAAAACATCACCAGCTTGAATCCCAATCTCTCTCCCTTTCACTTTCACCTTTTTAACCTCCTCCCCCTCGTCACTAAACTCCCTCTGAAACCTCATCCACGCTTCCCAATCCATAATCTGCGCTGCAGGCTCACGCCATGAGTACGGGTACCGCTTCACATTGGCCTCCGCCTTCAGTGAAACCTTATGCCTACCCCTACCCCTACCCTCGCCCTCGCCCTCATCCTGATCCTCATCCTCAGTCCGGCCTAAGTCACCTAGATTATCGTCGAAGGGATAGAAGAGCTTCACGGCGATGATAAGGAGAGATACAAGCTGGACTTCGGGGAGGTTTATGGACTGGAATTTTCTTCTCTTCCTCCTTCTCGCCGCCCCTGGCTTTCCTTTGATAGGAGTGGCAGCGCTAGAAACAGAGCTGGCGGCGGTGCATAATGAAGGATAATAGGTGAAATTAAAACCTGCGAGGTGCTGTAGACGGTTTAGGATGGCGGGGAAGGGTTCGACTGCGGGGAATGGTTTAAGTATTTTTATTCATCATGTTTGACAATCAGGTAAGAAATGGGAAAAGTTTGGTAGGCCTTACGGGGCAAGGAGAGTTGTTTCATATACGCGAACAACATAAGAGGTGCGTTGAGCGGTGGGATTCGGACGCCGAACTCTTTACGGTAGAACACTGCTAAGCTTGCTATGGCGCGGTGAAGTTGGTCGCCTGTAGGGACGTTCTGCATATACATCGGTACTTTGCTGTAAGTAGGCTTTATAATAGGTATATATATATATCTGTGTTTTTACCATACCTTTGTATCCAACGCGTAATGATACGCCGCCGGCAATCGGTCCTTCATATCCTGCGGTATAAACCGTATAGCTCTGATTAGGGGGATTTCGTCGTTCAGGATCCAACTGCATATCCCCCGACACATATCATTTGTAATCAGCACTTATGGACGCATTCATCTCGCATAAATCTGCAATTCGTCACGACAATAAGTAGACACAACACACACACCTCTCCAACACCCCAATCCCAAGCGGCACCCTCAACAGCATCAACGCGAGATAACACAGCGCCAGCGAATCAATCAACATCGGCGATTCTATCAGGCGCCTGCGATGGTATGCATTCTCCTCCTCCTCTTCCTCCGCCTCTGCAGCAGTTTCACCATCCGCATCTGCATCACTCGGACTCGTGCCAGTAGCAGCAGCAGACGAACCTCCTCCCCTCTGCGAACTGAACACCTGCGGTTGATCTGTTTCATGATCGGATGCATACGCAAGGCCGTCTCCGCTGCGGCTGTACAGCTGCGGCAAGCGGAGGGTCCAGAGGTCCTTGACAAGGGCCTGCGTGTGGAATTAATAGGAGTTTTTCTTTTCGTAATACAACACCATAACTATGGGGTTGGGGGGGGTTTTGGGGGGGGAGGGGTGAGCGGGCATATGTATCTAAATACCTCAAGCTCCACTGGCATCCCTTTCCCATGCACAAACGCATGGCATTGTTTCCAGAGGATGAGTTGGTATGCTTCTAGGAAGAGCTGGTAGGCCTGGGAGCCGTGGTATGCTAGATAACATCATTTTTTGTTGTCCATGTGTCAGACAGATATCGAGTAATCAGAAGTATCCAAAAACAGCGACACCGGATAGTCGCATTCCTTTCCCTATCCTTGGAAGACATGTAGGTGTAGGAAAGTGAAATAGAGGAAAAACAGGCAAGCAAAGGGGTGCACTAATGCGTTTTACAATACTAACTCTTCGACACCCTCTCCGCCTTCACCCTCTTCTGCCGAATAACCCTCCCCTGCTTGCCAAAATCCTCATCGTCGACGATGACTTGGCGGCCCTATATAGATGGACACCCCCATACATCCCATACATTAGCTAGGTGAGCTTTTCCTGATATTCTCTTCCCTATACATAAATATATGTATATCTACACCAAATATCTGTACATTCTGGGCTGTAACGTAACATATTATGCGCTCTATAGATTGTTTACATACCTCCTGCTGATGCCCACCGCCACGACAAAACCACAGGCCGTTTTCGAGAATGTATCGCGTCTCGAGACAGCCGTCTTGGCCGCAAACGCCGCGGGTAACGGATTCTTGCATCCCAGGCCTATTGTGTTCGAGTGAGCCTCGCGCCCCGGCCTACCCCCCTTTTTTACTGCTTTCGCGTTTGGAATTTTAATTTTTCCCGGGAAAAGGGGGATAGATGTTATTTATTGTCCAATCATCTGGCCCTTTTCATTCACTGAGAGGCCCGGTGTGCTGAGGGGCGTTGTAGTGATATATAATATATGTGTTGTTAGGAAATAGTTATGAGGGAGGATGGGATAGAAAATGGGTTGGGTTTGGTCTTGCCACCAGCAAAAATATATTTAACATTATAGAAACTCAGCAATTGAAATTAAAGAAAAAAAATCACTGCTCAGTCTACTATTTCAGGCATCTTCAATATTTTTTGTTTCCTTCTTTCAGACTTCTTATTCATCAGAAGGAGCTGCTCTCCAATAAATAACTAGTTATACCAGGAAATGTAAGTAGGAAGCTCGAAAAGCTCTCTCATTTTACCAGCTAGTCACAAGGTGAGTATGTTTTCTCACAAAAAACATTTGAAAAGATAACAAAAATATAGTTATGTTTTTTTATATTGATTTTTTTTAAAAAAAAGTTTTCTTTTTTATACTCTCTTTTTTTGGGCCTTTTGATTCTTTTTTCTCATCTCAAGTCAAAAATTAAAAATTAAGAAAACCAAGTTTGTCCCATGTGTATGTAGCATTTTCTTTCTCTTTTTCTTTCATTATTGGTGTGTTTTTTTCTGCCCTGGCAAAAGGGAAGAAAATGAATAAGAAGAACGAGGGGATCCGCCGGGAGGTGGGGGATAGGATGGGTAAAAAAAAAAAAAAAAAAAAAAAAAAAAAAAAAAAAAAAAAAAAAAAAAAAAAAACACACAAAAAAAACACAAAAACCAACAATAAAAGCTGAGAGAGATATGATATGGGAAAAAGCTCTATGTGAGTTTTTCTCTGCTATCCTTTTTCTGCTATATTTTTTTTTTTTTTGCCCCTTACTTCCTTTCCCATTTCCCGGCCGCCATCGTCCATATCTTTTTTTATCCCATGTGCCAACAGAAAAGATAAATAAAAAATGAAAAAAAGAGGTAAAAAAAATGAAACATGTGGGGACGAAATTTTGGATTTCAAATTTCAAACACGCCTTGTAGTAGTAGATAAAGTAAAAACACAAACACATCAACACGTTAAAAAAGGAAACGGAAACATGAACACATTTAGAGACTAAGCTACTTTGTATTGTAAGCTAGATCTAAGAGCGGGGAGCTTCCTTGGCGTCCATGGCAACCTCCTCGCCCATGGCAGTCAAGACGACGACGTCTGTAGTAGGTGTGTTGTTGTTAGTAGGGTGTTGTTGAATTCAAGAGGCCGAGAAGCGAAAGTGGTATAAGAAAGCAATCAAACATACTGGTTTCCTTTTCCTCAGTACGGAAGAGCCTCTCGATCTTCTCACCAACTTCACCCTCAGGCAGCTTGACGTCGTCCTTGAGAGAGCCGTCGTCGGACATGAGGGACAGGAAGTTATCGTCGGTGATGTCGAGCTGTTGTAAATTAGCGTATTAGTATTTAGCACATATCACGCCCCTCGGTCCAGTTGGGATATAGAGAAATTCAGTTCATACCAGCTGGTATTCCTTGCGATAGACATTGGGGACCTCCATGTTGTGGGTGGACGGGCAGAGATCCTCGAGCTTCTTGGAGGTGAAGATATCGATGGCGACCAGGTGGACTTTGGCGTGGCCGTGTTTGCCGGTCTTGGAGGTGGACATCTCAACGATCTTGCAGGGGCGGCCCTTGATGACGACGTAGCCGTTCTTTCTCAGGGCCGAGCACTGCATCGGGTAGGTGGTGGAAGCGCCGGCGTCGGCGCTCTCGAAGGTGTGTTCATGCTGTTGAGATGGGATGGTGGTCAGTATGGTTTTCTCTTTTCTTTCTTTCTTTTTTTTTTCCTCTCTCTTTTCTCTTTTTTGGTGGAGAAGGGGGGGTGGGGGGTAATTGAGTATATGAAAACGAGTCAATGAATCAATGAATCAATGAATCAATTACTTAGGTTAGAAAAAGATAAAGGATGATTTGCCAGGTTCTTTTTCTTTTTTATAAATATATATATATATATATATATTATATATATGACAATTGGGATGCGGGGAAGAAGGGAAGAAGGGGAGAGGGGGAAAAAAAATAGGTGACAGCAAGGTAGCCCACAAAAAAGCATGGAGGGGAAAGGGAGGGAGGACATACCTGCGCGTCGTCGGCCATGGTGGATTAGATGGGAAAGGGACTGGTTATTACGAGAAAGAGAATGGAGGCCGACAAGCAGAGTGAACAGAGAGAGACGAGATGGCGTAGATGAGAAGCGACGGAGGAGTGGAGGAGGAGGGGAGAGAGAGAGAGAGAAGAAGAAGAAGAAGAAGAAGAAGAAGACGAAGAAGACGAAGAATGATAACGGCGAGTTAGCGGGAGAATTATTTCAGCCTGCGACCGACCGCCAGAAAGCCTCATTGAAGCCAAGCCCGTCCGTCCGCCCACTCAGAGGTTACCCAGAGCCATGCTGTTCCAATTATGATTATTATGATTATTATTTTAGTGATTAGTCTGGCTGGCTAATAACAAGGTCTGTAGCCTTTTTTTGCTTCTCTTTTTTTGCCTTTTTTTTCTTGGACTTTTGTTGGTGACTTATTTTTTGCTTTTTTCTGTTGGTGGCGGGCAACAAAAACGAGGGCGCTGCTTATGTAAGTGGCGGGGCAACCGACAAAGGACCTCGGATCCGCGCTAGGCTGCTTCGGGGCTGTTTGCACGTGTTTGCTGCTTATGCCAAGATTATTACGCTTCTGGTTGCTGAGGCTAGCCGGACATATCTGGCCGCTTCCGAGCTTTGCCGTTTTGGGACATCATCATACAATTCATTCAATCAAATACTCAATATACAACCCAACCCCTAGCACCTAGTAGAGTAGTACACATTGTAGACAATTCTTCCTGACACTCACCAGACCATGTCCCACCCTATCTAGATATGTCTATACGGTAGGTGGTTAGTTACTACTAAATACTATGCAGCTGCAACTGTCTCGCTCCGTCCTCCCCTCCTCCCCGCCTAGCTGCCCAACACCACTATGTGGCTGGACCGTTTCTCCGCCCATCCCCCCGCCTCTGGTGCTTCGACCCCCAGCACTCGCGGCTACTCTCCCGCCCGCCGTTCCCAGCACCAGCAACATCTCGCCGCTGCTACCCAGCCAAACCGCCCTGCCTTCAGTCCTCGATCCTCCTCGCTCTCCCTCTCCCTGGCCACTACTCCAAATGCTTCCTCCACCTCCCTCCCCAGTAACCTGCGCCAGGCTAATGGCTCCTCCTCCCTCCACAGACAGAATAGCTCGAAACTCGACCAACATCCTACTGGTTCTGCCGTTGTAGATCCACTCGAGGTGCTGTACAATATCATCGGGAAACGGCCCGAGGCTGAGAGAGATGGATATACAGATACTACCCCAACTATTTCTGTCGTGCATGCTGCGGCTGATGGACCTGCTGCTGGCAAGCCGGAATGCCTAGTCGAGGATATTGATTTTGGAGAGCTGGGTTTGGAGGAATTTTTACAGCAGAAGGAGGTCGGGGGGGAAAAGGAGAGAAAGTCCAAAAGACACGTCGATGTCCAGACTATCGAGCAGTGTATGTCCTGTTTGTGCCTTGCTTGATACTGGGTAGTACTGTTTGGCTAATATATATGGTATAGATGAAAAGGAAAGGAATAGGTTTCAGGAACTGCACAGCGCAATCAGCGTAAGTTCAACCTCACTCATTTTTTTTTTTTTTCTTTCTTTTTATCACAATGACAGTACTAAACGCATACTCTGTCCAGGGTTGCGATGACGTTTTGAAATCAGTGGAATCCTACCTGTCCAGATTCCGGACCGACCTGGGGGTAGTCTCTGCGGAAATCGAGTCGCTACAATCTCGATCTGCCCAGCTGAACTCCCAACTAGGAAACAGACGGAATCTTGAACGGCTACTCGGCCCAGCAGTCGAAGAAGTTAGCATATCCCCGAAAGCTGTGCGTCTGATTTCAGAGGGACCCATCAGCCAAGAATGGGTGAAAGCTCTTAATGAAGTTGAGACTAGATCAGCCTATATCGAAGCAAACGCATCCCCTGCCAATAATGTCAAGGCTGTCGAGGATATTAAACCGTTATTATCCGATCTCAAGGCGAAGGTGATACTGCCATTAAATATTACGCAAATGAGTATACATTCATTCACTAACACAGATTTTGGATCAAGGCCATTGAACGAATCCGAGATTACTTGGTCGCACAGATAAAAGCGATTCGATCGCCCAACATCAACGCTCAGATTATCCAGCAGCAATCCCTGATTAAATACAAAGACTTGTACGGCTTTTTATCTAGAAACCACCCAGCTCTCGCAGGCGAGATCATCCAAGCCTACATCAACACAATGAGATGGTATTACCTATCCAACTTCACCCGTTACCAACAGGCACTGGAGAAGCTTAAAGTCCATTCTGCGGAGCGCAATGATCTCCTGGGTGGTGACCCGAACGTGCAGAGAGGATGTATGTCACCCTTCCTCGAACAAGTTATTTTTGTAGATAATGTCTAGGAATGAAGCTTATTCGTCTACAGCAAATATATTCCCCGGCGCTCGCAACCCAACCTACGACCCCTTTGCCCTCGGCCGGCGTATGGACGTTTTAAAATCCTCCAACCGCACCGCCCTCCCTTCCTACCTTGCCGAAGAAAACGCCAGCCATGCAACAGCAGCCACAATTACAAACGTCAACCCCAAAACCCAACCGGTAATCCACGGCCTCGAAACCCCCTTTCGAAACTTTAACCTAGCCCTAATCGATAACATCTCCGCCGAATACTCCTTCGTAACCGAAATGTTCGTCACAAAAACGCAGTCGCTACACACCAGTTCTCGGCGCGTAATCGAGATATTCGATCCCGTTTTCGCCATCGGTCACACACTGACAAAACACCTAATTGACTCGTCGACCGATTGCTTGGGTATCCTGCTCTGCGTCCGCCTGAATCAGCACTTCGCCTTCGAGCTACAGCGCCGCAAAGTCCCCGTCGCAGACAACTATATCAACGGGATCAACATGCTCCTCTGGCCCCGTTTCCAGATGGTGATGGATCTAAACACCGAATCCATCAAACGCGTTGCCGCGAATACTGCCGGCAACATCAGCTCCGCCCTCTCCCTCTCCCTCTCAGACGCCACAAACACAAGCAGTACTTCCTCCTCATCCTCATCATCAGCCCCACATTTTCTCACCCAGCGCTTCGGCCAGTTCCTACAGGGCATATTAGCACTAAGCAGCGAGGCAGGCGACGATGAGCCTGTCTCGAATAGCCTGGCGCGGTTACGGGCGGAATTTGATGCGTTGTTAATTAAATTAGCGAGGGCGGCGAATGGTGGGGATGGAAAGGGCCGGGAGAGATTTCTATCAAGTAATTATTCGTTGATCGGGACTATTATAAGTGATACGAAGGGGAGGTTGGCGGAGGAGGTGAAGGAGGTGAGTTTTTATTGTTGTTTTTATTATTATTATTATTATTATTATTATTATTATTATTATTATTCGGGGTCGTTAATCGATGGTGTGAACTCTTTTGCTAACGGTTTCGAACAGCATTATAATCAGTTGATTAAGAATTCGGCGGGGAGGCGGTGATGGGCCATGGTGGGAGCTGAGATGCGGCCAGTGGGGACTGTAGATTTCTTGTCCTAAATGGATGACAATGGTGATGTATTGGTGTTGTTGATTTTTGTTTATTTTTCTTTCCATTTCTTTCTTTCTAATATATCCCATGATAATAAATAGGGTGTGTACTTTTATTTATCCTATGTTCCTGTTTCTTGCTTCTTTTTTCACCTCTATCGCGTTTCTTTACTGTATATCTAGGGCAATTTGTTTTACGGTATGGGACATGTTAAGCCAACTATAGAATGACTCAGTGCGGATGAGGACATAGAGATATAGACAACCACAGAATACATAATAGAATAGTGACTTTTTTCTTTATCTTCGTACTTTTCCCTCCGTCTTGTTAGGGGCGCGTGCCTCAAATTTCCCGATGCAGAAGATGCCGATGCCGAAAACTAAACCAAATTGGGCTGGGCGCATTGCCGAACTTCTCGGCTCATTCCATCGGCCCCATCCCCATCCCGTACCGTACCGTGTATAACGCAAACGCACTCCCCACCCATCATCCCCCCATCCCCCCTTTCCTACTTCTCTACAAAAGAAGGAAACTTCAACAAGTAACCAACACACAAGGGGACGAGATTGACACTTGTCACATTTCCATTTGTCCTTCATTATACACCCGACGACTCCTGATAGTCATATCATCCGATATTATTATTTTTTGGCAGTCTATCTACCCTCAATGCTCCCCCGTGCACTCGCACCCACAAGGACGAATGCAAGCAGGCATACACAAAAAAATAAGTGGAAACGGGCAAGATCATTCTCGACGAGCACAGCTACCAATACTGATTTCACACACGCGGTCAGCACCCATCATCATCATCATCATCATCATCATCATCATCATCATCATCACCATCATCAAACAGCCATAAATCCCAACCGCAATCACAAAACCGCCCTAACTCAAGTAACAATAAACAGGTAATCGGCGGCGGCATAATCGGCCTCTCCATCGCCCGCCACCTCGCCCTCACCCGCCCAAACACAACCACAATCCTCCTCGAACGCCACCCCGCCCTCGGCACAGAAACAACCAGCCGAAACTCAGAAGTCATCCACGCAGGCCTCTACTACCCGCCCGCCTCGCTGAAAACCCAACTCTGCATCCGCGGCAAACACCTCCTCTACAGCCTCTGCGCCAGCCCCTCGCACAACATCCCCCACAAGCGCACGCCGAAGTGGATCCTGGCGCAGGACGCGGAGCAGCGGGAGCGCCTGCAGCGCCTGCATGAGCATGCGGAGCGGCTGGGGGTCCCGACGCGGTTTTTGGGAACGGCGGAGATGGCGAGGCGGGAGCCGGATGTGAGGGCGCGGGCGGGCGTGTTGGAGAGTCCCAGCACGGGCATTGTGGACAGCCATGCGCTTATGGCGCGTTTGCATGGGGAGTTTGAGGAGGGCGGGGGCGATGTTGCATTGTTAACGGCTGTGAGCGGGGTGGAGAAGATGGGGCCTGGTGGGGGGTATAGGATATATACGCGCCCGGCTGGGCCGGGGAGAGAAGCTGAGGTAGCGGGCTGGGTGGAGGGAGCGGACGGGGAAGAAGAGACTACGATTACGGCCGAGACGGTCATCAATGCCGCCGGCCATAACGCCTGCGCTATCTCGAATATGCTCCTCCCGCCCGCCCGCCATGTCCACCCTGCCTACGCGAAGGGGACGTATTTCTCCTACGCCGCATCGAGCCCCAAGCCGCGCACCCTGCTCTACCCGGCGCCCAAGTCGGGGCTGGGAGGGTTGGGTACGCATCTTACGCTGGATATGACGGGCCAGGTACGGTTCGGTCCGGATGTGGAGTGGGTTGATGGCCCGGAGGATCTGGTGCCGAACGTGGGTAGGCTCGAAGAGGCTGTGAGGGAAATTCGTGAGTATTTGCCCGGTGTACGGCCGGAGGCGATTGGGTTGGATTACTGCGGAGTGAGGCCGAAGTTGGCGGGGAAGGAAGGGGAGGATAAGGGTGCGTTTAGGGATTTTGTGATTAGGGAGGAGGAAGGGTTTGAGGGGTTTGTGAATCTGTTGGGGATTGAGAGTCCTGGGCTGACGAGTGCGTTGGCGATTGGGGAGAGGGTTGGGGAGTTGTTGTATGGGTAGATGGCGGTGGATGAAAATGGATTAAAGGGGGTTGTCGATATATTATAGATGGAGAGATGCATTTAGATACCCCTATTTGAATTGCGTATTGAATTGCGTATGGAATAACTAACGCAGCAACTGAGAGGCATTGTTGTGTATGAAAATTTTGGCATTCTTCATATAGCTGTACCAAACCCGCAACGGACACCTTACCATACCTAGAGGCGCGTAGTAGCATCAGAGGAGGCGGAGTACATTGTGCGAACCAGCTCCGCAACTACAAACACCCTTTACATCAGACATTCCAGCTCAGGACACAAAGAAGGGAATCTTGCACCTACCGCTTTTCAAATCAGGATGTGCCGGGTCCCGCAACGCACGAATTGTGATAGCCTCTTCCTCACCAGGCTTGACGTTATACTATGTAGCCAAAACACAGTAAGCCTACAATCCCCTCTCTCCTCGCAACAACGGCATCCACAAAATTATGCCCCAGATGGAAACATTAATGGAGATAACATGGGGAAAGAACAAAACAAAACAAAACATACATCAGCCAACCCAGTCCCCAAGCCCAATTTCACAACCAACCCTTCCACCGCCTCCGCCACCAAAAGTGCATCCTTGACTACATCGCCCGTCCCTCTTAACCCAGGAATAAACGGGACCGCCCTCGCAATCTGCACCGCCTCACCTACCTTTCCAATCCCTGTCTTCTCACCACCACCACCCCCTTCCCTCGCCCTCTCCGCCATAAACCTAATCACCTTCCCCAAGCTGATACACGACGTAATCCCATGTGAAATCCCGTACGCCGAGCCAATCGCATGGCCAATGCCATGGCTAAGACCTAAGGGGCCGGAGAACTGGAAGGGGAAGAGGGCCGCGTAGCCACCGAGGAAGAGGCGTTGGCGGACATCTGCATCTTGCGGATTGGCGTGGCATTGGGGCAGGAGGGTGAAGAGGTCCGTCAGCGAGGAGAGGGCTAGCCGTTTCGTTGGGACTTCGGGGGCGGAGGGGTTGTAGAGGAGTTCGAGGGCGTGATCGAGGGCGCGGATCTGTGGAATGGGGTTAACATCCTATAAATGTAAATGTAGAGAAGGAAAGGGGGGGGGGGGGGGAACATGCGGCGGAACTTAGCCATAGCCGGGGGGGTGTATGTAGCGCAATATCCCCGTCATATATCACAGCTAAATTTTTTTTTATACGTGTGTTAAATTTAATAGTTTTCCAGGCGTGGGAATTTTCTTCTCCATCCTTCCTCCCCACTCGAAGAAGAACGTTGAATGAAGCCCCCCCCCAAAAAAAATAAAAAAATAAAAAAAATAAAAATAAACAATGCATACAACTAACCCTTCGGCACCAACTCCACGTCCGCAACCGCAACCTTGCTCCCATCTGCACTCGTAAACCCGGCGTTCTTCGTAGTCTCCGCCACGCTCAGCGTGGTCGGCACTGCAATGCTGGGTATCCATTTCGCTTCCGCCTTGCCTTGCCCACCCTTCGCATTTTCTTTGTACAAATGATATGCGACAGCTTTGGCAGCATCGATGGGCGACCCGCCACCGACGGAGAGCAGCACGTCAGCACCGGATTCCCTAACGGCCGCGACAGCGGCCTCGATGTCGGCCACGGGACTATCTGGGGATATTTTGGTTAGTGTTAAAGTATCGTTTGCTTTGTCTCCTGCACCAAACAATTATGCATATGAGGCACCAAATAGGCTCGTTGGATTTGAAGGCACGCACGCATGCTCCCGTACCCCGCTATACGTGCCGGCATGATGCGCATCACCCAATATCGCCTCAATAGAGCTGATCACTGGCGTTTTCTCACGCAGAGATTTGCCGGTGATGATGAACGCTTTTGACGCACCGAGATTGGCGATAACGGTTGGAAGAGAGGTGATGCATCCTGTGTTCTCATAATTAGTTTTCTAGTCTGCTTTGGTGCACATATATATATATATGTATAGTATGGGCTTATAGATAATGAACGGAAATACGATCGAGATTCACTTACCTCGACCGTAGAGCATGTACTTGGTTGGGGAGGCGGTATATGCTCCGTGAAGCGTGCTGTCAACGCTACTGCCTTGCATGATGAGGGGAGACATGATGTTTGAATATTTTCAGTTGCTTGTCGTCTTGTGGTGAGCTGGGTTGGATGGAATTAATTCTCTAAATTCGAACCTCATTTCCCCGGGTGTTCAAAAGTTCGAGGTTATGCGCACAAGAGCCGAGATCGCGATGAAAGCTTAAAATGTCATGAACGCGAACTTCGGCTCTGTTTTAACAGGTCTACGCAATACTCACAGCTGTGCTGATATTTGACCCTGAATAACAGGGTAAGCATGGATTGTAAACCGGTTCTCTCATGGAAAGAAAGAGAAATGATACAAAAAGGAGGGGTAGAACATGGAAGTAATAAATATATATATATATATATATTCAGATATCTAAATTGAGAGCACACCCTTTCGCAACATACATAAACCGCTCTTTAATGTACAGGACATGAACAAACTAAAGCAAGCATAACATGGATGCAGAGGAGGCATTGAGGAAAACAAGTTTTTCTTACCTTTGATTTAGAGAAAAATATAAAAAGACAGGGAAATAAAAGGAAAGAAAGACAAACCTCCCAGGTTGAAGTAGAAAATGGGAGGAAAAGGAAGAGAAGAACAATACTTAGATGTCTGATAATCACGCATTTTAAAATCAAAATCACACTTGAAGCAGAACAAATTTCAGGTACAAGCCAGAGTAATAGTAAAATACTTTTTGCTATCTCTTCTCTTCTTCACAAATCACTTTCCATATTGTCTACTCTTCATAATTCTCTAGTGCCGGGAAAATAAGAGAGAGTGTGTGTAGCGAGAGGGAGTTAAGGAGTTAAAATAAGATAGGATATGAGGGAACGCAAGAAACAACTTTTTCCGAGCCTTTGGATATCAATTTAGGTAGGTAAAGAAAATAGAATGAGGAGAGAAGAACAGATGGCGAACCAAGGATGTGGAGTAGTAGGAGAGGACGACGTGAGGGGGAGTAAAAGGGGAGGACTAAAATAAAAAGAACACGGATGGATGTAGATATCACTGGAGGTGATAAGAAGGCGAGAACGTTGAGGCAGAAGCATGAATGGCGGGGGGATTGGCTCGTAAACGAGATAGCCACGGAGAGGAACTCAGAGTCAGAAAGAGAGAAAGGCATGCGGGATGCCCCAATACAAAAAGGTTTAAGATAGACACATACATACCGTCCCATACCATCCGAGGAAAGGGAAATGAAATGAAATGAAATAGTAATAATAATAGAATAAAAAAAAACCATAACATACTCATAAATCACGTAAAAGAAGAATAAAAAATTTCGAACAAAAGTGAGGCAAAAAGACATGAACAAATCAGTCAGGGGGACCGCGGGGGAGTTCTTTATAAAAAGCGGGTGACAAATACATGAAAAAGAAAAACCATTTAAATGGGCAGCTTTTTTGTTGTCGCTAACACCTGCTTAAAACCATCCCGGCCCTCCCAATTTAAACGAGCCATCGAAAGAAAGAAACGTAAAATAGAGAAGAAACATAAGGAAATACATGGGGATTACGATTTCGTCTCTTCTGTCTTGCTATCTTTCACCGCTTCCTTTGGGTGTTTGGATGCGTCCGCAGCTTCACCTTCACCACCTTTGCTCTTCATATATTCGTCATAAACATTGATAGCCTCATCGACCTTGGCGCGGAGTGCAGCCTCATCGTCGACCCTATTATAAGTGGTGATAGCATTAGTATACTGTTCATGCGACATTGATGATGCATAGTCGGGTCGCGAGAAGGGATTGAAACTTACAAACTAAGTAGTTCAGCATTGTCCATTTCCAAAAGCATACCAGTGATCTTGCCAGCCAGCTCAGGTTGTTGGGCTTGGATCTTGGGGTAGATGGCTTCACCAAGCATTTGTTTTTGTTGGGCAGGAGGGGCGGCACTCAAGGCCTGGAGGTTAAGGGTTGGACCGCCGGCAGACTCATCACGGGGTGGCATTCCTTGGGCTGGGCCAGCTCCACGGCCAGCTTGTCCGGGACGGGCAACCCCTTGTTGGGGTGGCATGCCACGACCCTGTGTGAAAGCTTGACCGCCAGCGCGCATGCCTGGTGCATTACCCATACTTGGAGGCATACCCTGCATGCCAGGAGCCTGGCCACGACCGCCGCCGCCCCGTCCGAATGACGCTTGGACTTGAGCAATAGCTTGAGGGTAGCTGAGACCGTTTGGTAGTCCGCCAGGGCCCTGGAGCGCACCCATGGGGAGTCCCTGGGCACCCATGCCAAAGGCATTTGGGGGCAGTTGTTGGTTGGGGTTAATACCGCGTCCGCCTTGCTGTCCTGGGAATCCGCCAGCGAATTGACCAGGGCGACCGCCCGGCATACCGGGAAGGACCATTCCAGGTTGCTGACCAAAGGCCATACCACCGCGTTGTCCAGCGTTGGCAGGAATGAATCCTTGCTGGCCTGGTGGATAGTAGACAGCGGGCTGCATGAACTGTTAAGGACAATCAGAATAAACAGGAACTCGTACAAGCGGTGGTGGTATGAAAAGTCACAAAACTTACTGGCTGGGACATTCCTGCGGCGGCAGCAACCTGCTGTTGTCGGATGGTATTACGGGCTTGAATGCTTGCCTCGAGCTGAACGGGTGATAAACGTTAGCGGATGATAAATGTATATATAGATAAACCAAGAGCGGTTCATAATCTTAAGGTGCGTACCTGGCTTTTGCGCACATCCTTCCGTTGAGCAAGTGCAACGTATAGAGGTTTGCCATTGACCATGCGCTGGTTCATCTCCGTGACAGCCTTGGACGCTTCATCAGGATTGCTGAAGCAGACGAAACCAAAGCCCTTGCTCTTTCCAAGCTTCTTCTCGAGAGTCTTCTTGCTATCGGATTTCTCAGCTTTATCGCTCTTGTCAGAGGATTCTTCTTCAGCGGACTCCTTCTTAGCCTCTTCCTTCACGTTCTCCTTGTTGGAGATCTCCTTTTCCTTCTCAGATTCAGAGCCGGCATCCGCAATAGTGTCACGCATAACTCTAGCAGATGTAATGTTTCCGAAGCCAATAAAGAGGTCCCGGAGTTTCTCATCATCGATGTCGTCAGTCAAGTTCTTGACGTAGAGATTAACACCCTGGTATTTGGATGCTTTTTCGACACGAGCGGCCTCGTGCTGCTTGCGCAGCTCCTCCTCCCGCTCGTGCTTCTTCTGCGCGCGGCCAACGTAGAGTTTTTGGCCCTTGAATTCCTTGTCATTTAGCTCTTCGACAGCGGCGGCAGCGCTCTCATGCTTGACAAAGTTCACGAAACCGAACCCTCTGCTCTTTCCAGTCTCGCTGTCGTGGGTAATTGATGCGGAGGTGATATCGCCGTATTTCCCAAACAGCTCCCGGAACTCTTCATTGGTGACCTCGGTATCCAAGTTCTTGACGTATACGTTGGTGAAGTTGGCTTTCATCTCCTCGAATTTGCTCTGGCGATCCTTCTTGGCGATGTGGTGGCCGACGAAGACCTTCTTCTCGTTCAACAGCATACCGTTAACGTGTTTGATGGCGTTGGTGGCAGCTTCAGCAGTTTCGTAGTGGACGAAGCCATAGCCCTTGGAGTTACCGAACTCGTCCTGGGCGACTTTGCAGCTGAGAATGTTACCGAAAGCGGCGAAGGTGTCGTGAAGAGCCTTGTTGTCAATAGCAGTATCCAAGTTCTTGATGAAGACATTACCCTGGCCGGTCTTGCGCAGGGCAGGATCTCGCTGGGACCACATAATCCGGCAGGGTTTTCCCTTGATCAGCGTGTAGTTGAGGTCTTCGAGAGCACGTTCACCATCGGCGGTGTTGTTGTAGTTGACATAGGCATAGCCCAGAGAACGTCTGGTGACGGCGTCACGGCACACACGAATGGAGGCGACTTGGCCGATGGAGGAGAAGAGTTCGAAAAGCATAGCTTCGGTGACGGAAGAGTCTAATTCTCCGACGTAGAGGGAGGCAGAATGTGGCTGGGTGGTGCTGGGAGCAGCGGAGTTGGGCGTTTCGCTGCCATCTCCGGCAGCGTCGTTTGCAACGTTTGTGTTGACGGTGGTGCCATTGGTCGACGATTCCACGGGGTTGGTCTCTGGGACGGGAGCGGATGATACTTCAGCGGCAGACATGTTGACGATGGAGATGGATGTCCTTTTTTATTTTTATTTTTCTTCTTCTTCTGAGATCTAGAGTGTGGGAAGAAGCAATGTGAGCTGATGGACAGAGGTAAATCAGGGCGTAAAGAAAAAAGTTATGACTGGCAAAGGGTTTCTTTGAAGAAGTTGGGAAGGTGAGAGGCGAATGTTTTTGCTTTGTGGGATTTTTTTTTTTTTTTTTTTTTTTGGGGAGGTCTGACCAGCAAAGGAAAGGAGGATGAGGGATGAGGCTGTAGCAAGGACGACAAGGCGAAAAACGACGACGTACACTGGCGATATCAGGAGGATTGAGAGTCAAAGGAGCAAGGAAGGATATCGACGGTGCGATCTGCCAAGGCAAAAGAGAGAAGATCTGTTAGCACAGTGACTTTCCGTGATAATAATATAGCTGCTTCTGCCGCTGTAGTGTGTTGGGTCTGTGGTTGTTGTGGTGATGGGGAAACCAAAGAAAAAAAAAAAAAAAAAAAGCAAAGAAGAGAGAGAACGAAGCCCGAGGGATCACAGCACAGGCTAGGAGGCGCTATTTAGGGCAATGAGATGAAGGACTCACCAGATAGATCCCGTGTGAGAGCTTTCTTTTCAGGTGAGGCGGGAGTTTTCAATTGTTTTTTTGGCCGGGTACGAGTATTTTCGACAAGGGGAAGGGGGCAGAGAGAGGCAGAGGCAACACTGGATGAGGACACACAGCGGGTTGATGAGAGGGATAGGTTACTGACAGTTGATACAGGACAGAGACGATGCACTGCACTGGCTGACACGGGAGTGTGTGTGTGTGTGTGTGTGTGTGGTGGTGGTTGTCCAGAAGACCAAGGCGGGGAGGGAAGAGGAAGAAAGGAGATAGAGAGAGAGAGAAAGACAGACGGTAGATGGCGAGGTTGAAGATAGAAAGATAGAAGAATACGGGGTGGGTTGTTGGAAAAGAAGACCACACAAGTAGCTGTGAAACCTCTGTTTTTGTCCTCTTCTTCTTCTTTTTTTTTTTTTTTCGTCGTGTTCCTTTTTTTTTTTTTTTTAATTTTTTTTGTCGGGATTAAATATTGTGACAGGGAAAAAAGAAAAATTGAAAACTAAAAAATCGAAGTTTGGCCGGAGTGAAAATTTCAGACCGCGAGACGGGCTAGTCCCAATCGGGAAGCAGCGATTTTCTGAACACGTGACTTGGACATCAGGGCTTTGCAACTCTCTCATTTCGAATAAACTTCCTACAAACTTTCCACCGGTTTAGGATAGGATAAAGGAAGATATGAGAAACAATCCTGTTTAAAAAAGTAAAAATAGGAAATTAGGAAATTAGGAAGGTACTGTACATTACCTACCTTTACCGCCATGGCCAGTGGATATTTGTCTTTTGTCGTTCACAGGGCGGAGCGGGGTGGGGTGGCGGAGTGTGGGAAAGCCAAGCGCGGAGTGATATGCAGGGGGAGAGCGGAAAGCGAAAAAAAAAAAAGGGCGTGGATTGATGAAGAAACGAGGTGATTGACAAATACATCCCGGCGATTAATGCACCACACCCACACCACCCCTCCCGGTCAAGGGCGATATATTGCCAGCAAAAATGACATGAGACCCCCTGGAGAAAGACAACTGCATGCAGATGGAGCTGTTGCAAACACGGGTCTGATGGTATGGATTAAGTGATATCTGCAATACTATTACATAGGGAGCTTTTCCCTAGGTGAATTATTTTTTGAGGCTTGCGTGTGTAGCTGATAACCTCTGGGGGTTCGAAGTCGATTCCGTCTAGCTAATAATATTAAGTACATTTTTTTTTTTTTGTTGTCCACCTCACATCGATCGATGAAATTCAGTACTTGAGTGGCTAGAATGTAGATAGGTAGCCCCTGAAAGAATTGTTTATCACTCCGCAATGAACCCAGGTTAAAAACGAAGTCCAAATCCTTCTGCAAGTCGCCTAGCACAGCCTTGAGCTCCTTTGTAGGCTTTTCAGTCTGAATCGAAGCCCCAGATTTCCGGGAGATCCATTCCATCTCAAAGGGGATCAGCTTCTCCTTGAGAACTGTGTCGTTATACTGACTCGCCGGAGTGTCCTTCAGATACTCTAAGAACATGCGCCAGCGGGGAGTATAATATCCCGATACCAAGCCGGCCCATTGTTTCTGCGCATAGTCATCAAGAACCCCAACCTCTGATCCCCAGATAGTGATCTGGTTGCGGGCGTTGTGTTCGAAGAAGTCTGCAGCTTCGGACTCATCGCCAGCACTAGCCCGGGCGGCTGAGATCCAGCTGGACAGCCAGAAATTCTCGTTCATCGATAGAACGGCATCCAGCGCTTTGAGGATAATGAGGAGCTTGTCACCGATGGGCATGAATACGGAGGCTGGCGCGCCGCCCTTGTATTTCACTTTGAGGTCTTGAAGTACCAATGTGAATGCGTCGGATAGCACTTGGCGAGTGACGTCAACTATATCATATTGGTAGGAGGAATCCCCAAAGAGAGCCCCCTTTATCATCAGTCCCCAGGCCTTGAGCATATCGGCGGGATCGTAGAGAAGTCCCTCAATGAACAGCATTGGCATCTTCGCATTGATCGATGGTGATGCAGCGAAGAGAGCATGCGGCAGAAGCGGGGCATCCACCAAGTTGGTGTTATTGTAGGCGGAAAGACGTAGAAGCTGCCAGGCTTCGTAGAGCTCACTGGGGACTGTTCTTTCGTGGCTGGAGTAACGGCGGGTAACCCAGTCATGGAAATACTGTTCTGGATCCAGCGCAGTTTTGGACCAGCCTTGGTCGAGCAGCAAGCTAAAGACGATCTCATTTCCGGACTGGCCCTCACCGGCGTTGCCAACTCCAACCATATTTGGATGTTGTGCCATTGCTTCAGCAGGTCCCTCGGTTATGTTCGCAACATGGCCGTATAATCCATGATTTCCACCAAATTCTTGGACCTGGCACCACACAAACGCTTTACCAAAGAAACCTTTGGTCTTCTTCCAAACCGGGAACGACTCTGCGAATAAATCCAAGATCAACATATCACGGAATTTCTTGCCTGCAGACAGATATGCTTCAATTCTTTCGGTTGTCCAGTAATCAGCGAAGATATAAAACAGCCACCCTTGCATTACCCACGTAGCCTCCGGGTCAACAGATTTAATAGCCTCCATTGTGGTCTCAGATACTTTGCGCAGAAACTTGGGGTCTCCGGAGCTCGGGATCATCTCGTTGAACTGGTCTAGAGTGTAGAAGTGCGTGACATTTCCATAAGCTTCGATGCTTTTCGAGATGAAGCTCTTTTGTAGGCGGACGGTATGGGGGTCAAACGGCTGAAGGAATGTCGTATTGGTGTATTTCGGATTGATCTCCGCCCATTGCGAGGCATTGACAACCTGAGCGTCCGGGAGCACGCGGGTGACAGCACGGGGCACATAGCCGGGGAATGCGGGCAAAATAGGTGTCATCCCCAGCTCGGACATCCGAGCAAGGATCTTCTTTTGGAGCTCAAACTGGGCGTCGTACCATTTGAATGGCGTGTTACCGCCTCCCCATGACCCTTGGAGGTTTCCAAAGCGATTCCATGCCAGATACGCCGGGCCGCTGATGAAGCTTCGGATATCGTCGTCTGTGAACCCGGCCTCCTGGAACACGCTTATCAGGATCTTCTCGTACCCCGTCCACGCCAATGGAAGGTTGACACCGCGAATCGCCAACCAGTCCAGCTCGAGCTCCCAATCCTCCCATGTCCACCAGGGAGTTGCATAACTGAAGGTCACTTATATGACATTGTCAATACTAGCATCACTTGTTAGGCTGAAGAGATTATACATACCTGTGTTAAGATGGTATCTCCACGGAATAGAACTCTCGCCCTTCAAGGGCTTATCGAGCTTTGGCAACTTTCGGGGCGCAAGGGAAAGACGATTGCCAATAAACCAGAAAATGTCAACATGGACAACGTCAGACAAATAGCGGTGGAGCCTAAATATAGATATTAGCAAACTTCTAACGACTGTATGCTGTAATAATTGAAGAAAGCGCA
The DNA here is from genome assembly GCF_000003525.1 of Blastomyces dermatitidis ER-3. NCBI lineage: Eukaryota > Fungi > Ascomycota > Eurotiomycetes > Onygenales > Ajellomycetaceae > Blastomyces > Blastomyces dermatitidis. The sequence goes on along the minus strand of NW_025544782.1, from coordinate 720,037 downwards.
CTGGATTGGGAGTTACCCTTGGAAGAGACCACTCAGCGAGTTGGCTTGAACATTTATCTTCCCATTGCAGCCAGTAAAAACGGTATATTTATCATTAGTCCAGTCATCTGACGTCCGCATAGGACCAACGAGGGAGAACTTGAAGTCATTGACATGGTTTGGTAGGCGCCTCTCCAGGAAGCGGGTTAATCCATCTGTAGCATGCCTGTCGGCTGCCTCGACGAAAATCGCGCTGAGAAGGATCAAGGGCCCAAGCAATCTCATGGTTTGAACTGATGCCTCTATCGGCGACACCTATTTGTTGAAAATTCAAAATCATTTCCATCGCCCACCGTTGACTTTATACACATACGAAATCTCGTAGCGCTTGGAAATCTCGCATGGTGAACTTCCATGGAACGGTGGGACGGCGACAATCAACGCCAGAAGATTGTGGATTGCGTCGTATCGTCCAGAAAGGAACAGTCGCATTTAACTTCTCTGGTTACACCTCAACGCAGCTGTCATCAAATACTTAATTCTCCGAAATTCTCGGCCCGTGACACTAGTACAGGGGTTCAAAACCCGAACTGAGATCCAAGAAGACGGTCAAAAAAGACTGTCCAACAACGCAGGGTTTTCGGGGAGGAAATGGTGGGGAACATGAAACAAGTCCAAAAGGGGCCGGAGCTATCTGTCAGGAAAAAGAGGTTATACACTACTGAACGCCACCAACATCGTATTACTACAATATTTCTGTTGGGGGTCCCGCGGTTGGTCGGCCCTTCTACCAGCAGTGCGCTGGTGGTGATTGAGCTCTTTTGCCCCAGTAGCCTACAACACTCGTCTAATACTCGCTTATGCTAGCTCTCTTGGCTCGCACATATATTTTACTATAAATAGCTCTATCTTTTGTATGAAATAGATATATTAGATAGTGTACAGATAATATAACAAGCAGATCTTGATACAAATAAGATTCATATGTCTTCAACATATTCATCCATGACACTCAATCCAACAGTTATGAGCCTGGTAAGCAGCATCTGAAGAGAAGCGTGATACACTGATCTCAATCCTCATTCAAATTTGACAACAATCATTCAAACTGAGAAGATTGATTCTCATTTGTATATAATTCAATCTACTTGACTGTTATACCTGATTCCTGATAAGCAGCATCTGAAGAGAAGCGTGATACACTGATCTCAATCCTCATTTGAATTTGACAACAATCATTTGAACTGAGAAGATTGATTCTCATTTGTATACAGTCTGATCTACTCAACTGTTATACCTGATTCTCAGTAAGCAGCATCTGAAGAGAAGTGTGATACACTGATTTCAATTCTCATTTGAATTTGATAACAATCATTTGAACTGAGATGATTATACACTGATTTCAATTCTCATTCAAACTGATAACTATCATTTGAACTGAGATGATTAATCACTGATTTCAATTTTTATTCAAACTGATACCTATTATTTAAAATGAGAAGATAGATTCTCACTCATATACATTCTGATATACTTGACTGTTATATACTTTGAATTCTGATCATATCTATCTGAAATACTTGACTGATATAACAGACAAGACAATGTCTAGTACAACTGTACATCTTAGCATTTCTGAAGATTGAAAACTTTGATACAAGCATATGCTAGAATATGCAAAGAACAAGAAGATATCAGACTTCATTAATCTTGACAAATCTGATATCTTCTCTGAACTAGAAGAATCTCTAAAACCTGAGTATTCAGATAAAGTCACTGTGAAGGTTAAAATAGCATATAATATCAAGATCACTGCATGGAAAATCAAATATATAAAATATGAGAAATTGAATGAAGATATGACAAAGATATGAGATGTTATATGAAGAACAGTGAATGTCACAGAGCTATAACATGTATACAGTGAGAATGATAATATGAAGAAGATTATTCATTTATTAAGAGATTAACTCTCACTCACAATCACAGATTATCAAGATAATGTGAGAATCTGATATCATGATCTCTGCAAAGCACTGAAAAATAGAGATATAGAAAAGTGATTAAATAACTGATCACTCATTGAAGATAATATTAAAGAGATGAATATAGCTGAATAATTCAACTTGAAGAAAGACTTCTTAAATGTGAATCTAGCTATTGATGCAGATTATATACAAGCATGAGCTAAGAATATCTGACATGATAAAGATGTCATATCTTTGATAGAGTTAGTTAAGAACTTTAAGAAATAGTATAGAGAAATGAGTATTTTTAAAGAAGATAAATCTATGAACTTCACTACTCTTAATAAAAGATCAGTGATATTTAGAAACTGCATCTGTGAAGCCTGTCATAGATACACTCAGTGCTATTATCTTAATTTATCAAAGAAGTCATCTGAATAAAAGGAAAATGAGAAGAAGAGAACTCAGATTGATCAAGCTCTTAAGAATCAAGAATTGAAGAGATGTATTGATTATATAATATCTAGAGATTCATTCACAAATATGAATATAATAGATGTCAATGAAGCAGTTCTAGAAGAAATGATTCTGAAGCAATTAGTTTCTCAATCTATCAATCATCAATCTATTAATTATTAATCTATCAATTATCAATCTATTAATCATCAATCTATTAATCAGCAAATCTGAAAAATATTAATGAACTCTTTACATTCTCACTTCTATCTCTGAAACTTCTGAATCTTTGATACTGATGTGAAACAGTATATATGTAATAATCAAACATGTTTTCTATTCTTTAAACCTGTGAATGAGAATGCAGAAGTCTATACAGGTGATTCCAGTACTAAAGTTGAAGATTATGAAACTGTTAGAACTATCATGATAAATGAAGCAGAAAAGCAGTTCAATATCAAACTCATTAACATAGCTTATATCTCAAATTTCCATATAAATATCATCACATGGAAACCATGTTTCTATATAGAAGACATCTATTATGATGAAAAAGACTTCAGATTGTGAAAATGTGCAGATAATACAATCTTTGCATGTGTTGAAGTATTTGAGAGGTTGCTAGTTACAGAATATAATAGTGAAACAGCTGTTTTCTCAACTATCTCAGAAAAATCCACTACTGAAGTTGATGCAGCTATCACATCACACACATCTAACATCACTATATCTGAAAAAACAATATCTTCAAATTCTTCAACTTCTACAAATCCTTCTTCTCACCTGTAAAAATGCACTTCTACAAAACCTTCTCAAAAACCTAAGATCTCTATAGCTACACAGTCTATGTGGCATAAGAGATTAGGACATTCTTCAAAAATTGTCATTCAAAATCTTGCAAATGATGCAACTGGTGTTCAAATCACTCATCAAGAAGATGCTGCGGACGAGCTTACCACTGAGCTTTGCAAACCCTGCCATCTATCTAATGTGGAAAATCAAATATCTAGATGTCCCCACGTTAGATCTCAAATACCATTTGAACGCCTACATGCGGATATCACACATGGCCCTACGCAGTGCTATAATAATGAGCATAAACATCATAATGTTTTGATCCTTCCTACACCAGATCCAACGCCAGAGCCAACAGGTCCCGATGTTGATATTAATACTCATCCAGCTGCAATAGATGATTGTACATGGAACATTGCATCTAGAGCTCACAATATCAGTGCTAACTTTGATGAAGATAATATCATTGAAGGCTGCAGAACCCGAAATCACAGAGCTGCTCATCTTATGGCAGTTGCAAATGCTAAAGTCAATTCTTTTCAAATGATCAATGAAGCATTCTCTCATTCTCATTCACACTCAGACTTCTACAAGTCTCAAAATTTATTTCCTAATACTGTTTTTACTGTTATCAACAATACATCTACCTCAACAGCATCAATTCCTTCAAGGATCCATAGATCTCAACTGTCAGATCCACCGAATCACTGGGCAGATGTTGAAAAACACCCACATCGCGAAGAATCCGAGAACGCTAGGCTTCACCTCTATGTCAGAGGATTGCTGCCTCTTCTCAAATGATCAATTAATTGTCTTCTTCTATGTGGATGATATCGTCATCCTATCCGAAAGATATCAATCTGAGAACGTGTTCAATCCGGCGATATTACAGTTGATTGGGTGCCTACGGCCCAGATGCCAGCGGATGGCCTCACTAAGGCTCTGCCACGCCAGAAACATACAGAATTCGTCAAGATGCTAGGCCTAGTTGATATATCAGATATCATCAAGGCGCAAGCAGAATAAATGGTCTATCTTGATGTAATCTCTACAGATTCATCTACACTCTTTTTTGTTGCAGCTTCATTTACACCTTCATTTACACTTTCATTTACATGTTACATTCGCTGAAGGGGGTGTGTCAGGAAAAAGAGGTTATACACTACTGAATGCCACCAACATCGTATTACTACAATATTTCTCATCATCATCAGCTTACTACAACACTCATCTAATACTCACTTATGCTAGCTCTCTTGGCTCGCACATATATTTTACTATAAATAGCTCTATCTTTTGTATGAAATAGATATATTAGATAGTGTACAGATAATATAACAAGCAGATCTTGATACAAATAAGATTCATATGTCTTCAACATATTCATCCGTGACACCCAATCCGACACTATCACATCCGTTATTTCCGCGTCGCCAAAGATCTGATAAGAGAAACAGGAAGTGTCCGACCCGGGGGGAGCCGAATATACAGTGGAGATGGAGCACAGCGAGACCTTGCAAGCGCGAGGCGTCATCGGCGATGAAAATGGGTCCAAATAATAATAATAATAATAATAATAATAATAATAAAACATGTAGGAACCCGATCACCACGGGTCTAACCTGTTCAAGGCATTGGATTGGATTAGAATAGCAGATAGCGCAAGAGCTGCGCGGACTGGTTCTTGATCGAGGGCCTGGGTACTGGACCCAGGGGGGATCGTGTGTCAAGACGGGGGCCCATTCCTGCCTCCCCAACTGCAGATGCCCGCCTCAGTGTCAACTGTAGAAGATGAAGAAGCGACTGAGATAGGAGAGGATGACGAAGCGGATGATCAAGATGGGGAGATGGAAATTCAGGAGAGGCAGACAGGGCCCGCTCTTGTCTGATATGAGCGATCCGGGGTGACACTGGGCTGATCTAGCGGCTCCCCGGGGTCTCAAAAATTCTTGGGAGGAGTGGCAGAGGGCTAGAGTTCCTCCTCTAATCTAGTCCAGCGAGGCAAAACCACACTCAGTAACACTGCCCACTGCATGGAACTCCCAGCAAGCTATCAGTAATATGGAGATCGAACGAATTCCCAAGGATATTCTCACAGCTTCTGTGTCCTCGGTCAAACGGGACATCCTCCTCATCTCAAGCCGTGCTGCCCCAGGGAGGGACGACACAGCGGGGATATGCTGTCTCCTGGTGCATTCGATATTCTTAGAGTGGGGAGCAAACTAGTAGAGATGCTTGTCAACACTGACATCAATAAAGGGTTCGGAAGAATGCCGGGGCCTTCTTAAATTCCTTACCCCTTTTCTTAACGTCAGCTCCAGAATCTCGCGTAATCCATTGACCAATAATTAGCCAAGAAGTCCATTTGCTGGGCACCATTACTGATTGTACTCTTCTCGAGCTAGGTATCTGGTGGATGGAAAAAAAAAAAAAAAAAAAAAAAAAAAAAAAGATCGAAAGAGAAGAGAAACACGAAATGTCAAAATGCTAAGAGTAGTTATTTAACCAAGACACGAGGTCTTGAAGCGGCTGAACCAGGGCCGAGCTCTCCTTTCCCCCACGCCAACCTCTACTCTATGTACTACTGTACAACGTACGTACATGTACATTACATACATCTCGTCGACCTTAATTGATTTTCCAGTTAACAATAATGGATATCTATCAATCTACTGAATGACAACTCAGCTTGAATACCACCTCAACGAGACATTCTTGTTACAGGATCTACCTTTTTCTGTCTTTTCAAATGCATGCCTGAAGCCGGCCAAATTTCAGTGACGACGTAAATAATGACACTTCTACCATGCCGGATAACTAGATTCTAGAAGGATGAATGATACAGTTTGCTAATTATTAACGAAGCTAGGAAAACAAGCTAACTTGTATGATAACCTTGACCATATACATATGTCTATGTCCCGTGGGTCCATGTGGTAGAAGCGAACAGAGATGTTATGCGAACGGGATTCAGAATGTAATCACAGAACAAAAGGAATGCTAACCTCCATATCTCAGCCGTGCTTTGGAGGGTGAAATCTAGTAGTAGGAAAGACAGTTTGATTCTTAGCAGCGTACGAATCACGGAGTATGAGATCGCTAAACTGCTCGTGCCTTGCGACCCATCCGTAGAATCGCCATAGGGTCCATGTCGTTTGATGCACAATCTCAATGGTACTCGTTAGTTATACAAAGGTCTCTCTTTTCTCTCCCCATTTCTTGCCTATAACTATTTTGAAGAATGATGCTCGCTATACCCCATAGTCCTTGCCATGTGGTATAGCAAAATAGAGTTTAATATCACGTGAATAAGGAGGCTCAAAGTAGCGCGGGTGGTGGAGTCATCTTATTGGTTGCTCTCTCCAGAGATGTCAAACTCTCATTGACTCTGTAACTTGGTATGTAGTTAACCCTAATTCTATTAAGTATCACACCCACCACCACCTGCCTTATGACCCTGCGTTTGTACATGTATGTACTGTACATTTAATAATTTATGTCATCTGTAGCTAGTTTGACGGAAATAGTGGAACACTGGTAGCCCCGGCCTGAAATTTGGAACACCTCAGTCCAAAGGTTAATGGTGTATTGTCCTGGCTGACTTAACCAACCGTTGATGAATTCATTTGAAAAAGGGGAGGAGGAGGGGGAAAGGGGGGGAGCTCAAGAAATAGGAAAATAGTGTACTGTCCGATGCTTGATGTTTGATGTCTGTCTATCAGAACCAGGGGAGAGGAAGTCGCTGTGTGGGGCAGCAAATGCAGGAGAAAATGAAAAGTGGAGGAAGAAAGGAATCAGCTCCTCTGTCATTATAGCGGGGGAAAAAAATTAAATAATTGCGTTTAACTACAAATAGCCTTCAGCAAAATCGCCACTAACTAGTCACTAGTCTCTCGTGCTAGTCTGATGTCTAATAATGCCGTCAGGGGGAAGGACTAAAAATTGAAATGAAATGAAAGCCCAAATGCACTTCGCAGAACGATTACCCCCAGTATATATGGCGAAAGAAAATGAAAGGAAAGAAAAGTAAAATGGGACCCAAAACTACAACCCTCCACCTCAGTTGTTCAGCTTAACTCAAATCAAACCCAGCCCCCGCATTAATCGCATACATCAGTTTCTCCCTCAATGTATCCCGCCGCGTATACCGCGGTAACTTCAGCAAATTCGCACACGTACTCGTGCTGGGTAAGCGCTCCTCATCCGCGCTCGAATCGCGTATGCTAAACCGCGGATTCAAATGGCTGAATCCCAACAACGGTGCGCGGGGCGTCGACGTCACGAACTTGAGCACCTTCTGCCTGTCTGCGTTCGTCATCGCGTGTAGCACTTCCCAAAATAGTTTGATTGTGGGGTGTTCCTGGTTATCGTCGCCGATCACGTAGACGCCGCTGTAGACGGTGTTACGCCGTAGGTCGGCCACGTCGATCTCCCCCGCGTCTCCGCCGATGAGGGTTTGGAGTTCGGACTGGTTGAACATGGATAGCCAGGAGGGCTGGATGATGGTGCCGAGGCCCTGGAGGAAGGCGTTGGTTTGTTGGTAGGGCTGTGCTTGGAGACGGTGGCGGGCGATGTAGGAGATGTAGACGAGTCGGTTTTGGTTTGTCACAGGGATCTCGGAGCCGTGTGGCTTTAGGTCTCTGGTTATGCTTTCTGTGATTGTCTCGGTGGTGCCGTCAGGTTTTTCAATGGGAATGTCTATAGTATCTGTGAGAGTGAAGTTTAGAGAGAAGTCTTCGACGTCTCCAGGGTAGTTTTTTAGTTGGAGCTGAGGATGAGGAAGGGGGTTGTTAGCAAAGAGGTTCAGTAGTTTCAGTTTCAAAAATGATTCTTCCAGGGAAGCAGTTGGTTAATTGAGGGCAGCTAGAAACACAAACGGACTTACCAGTCCCTGGTATAGGCTTTCGTCGAGATCCCGCACGTCATTGAGATTAGCACGATACGAAGACTCTTTGCGCGCCGAGCTCGTCCCTCCAGTCAGGGCCCATTTCAAAAGAAAGAACCCCGCGAAGCTGACATCCACCAGAATCCCCTCATAAAGACATTTCCCGATGATACGACCTAGAAACTCGTACCGCTTCAATAATTCTTTAACCTCTGCATTCATGGTGACGCTTCTGTCGGGAATTCCCTGTCGCCGAAGCTCAGCCTTTCGCTGTTCTATGAGTGTAGGGTTCGGGTACAATAGGTGCTGATCGTTTTCGATAAAAAGGCTGGAGGCACCCGATGGATTGAAGGCGTCATTAATCACGCTCGTGAGAAATTCCTTGGTGACACCACCACCATCGATTCCTGCTTCTGGCGTGCCAAATTTGTCGATAAATGAAATCTGTATCGGTTCCTTCAAACCGTCCCCTAGCTCGTAGAACTGTTCGAACGCGTCCTGGAACAGCGATTCTCGTCTTATGTTCGCATGATGCTTGTTCAAGATGTCATGTCCTATGGGCCTACCGTCACTGCCCAATCCCATCAGGCTATGAGCAACAGATAAGCGCCAGGAGTCGGGGTCGATATACCCCCTTCTTCTCTGAACTTGGTCTCTAAAGATAAACTCCCGGAATATCTGCACACGGGTGGCGAAAGGTATGAAAAATGGTATGTTCCTCAAAATTTCCAGCCGCGGGGCAACAGCCTCGAGCTCTTTCCTCCGTGCGACTTGCTGTTGTCGCTTTCTAAGCTCTTCGATTCGGCGAAGCTGCTGAGCCCTTCCGGTCCCTATCAAGCCCCGGGAGTGGTCATAATCGTCATCCATTGTGTCATCTGGCGTCTCCTCATTGTCATCATCGTCATCGTCATCATCTTGGAGCTGATTTCTATTTTCCTCCTCAGCGACGACCGTAGGAATGAACCCTTCCATATCTAAGCGGTCGACCATAAGCCAATGGCCGTCAGGCAAAAATTTCCGCCTCGAGCTGGACAGCTAGTTAGTAAAACGTAAGCGAATTTATAGATCAAGACGAGTGAAAACTTACTCTCTTTCGTGTACCATGCGTAACAATCCCGTCACTAATCCTTTGAAATATTCTAGAGGTATGCCAGTAACGCTCATTAATGTTCCGCTCTTGGATTTTAGGGTTGAGGATTCCGGCTCTAGTTTCGTAAAACGGGTACTGAAGTAATTTCGGATGCCGCTGGGGTCAGTGGTATCTACATTCGCAGAGGTCAAATCCGCCGCATTCCAATATAGTGTGAACGCCAAGTTCTTCAAGAAAAGCGTCAAACTCTTAACATCATCAAGTGGTAAAGCACTCTCCTGTGTCCAGGAAGCATTCGAGTTTGTAGTTCTTCCTAGCGAAGGAGTGGCAGAAAAGAATTCTTCATCGTCCAAAACTTTGAGAAGAAAAGTATAAAGCTCAAGAAACAGGAGAATGATTGTCCATTCTTGATCTTGATCGCTGCTTTGTTGGACTGTTGGACTTGCGCCTTGGGAGCTAAGTGTAGAGCCTGCTTGAAGCATTGCCAGGACATCGCGCGGCTTTTGCGTTATATTTAGAAATACCTTTGTTGATCTAGATGCGTTCCAAAAGTACTTGATAGCAGGCAATCGACCAGACGCTGAACCCCCATCTACTCCTGTTTCCATCGCGGAACCTAAGTAAAGCCACATGCGTATTTCGTCACCTCTCTTGGGAAATGCTCTTAAAAGCGTTAGCGCATAGGCTGCTAGGGCTTTTGCATCATCCGACGCCTGTAAGTGTAGCTGAGAAGCTTTCTTAGTTGAAACCCGACTTGATGCTGCCTGGCCTAGAAGGTGTGTGATGCTGTGCTGGTCGACTAGGGTGAGGAGTTGGTTTCGAACGAACGGAGGAAGAAGCCTAGCCTGGGACTTTTCCTCGCCATCAAGCCGACGAGATATGTCACCAGAAACTGGACCGAGTAGGCCGGACACGACCTTAACAAACAAAGTCTCTGGAGCCTGCTTGACCACACCATTACCCTGAGCGTGTCGATGGAAGAAGATGAAATAGGAGAGCAGCCACAATCGTTTGTCCACATCCGTTGACTGGAGAAAGAAATCTGCGAACGGTAGGATATGTGAATCTATCGCGGAAGCCAGAAGTTTATAGTTTATCCCAGTGGCTAGGTCACCTAGCGCTCCAAGATGGCGGTCAAGAGACGGAATTGTTAAGAAGACTCGTCCGAACCACCCATAAGCATCGAGAGTTTCCGATGTGATCGGTTGAAGGAGGGCGAGTACGCTTTTCACCACCATGTCTCTGGTTTGACTAGTATTCAATGGGGAGGACTGGAGGTTGAGAGCTATAGCAGCTAGAGCAGAATAATACTGTTCAGCCTGTCGAGTCATCTGAGTGGGTATCAAGGTAGACAGAAACGATATAAGCTGGAGGAGATCGTTAACCAACGATAGAGATGGTATCGACGAGGGTATTATGGCAAGGAACTGAAGTGCAACTCCTCCGAGGCGGCCAAGTGTGAGCGGCCATTCTCCGTCAGGCTGCAGAACCGGAGCCTCTTCCAGAGTCATTTGGAAAGATTTTGCAAAATATGATAGCCGGGACCAGTCATCCTGATCCTTAATCGAAACAAAACGCAACAGTTTCCTAAGTTGAGACAAGCAATCCGTAGGATTCGTGTAGGGCCGCAGCGAACCCATCCACACTGGGGCTCCTACATCCGAACCGGGGATGACATCGGAGCCTCTATTTCGTTCCACATTATCCCACTCTATTCTCCAAGCATCTTTGATTGCTTTTCGGGCCTTGTATCCTCTCCATGTCCGTTGTAGAATGCGGCTTGCCTGCAAGCGCTCTCTGTCTAGTCGTCGCTGGCGGCGTTCCTGCTGAGCGAGGGCGAGGGTTGCCTGCGGGCCCTGGCCGGCGGAGCCATGACGTCCGGAAGAGTGTGTAGAAGGGATAGTTGGCCTGTTTGAGAGGTTGACCTGCCGTGGTCGTCGCACCTTTCCAGTAAATGACTGGAACATGGTTGTTGTGAAAGCTGTTGTAGAGGGGAGGAGAGGGGAGAGCAGGAAACCTAGTCGAGAGGAATATATTTAGATGCTGAGTGGTGGCGGGGAATAGCGCAGGACCATGCGGCAAAAGTGACCCATGCTTCAGAGAGTTGGGCCTTAGCTGGACATGTTCATGCTCATAAAGAAAACGGAAATATTTGTGGTGGCGTTGGTCTCGCGGCGATGGGGTTGCAAATTCGAGAATCTCGGATGTTGAAGGTATTTAGTGTGTTGGTCGGAAACGTCATCGGCCTAAATCGTGCATATTTAATCTGCATTCGCTGACAACAACACATATGTCACCCTCTGAAATGTATACAACGCAATGTATTGGTAGGAGAACATAGTGATAGTGAACTTCTATGATATAGATTTGTTGTAAAGGAAAAATTATCTTGGTAGTCCTCGAAGGAGTACAGTTCCAGAACGTAGATTTTCGTTTGCCAGGCTGTAAATCCATCCCCATTGCAACTCAAACTGTCGATAGATTTTTATACATGCTCATTTTCCAGTTTATACTGATATTGTTTGCCTACAGTAAGTACGTAAAAGGCATACCAGCCAAAATCCTCGCGACTATAATAGAGACTGATACCTTGAAATCTTTTCAATCAAAAACGAACAAAGTTGTGCACAGAGCCCCATAAGCATATCCCCAGGGAGATGGGGAAATAGAAATGGAACACTTTCTCCCTTATTTTTCATGTATATAAACCCAGTAACCCATTTCGCCTGAAACCTCTAACGATAGAAAAATGAACAATGTAAAATGGATATTGTACATGACGCAAACAAAACCAGGATCTTATCTGCAAAGACTGACTGGAAGAAGGGCGAGACCAAGTGAAATGTCCAAATAAATAATCCCCAATATCCCCCCAGTACCCAAGAGCGGAACTAGCGGACCGTCTGCGAATGGTCAATCGTACGGAAGCGAACGAGAGTCGCATGAGGGTTGATGTAGAGACGCCAAACAACAATTAAAGCCGAACAATAAGAGTCTATGGGTCTTGCTTGCTTGGTGGGTGATGCTAGCTATTATCCATGTGTGTGCCTGGATTGGTTTTTTGCTCGGAAGTTGTTTGCTCCGCATGCTGTCCGTCTGACATGGCCGTGTCCTCTTGGCCGGACACCTCTTCTCGCCGAATCCGTTCCATTTCATCAGACTCCAGCTCGTTATTTGCGTACCAGTCATCGAGGTAGTCTTTCCCATTCATCCCCCGTGGCACCTCCACTTCCCGGTCGCCGATCATTATCGTCTGCGTGTAGTGGGTTCTGGTAGGCTCCATTCGTTTCGTCACGAAGGGAGTAAGCTATTGGGGGGGAAACCCAGTGCGAAGAAGGGATTCAAGTTAGCAATCAAGTATCATGAGGCCGCACAAAGCAGGAGATTGGTGCATTGGCGCATCGGTAGGGAGTAGGAAGAAATAGACGGGATGAAGGGGAGGGGAGGGGGTAGGGTAGGAGTGGGCGCAAACGATAGAATCGGACCTTAAATGTATCAAGTCCCTCTGGGACGACATATGTGCGCACTTTCCGCCAGTCGATAAAGTATGTGCCTTTCTTCCTGCCGAAGTAACCAACATTGCCCGTCCGGTTACCCTTGTAATAGCCTCCGCCGACTTGCTTGGTGGTCAACCGCAGCCGCGCATTCAAGCTTCTTGTAGGTTTAAACATGATCAAGACGAGGTGGGAATGGGTCCATCCAAGGTCGAATGACCAAACATAGGCCTCCAATTCGCAAACGGTCGTAATAGCGCGGATGCTGAGATATCGTGTTCCGTTCGGCGGGTGGTTTGTGTTCTTGTCCTCGTCTTTGGCTGTTCCGCGAGAAAGCTTGACTAGCGCCGATTGAGGAACCGAGAAACTTTTTTTTCTTTGGGATATTTCGAATGGCCCCAGTTATTTACTTACGCCAAAATCACAAATAAATTTCACTTTTCCCAACACCGTCTGTTTTTCCGCGTGTTATCCTCTTCTCCCTCGGAGCGGGATTAACCATAGCTATGGCTAGACGATCTAACCAGCTCCGGTCCAAAGAGGAGCCCCGCCGCTCGAAACCGAAAGGAACGAAGAAACCATATACGCGGGGCGGTCTGGATGCCTTAACAGTTGCGGAGAAACAATATCCCTCGAACTCTGGGATTCGAAAGCATCGCCTCGGGGTGGAAGAAGATGACGGCTCGAAACGGAAGAGAGGTGGTACTTCTAAATTTGACGATGAGGAGGAGTCGCACGTTCAACCTTCCAAGCGACGGAGGACGGGCGACGATGAAGACTCAGAGTCCAACGATAATTATGGAAGTGATAGCGAGGGGAATGAATGGCAGCTAGGTCGGGTCGATTCTGATGATGACAGTGAAATCGACAGTGACGAAGCCATGGGTGAGAGTGACGAGGAGAATTTCGATGGGCGTAAGGTTGGTGGGAACTCGAAGGCCAAGGCGAAGTCTACTCTGAGAAAACGGGATACCGACGACTTCGATTTATCAGAAGGTGATGGGGAAGAGCTGGATGATGACGATGATCTTGGGGAAGACGCGGTGGATCTTGCTACGGCCTGGGATATGAATGCAGAGGAGTCGGAATCAGACACGAAAGCGAAAAATAAGAAATCCAAAGCGAATTCTAAGTCTAAGATTACGGAAGAAGAAGAAGAAGAAGAAGAAGAAAACGATGATGATATTATTGATATAACTGGCAGCGAGGGTGAGGGGGAAGAGGATGACTCTGACGACTCTAGAGACGATGCGAGCGATGCGTCTGGACTATCGTTTTCCGACGAAGACGATTTGAACGAGCGTGGCTTGTCAAAATTACAGAAGTTCGTCAAATCTATGGAAAATGGACAGTCCGACGACGGTCAATCGAAGCTGAAGCATCGGGCCATCACTCATGGCGCCCAACCTACGGAGTTCGGTCTCATGCCCACCAGGAAGCTTACTGTTGCCGATCTTATACCAACCATTTCCGACTCTCGCATGAAAGGGTCGTTGAAACATCTGGACGCCGTTGCCTCAACGAAGAAGAGCAAAGCCGGAATACCCGGAAAACTGCAAGCGCCTCTTGCTAAACGCCAGCAGGATCGTATCGACCGTGCGGCAGCCTACGAGAAGAGCAAAGAGACCCTTGATCGATGGATCGAAACCGTTAAAGCCAACCGAAGAGCTGACCATCTGTCATTCCCCCTTCCAGAACCGAACGCCATACAGCAGTCATCCATTACTGATGCAAAACCACTGAATGACCTTGAGAGCACTATTCAAAATATCCTTGTGGAGAGTGGCCTAGCGGATGAGAAGGATAAATCTGGGGAGGCTCGAATTCAAGAATTTGAAGAGTTACAGGCGAAAAAGCTCCCCTTGGAAGAGATACAGGCCCGTCGCGCGGAGCTACGAAAGGCTCGAGAGCTACTTTTCCGCGAGGAGGTGCGGGCTAAGCGGATTAAGAAAATTAAGAGTAAATCTTACCGTCGCGTTCATCGCAAGGAGCGGGAAAAAATGGATCTTAGAGAGCGGGAAGCTCTTATCGCTGCAGGAGTTGATGTCGATGAAGAGGATCGCGAAATGCTTGACCGCCGGAGAGCGGAAGCTCGAATGGGAGCGAAACATAGGGAAAGCAAATGGGCTAAAAGCCTTAAGCAGACTGGAAGGACTGGTTGGGATGACGAAGCACGACTGGAAATGGCGGATCTGGCTAGGCGGGAGGAGGAGCTGCAGAGCAGAATAGAAGGGAAGCGAGTTACTACGGGTCAGGAAGAGTATCTAGACTCGTCAAGTGAAGAATCTGAGAGCGACGATGATGCCGCTGAGGATGGGTTTGGGTCAGACGCTGAGACAGAACGTCTTAAGAAGAAACTCAACGAGCTCGACCAAAACGGAAATGCCACAGAAGAGCCGATGACGGGGCCACATGCAGCTTTACTGTCCATGAAATTTATGCGGAATGCTGAAGCTGCGCGGAAGGCTCAGAACGATGCTGAAATCAAAAAGCTCCGCCGCGAGATGGGCAATGGGGATGATTCACAGTCTGATAATGATATGGCAGAGATGGGCCGTCAGAAATTCGGCCAAAATGCCACCACCAATAAACCTGCTGTTACAGCTCCTCAACGACAGGAATTTGAGGAGCCAGATTCAGAAACGGACGAGAAAGTGCGCGCAATGGAGTCTGATGGAGAAGTTGAGATTAAAGTAGACGACAACAACCGTGCGCCTAAGTCTACGACACGCAACTCGCGTCCCCCTAAGAAGCAATCTAATCAAACCAATGGCCGCGCAACTAAAGATAATGATGCTGATGTCGACAATCCATGGCTCGCGCAGCCCAAGAGGAATTCAAAGAAGCAAAATGACTCATCCGACGGAGCAGCTGACATTAACTTGATCGGCAATGATGCTGTTGAAAGCGGTCCTTCTCAGTCCCTCTTGTCAGCAGAACCCAAACGAGGCAAATCGGCCAAAAAGCAAGTAGCCGTCAAATCACACGACAAAACTGCCCCTTCTGCTGGTACCGCGGGCAGCGAAGATGAAGATGACGACGACGATAATACACGTGTACCCGTCCTTCTCAAAAATGCAGACCTCGTCAAGAAAGCCTTTGCAGGTGACGAAGTGCTGGCCGACTTTTCCAAGGAGAAACTGCAAACAATCGAGGAGGAGGGTGACCAAGTCATCGACACCACACTGCCCGGATGGGGATCGTGGGCCGGGGCGGGACTGACGAAACGCGAGAAGAAGCAGGCGAAGGCGAGACGCTCCTTCGTGACGGAGGAGGGCGTCAAGGCTGAGAAACGCAAGGATGCGAAGCTTGATCGGGTTATTGTTAATGAGAAGCGGGTTAAGAAGGTATGTAAACAGCATATGCGGACTATTTGTTTTAGCTTTTCTGGAAATATGTGAAATATGTGAAATATGGCTGGCTGGCTGGTTTGCTACAATTACTAACAATACCAAACAACAGAATACCAAATATCTCGCCTCCCAAT
The DNA here is from genome assembly GCF_000003525.1 of Blastomyces dermatitidis ER-3. NCBI lineage: Eukaryota > Fungi > Ascomycota > Eurotiomycetes > Onygenales > Ajellomycetaceae > Blastomyces > Blastomyces dermatitidis. The sequence continues at coordinate 703,884 of NW_025544782.1, read as the reverse complement.
TACCCCACCCCTTCGAATCAAGGCAGCAGTACGAACGTTCCCTCCGGCTACCCATCGGCCCTGAATGGACGACCAAGGAAACGTTCCAGAACGCCACGAAACCGCGCGTCATGCTCAAGCAGGGTGTTATCAAGCCGTTGCAGAAACCGCTGTTGTGATCTGTGGCTACAGTGCTGCGAATGAGTTTTACAAAGTTTATGTGGATTTTATTTTATTTTATCTTCTTCTTTTGGTTGGTGTTGGAATAGAGAATCTGCCACCTGTTATATACATCGTTGTCTATTTGTAGGAAGGAGTGGTCTTTTTTCTTACATAGTATTTTCATTTCTACTTGGCATATCCGCCGATGAGAATGTCCATGCTAATTATGTGCACAGGGGAAAGAGAAAAGAAATAAATATGATGGGAATATTTAGTAACGACATAAATCGCGATATCCTTTCGATATGCCTTTCATTCCCATTCCCCAACCCCCCCTCCTCTTCTTCCTCAACGCACTTCCAGAGATGGCAAGGGGAAAAAAAAAAAAAGCTCACATGGTAGTTATGTTTTGTCATTCCCGGTTTAATGAAATGGAGTACACTTCTCTTTCACCCCGTAGTACGGTATTACTACATACTTTCTACTCATTCCTTTCGGCGAAGGGCTAAAATTGAGATTCACTGGTTTACTGCAACCTAACCGTAACACCTGCCTTGCGCATCGACCCAACAATACAATGGAACACACACCCCTGATATAGCCTCCGGACGTTGGTAATTGTACTTGTGAATCTTGGGAAAGGTAAGAGTGGGGAACCGTGGTAGGGTAGAGAGAGGGCAACGAGAGGGTAGCAAGCGCCTTTGAGTTTTTAGTAATTCCACGGGTAGAAGGCTTTAAGCCGGAAAGGGGAAAAAAATCTTCCACTTGATTTTATATGTGTATATATATATATATTTTGCCCCAAACCTGCTTGGCACAACCTGGGTTATTATCAATCTACCACATCCCATCTATGTTTTTCGAGTGTGTATGGTGATGATATCAGCTGGGACTGCTGGGACAGATATGCAATGGATAGATATGTGCAGTATGCAGAGCTGTGTGTTGTGCATCGGAGTAGCTCTTGAACTTGGTTCAACTATAACCCCGGGTTCCGTACAAGGGATGCTGCCTTACAACGGATTCCTTGGATATGGATGGGATGGAATGGTTGGATGTCGATTCATGGTCGGTTGGTGGCTGGTTTGCTTCAAAAAAACAACCTTGTCTATGGCAGTCTATAGTGACAAATTAATGATAACTACTGATTGTATTAGCAATCAAGATCTCCTCATTGGAGGTTGATTTACTCTGTACTCTCTCATCCATCTCTGTGCTCAGAAGTCTCTATACCAGGGGGCCGCTCTATACCCAGGGGCTCTATACACAGGAGACCTCTACTCAGAGAGTCTCTATACTCAGGAGACTCTATACACCTATATCTATATTATCTGAGGATCTCTATACCCAGAGCAGGAGAGGGCTCTATCTGAGGAGATTCTACAGAATTATACTTACGTACCGTACGCAGTATGTAACCATATACAGTAATATACTAACTGCATTAGGACTAGTGTAATTGATGTGTGACTATAAAATCAGTCTTCCACTTTCCGATTTCCAAGATCCGGTCGTCGGGCCAACGGCGGGCCAACACTGTAAGCAGAGCAGAACAAGTCCAGCGCGCATCAGGGAGTGGCTGAAAAGGGAGGGAGGGAGGGGTATGCGATTTGATTCTGGGGGAGAGGGTGTCATAATGTAAGGATCCTTGGAGGGTTGGATCAGTTGGATGTGGTCATGATCTGGTTGTTGTTCTGCATCCCCCGATATCACAATATCACATTTAGAGTTGGGGGGGACCTGAGTCCAGGTAAACTAACTACGGAGTAAGTAAGCTTTGAGTTGGTTGGTTACAAAATGGTTACTGCGTATTTAAATAGTTGAAAACGGGAAAATCAAGATTGGTCACCGGATAGCCAGTATGAACGAACATGTAGATGCAGCAACTCTTTTGTTATTCCTGCTATCCAAAGTTTTGCGTGTGTAACTAGACAAATGATATCAATATCTGATAATTTAACTTATGTATGTAGTGATGTACTCCGTACAGCATACAGCATACAGCATACAGCATACAGCATACAGCATAACAGCATACAGCATCAGTTAAATAGTTACACCAACCAGCAGTGGCAATATGCTCAGTTCGACAACAACCCTCAGCCTCACCTTTCTTTTTATTATATACGGGGAAATATAGCTATTAACTGTTTATCTGATCTCCAAACCCCAGCCAGCTGATAATCTCGTCAGAAAGAAACCCGAGAAAGATGATCGATCCTCCGCTTTAATTTTTTAGTTGGTCTCCGGCCCACATTAACTTACTGCGTATTAACCATATGGCCCTAGGGTAGGGAGGACCTTGGTTTCAACATCACTCGCCACGAATGATGATTGTCGAATGGATGCTTGATATATATATGCTTCCTTTTGTGATTTCATCATGCCTGCCTCGTGGTGAATGACCCCTCCCCAGTTGATATCGACGAGGGAATATATAAAGCAGGCTGGATATCCCCGATGTATCATCATACTAAGCTAGCCTACACCACATATTTAGCTGATTCTGCTCTGGTGTAAACTTGGTGATTGATGAGTGTTGAAAGGTGAGCGACTCCTTTCTCTCCTTTCCGTTGACAATTAGGCTCATTTCATTTCTTTTGCACCCGCCGCTCTGGCATTTTGACAAATGGCCATTTATCATGACACACCGTCATATATCAAGGCCCGCCGCGGGGCAGTTCGCTATTCTTCCTCCGTACTGTGTCTCTACAGCTATGCTGTTGAATTTTTTTTATTTTATTTTTTATTTTATTTTATTTTATTTTGATTTTCCTCAGCTGTTTTTTAAGCCTGTCTGTATTTGCTTTTTTCTCATCGCAGCGGAAAATGCTTCGCGGCGCGGGCATTCCCGCCTTCCGCCTTTCCTCGCAGCGGATGGCGTACATCATCACTAACTAAACTACATTATTAGTGTGTGTACATACATTTGTCAATAATAAATAGCAAGGCCTCGTTCTCGCCTTCCGCCCTTGAGCCTCCGTCCGCATCTGTCTTTCTCTATCTTTACATCTATATAATACTCTCTGTCTGTCTGTCTTTCTGTCGCTCGCTTTGTTTTCTTTTTTTCTTTTTATTCTTCATCTCTCTCCTTTTCCTCATCTTCACCCTCGTTTCCTCCAATTCCCTTCTGTCTTGTCCCACCCTCTTTGCGTTCTTCGTTTTTGTCTGTTGTCCAGCCCTTTTCTCGTTTGAGGCTGTTCCGCTCTCTACCACCCACCTGCACATCGGACAACAATCTGATGATTGCGACTTGGAGTGGCTACGGAGGAGGTTCACTGTTGTGTGTTCTGGTTGTCTCAGGTCTACTTTGCCCGGAGTCCTCCATGATAACAACATTCGTTCCCTATATCACCCAATCCTAACTCGTTCTTGTCCGGGCCCAAAACCATTGGCTGTGTCAGAGCTTTCCCCAGGGCCTCAAACCATACTGGCTTTCCTCCATTGAGTCTGTGTCGTCGGAAGATGACACCCTCCATGCCACTATGGCCTGCGGCCATCTTGATAATGGCCATGCTGCACTTCCCTGCAGCCCATGCTCTTCCTTGTCGGTCGAATTATCAATGTGTTGTGGATGTCGACCAAGCTGACAACCTCTCCTTTTCCCCCATAACTCAGGTACCAACAGCAACTGTAGTAGCACACGGCGATACTACCGGGGTGGGTAATCTTTTTTTTTTTTTTTTTTTTTTTTTTTTCCACTGTCAACATTCTCTTGGAATATACACCTATTGACTTTGACCCTTAGATATATTTCACCCAAATGGAAAGTGACGTTCGCTCATACAGCCAACCTTTTCCAACAGATATCTCTTACATCGTGTTTGAAGACCATATTGGACTGCTTCATCCAGGCGTTCCGCACCTAGATAGCGTCCCATCTGCAGTTCTCTCGTCCAACTCAAATTGCTATTACAAAGGACATCTGTGTCCAGGCCTTCCTCACGTGGAAGAGACTCGGATCGCAAATTGGCTCCTTTCCCCGAGCACAGCTTCTTTGAACGCAGATATTTCGATCGGTATAACAATACCTCCACCTCCCCCATTCCTGGAGTCTTCTACCGCTAGCTGCTCCCCGCCATACCCGATAACAAGCTCAAAATCAAGTTCTCTTGCGCCAATTGTACCTTCCCCGAGTTCCTCAACGCCAACAGCGACACCCTCCCCTAAACTGCCCTCAATGTCAGGCCAGAACATATTCGAACCGATTAGCAGGGATCAAATCCCGCAGAATATTCCTTCAAGAGATGATCATCCTCTTAAACGGGATAATATCGTAAGTTGTGCAGCGTACCTTCAATTTTGAATTCATATTAATATTCATTTACAGTCAGATACGCCAGGGCCAGTATCTACGAACAAGTTTTATGCAAACTTCTTCATTGGTTCCCAGGCAAACTACGGGTTTGTCCAACCGTACGCAGTCGGGTGGGCTAAGGGAACTGGTTCTGTAAAAAGTTACGGCCTCACTATATCCCATACGGAAGCCAATCAGCTCGCCTTTGGCCCCAAAAACCCAAAGATTCCTGGTGAACCCGTCCAATTCTATATTAATCCAATTGGAATTCAATCCATGATTTTGTCTGCAGCTGAAATAGGAAGCTCTACCGTTTTAACTGTTTCGAAACCTCTGGCGTTCTCGGCAGAAATTATTCTCCGCCCCAACCGTGACTCGGACTCTAACATTACTTTCCCTCTGGTTCAAGGCATGGGATATGTGACTGGTGTCTACAAGGACTTACAGCCCGCGATTCAAAGTAGCGTGTTTTTCCGCCAACTTGAATCTGCACCTTCTCCAAAACTAGGTATATTTAAATATAAGGTCATTTTGGAGGATAACACAAATTGGTTGATATACGTAACGCCAGCAGACGGTGCTGATCCAAGACTGAAGTTGGAAAACAACGGCCTTATCAATGGACCAGCTGGATTCAGCGGTACGATCCAGGTTGCCAAAAATCCCAATGGCGGGCCAGGGGAGACGATTTTTGATGGGTCTGCGGGGGTGTATCCTATGGCAGGCAATATCACAGGTTCTGTCGTCGCCCAAGACGCGACTGGGACTTACAGGTTAGCCTGGGAGAAGGGTGGGAAGGATGTTGACAGCACCCCGTTGTTAATGTTCGCCTTGCCTCACCACGTTCAATCCTTTGACAGTGAAACCCAAGGCAGGAAGGTAGATCTGGTTCTGCGAACGACCACCAAGGGAATAGCTACGGCTGTTGTAGCAGATTTATGGACTATGGTCGAGACTGATCTTCCTATAGACATGGGATTTGCCCCCTGGAACCCGGCTGGAACTAGCGCTACCCTCTCAAGGCCTGCGAAGCAAATGGTTAAAGATATAGCTCCAAATGAGCTCTCCCAAGACATACATCAGCAAACGAACCTGAATAGTATGTACTTTAGCGGGAAGGCTTTTGGGAAGTTTGCTATGGTGGTGTATGCTGTCCGCGAATTAGCACAGGATGTCCCTCTCTCGGAATCCGCCTTTGACACGTTGAAGGACGCTTTCGCAACGTTTGTTAATAACGAACAGCAATGGCCGCTTGTTTATGATAATGTGTGGAAGGGGATTGTCTCTTCTGGGACTTACGAGACAGGAGACCCGGGGCTCGATTTTGGAAATACTTTCTATAACGACCATCATTTCCATTACGGTTATTTTATCCTCTCTGCTGCCATAATTGGGAGCCTTGATCCATCCTGGATAGATGCGAATAAGGCCTGGGTAAATGCCCTCGTCCGCGATGCTGCCAATTCAGTGTCAGACGATCCATTTGTTTCCGTTTTTCCAGAGGATTTGACTGGTATAATGGGGCATTCCTGGGCCAAAGGCCTATTTTGAGTCTATTGAGGGGAAAGATCAAGAGTCTATCTCAGAGATACTATGTTCGCATACGCCGTCAAGATGTGAGGCAAGGTGTCAAGGACCCAAGTATGGAAGCCCGTGGCAATATGATGCTGGCCATTCTTGCACGCTCGTTAAACAATTATTTCTTGATGAAGTCCGATAACGTCAATCAACCACCGAATTTCATCGGCAATAAAGTCACTGGAATTGTCAGTATTTACTTATAAAACCCCTTTGCCCTAATATTCATATTTGAATCCTAACAGGCCACAGCTTTTTGAGAACAAGGCCGATCATACGACATATTTTGGCCCTAATCTCGAATACATCCAAGGGTGAGTACAGTAACAAATACAGCTCTTGTTTGAATCGCGGGCGCTTACGATATTTAGAATTCATATGCTTCCCATCATTCCGAGTTCGGCCTACACCCGCCATAAGGATTTTGTGAGAGAGGAATGGGACGCCATGTTCTCAGATAGGGCCTCTACACCCGCAAGCAAAGTTCAGGGTGGTTGGCAAGGTGTCTTATACTCTAATTTGGCTCTCATTGATCCGGACGCCTCGTGGAATTTCTTCGCGCAGGAACCCTTTGATCTCGGGAAGATTGACGGGGGAGCTTCTCGAACGTGGTATCTCGCATACGCCGCAGGTACGTTCTAAACCGAGTGTTTCTCCTGGGTTGAAATACCTACCGTTCTTTAAGGTTCATAGCTAACGTCTAATTCTAGGTTTGGGAGGCGGTCCACATTAATCAAGTTAATGTGGTGAATTTGAGTCAATCTGCATTTTACCCAGTTCGCAGTCCGTGATACATGGTATCATATTACCGGGCTTAACGATGATTACAGATATAGATATATACCGGTGCAAGTATATTCGATCTTATACTTATACACAGCGTTCATTCGCGGTAAATTTCTCTCATTTTGGCATTTCTGTTGAATTTGATAGGCGGAGCATATATTAGGCGGGTGACAAGCTGTTTGTACATGTAAATGTCTCTATATTGGTAGTTTTCCGTACACTCGGACTCATTGATTCCGGATTAGTGCCTGAGCCCGCGCTGCTTTTCCTCCTGCTCACTCAGCCCTGCCTGCCTCACCTGCGACCTCACCATCCTCACCTGCAATCACCCCCTAGTCTCTCCACCAGTCACTCCAACCTCATCTTTCATTATATCTTCTCAATTTCTGCCAAGTCTATGTGATGCAACCACTCAGTGATGAAAACAGTGAGGATGATGATTGCAGATATCTTGTTCTCTTCTCAAAGTTTTCTGTCTTCTTCTTTATTCTTCTTATCTGCAGACTGCTGCTGTATTTCTACTAAATTATCTTTTACTGAATTATCTTCTACTGAAGATATCTGCTGCTTATAATCTTTTCACAATTCTCTATTTCTATTATCTTTTTTTTCTCTATTTATAGCATTAATTTTTTTTTTCTGTGTGTTATTCAAAGGTGTCTATGTCACACGCTCCACCACGAACTCGCTCAATTTTTTCGAATGAGAAACCGCCGATAGATCCATCGAGTAGCCCTCGATTATACAAGTATTTTGACCCCATCACTCACCTCATACCCCGTGTGGTGGTGGAGTTATTCAATCAAATGTAGTTTGAAGCTTCTATGTGAGATTTTCCTCTATCCACCTCTACCACATCACAACGTCAGGTCAAACTGCTATATAAATTGTAAGGTGAAGAGACCTAGTTCTATGCATCAATCTTCTTGATTTTGAAAGATCTCTGACTTTTAATTGTAGGAATAATTTGAAGTAAAATCTCTGTAAAAACTCTGTCTGTTTTTGATATTTCAAATCATCAATATTAAGTCTCTTTCATGTACTACTCATTTAAATCTAGCATATATTTAGCAGAAAAATACAGAAAAATATCTTAGTAACATTAATTAACACATAATTTATAAACAATTATAAAATCAATTTAACTTAAAAATTCAGTTGAAAATAAAATTTTTATAGTTAATTGATTTAAATCATACTTCTCTTTCAATCTAACTCTGAGATTATTGTACAATGTGATAAGAGTAATATTATAGAGTAGTTAATTGTATTACGAGAAGCTAGCTACTATATAGTCTTATATAGAAGCTCGTGAATCGTGATCACTGATTATGTGATTCAGTAGCTATAGTGCCCCGGTGGCCGAATGGTTAATGCGGCCACCCGGTAGCGCCTTGGTGTGGAAAACCAAGGCGTGTGGGTTCGAAACCTGCAGGGGATACATTAAATCCGGAACCCAAGCACCTCAGGTTTCTAATAAATAGAGGTGTACAAATCACTTCAACAAATCACTCTATGTTTCTGGGCTGGGAAGTTATTATTGCATGTATCTAATTGTCACTTCTTTGTATTTTTCTATGTTCTTGTTATCTTGGCATAATCTCAACAACCTGTATTTCCTTCTGTATAATCAACACTTAATCTGTATTTAACATCATGTAAGAACTCATCATAAGCTCTGCTTGCAAATGAGTATAATGAAAGAATAATAATAATAATAATAAGTAGCTATAGTAAGTGTGTGAGTAGAAGTAATTAATTTGTAAGATAGATAATCTAATATCTCTCTTAACTATTACTCTATCTGAGTAGATCTTTACAATTTAGCAGAGTAGCTGTATAACTAGAAAATGAGATTTATATATAAAATTAAAAGTGTTCTTTATTAAAGACTTCGTGGAAGACTAACAAGAATTGAAGAATAAAAATAAAAGAAAGAGTAAAACAAATGAATAAATTACTGTAGAGATAGTAGAGTGATAAAACTCTGTATTTATTAAAATATCTTTAGAGCTTCTCTGACTATAGATGTTTAAATCTCTATATTAATCAGAGTATTTTTATAAACTTCAGCTGTTAGAGCTTTTATTAAAGTGTGTTAGATCACGTGATCTGACTTACTAATTCTTTCACTATATAACTTTTCACAAGTTAGTAATCTTTCAATCACACAAGCTTTACATCTTTCACAGATTATGAGACCTGCTTTGTGTAAAATTACTGTCAATTTGAGATTTCTTATTAATATAATCATTATTTTAATTACTGCTTTATTTAATACACTTATAAGAAGTTAAAATCATTTTATTCTATCAGTATTAAGATCTTGTTAATCAAAAATATCACTGCTCACTTAAAAAGAGACTTGCAGAAAACACATCATATTTGTAAAAAAGTAAGAAAAGAGAATGATATTAGTAAGAATTCAATAAATGAATATTAAGAATTCAATAAATAAATATCAAGATAGTGAATTCATCATAATCTTACTTATATACATATTTATAATCTTATATTCTTTTCACTGAGTCAGTTGCAGTTAATGATAATAATTCTTTATACTCTTACTCTGTCAGTGAACATTCTTCTAAAGTATTTAAAAGCTCTATTAATAAACACTCTGAAACACTCTCTCAATTCAAAGCTGGTTTTGAATACAGCTTCTGATACAGTCAGGCCGGTCTCTTCATCTACTTAACAGCTTAATACTGATTCAGCTTCTATATACTTTAAGTTAAAAAAGCGCTTTATCACAAACTCACTCAATTTTTTGAATAAGAACCCGCTGATAGATTGATTGAAAAGCTCTTCATTATACATAGACTGGCCGCCGGGATCATGAATTTCACATTTGATTTCATTTGATCTGGTCTCATACATTTCTTAGCGTGAGTCTCACCAGAATCAAGCCTTAAAAAAATCTGAAAATGAATCATTTCTGAGAGAAATGACATGAAAAATGACTAGATTTAATTTAAGAACAGTGAAATGAAAGTAATTTCTCAGAATAAACTGTGAAAAATAATCATTCTTTCAAAATCAGAATGAGACTGAAACTGAAGATTAAAATCAGTCTTATTCAGTTTATTCAGTGATTGCTTATATAATCAGAATTTGATAACAATTATTGATAACACTCATGAAATAACTAAATACATTCTTGTATAAGTTTATTCTTTACTTTCTTATGAAAACTACACTTCTCTGATATACTGTGATCAGAGATATTAAACTATCTGATAATTTTATATTTTATAATCATGAGTTTCTTGATTATTTCTTCTTATAATTGTTCTCAGTGATAGTGATAAATATCTCAGTTTAAGTTAAACTTTCACTTCATTCTCATCTCTATCAATAAAATTATTAGAATATCATATATTATCAGTGTAACAGTTGAATATATACTCTTAACAATTTTTTATAACTCTAGAATTGATTTAGCATGTAAATTTATCAGATTATCTTAAAGATAGTGATTGAATTCAGTTTTACAAGTATATAGTTTTATCTGATTTTTAATTATAATTAATATATATAAGTTCTGTTTTAAAGTTAGTATTATAGTTCTATATAATATGAAGTGTTATCAAAGATTATTACTTACTAGAAAATTATATTTCACTGTTTTTATATCTCTAATATCTGCTTATTCAAATCTCTGATAGTTAATATTATAGTAGTCTCAGACTAATTTAATATATAAGTCTTATTTCTTCTCTATTCAATCTTGAGAAGTGTAGATATTAACTTGATAAGAGAGATCTAGTAGAGCTGCTACAGCATAGTACTCTGTAAAAGATTGTTCAGTTTTACTGTAGTAATATATCAGTTTATTTCTTATAGTAATAATAGTCTGTGCTATAACATCATTTCAGACTGAATTTCTTTTTAAGTGATTCAACTGCTTCTCAAGATAAGTAAATAAACTGTTATACACTTATCAGACTGACTGCTGCATTAGTGTATAAGTGATTGAGACTGTTTTTATTATCTTATAAAACTAAAATAGTAAATCAATCACATATTTCAACTAAGTTCACTTTATATCAGAAAGTTTCAATATCTGAATCTTTTCTCAATCAGAGTGTTACACTCAATGATCAATTGTCTGATATAATTGAAGAATCTGAATAGTTATCTTATATATTGAACTTCACTGTGTTCTAACATTGTGTATCATATTCAGTGATGTGACTGATTTATTTATTTATTGAATATCATGAAATTATTATTATTATTTAGAGAAGATATATATCATATTAGCAATGTTTTGAATCTGTAATATTTAAATTATTAATCAATCTATTCAAAATTAATAGTAGTATTATTAAAAAGTATTATTAAAAAACAATATTAAAAAGTGTTATTAAAAAACATTATCTTTTACAAAGTGAATATAAAAGTTACTTGAGTAATTATTTTCATTTCATTCTCATCTTAAGAATCAGTCATCTCATTATTCTTCATCTTAATATTAAGATTCTTTATCAGTGTTTGTATCACAAGTTGAATCACATGAGTAATATAGAGAATATAACCTTATTTATTATTTCAGAAATACAAAGTCAATTTTTACTTCAAGCTGTTTATTATAGTGTAGTTATTTACAGTATTATCAGTTGTAATTGTAAGAAGACTGAGACTAATATCTTAATAGTTATTTTTAATCACAGTTATTAATATCTCTGTCATATAATTCTCAGTATGACTACTGATCAATGATTCAAATTCAATTAATATCTCTTAATAAGTTCAGTTCTCATCAATATAATAATATGTAACTCTTAAAAATATAAGATTATTTATACTAGTTCATGCATTCACTGTGAGAGACACTCTTTGATGATTCTTCAACTCTGATTCTAGATATTGTATATTGACTTTGTAATGTATCTTGAGATTGAACTGAAGACAGAATTGATCTAGAATATGAAGATTTGAATTAAGTATTTGAAGAAGTGTTCAGAATTCAGGATTTTCAATTGATTGAAGAGAAAGATTCAGAGATATATATATATAAAGTAATTGTTCACAGAAGTTATCAGATAAGAGTTATGAAATCAGAGTACTGATATATAATTATTTTCACATGATTTTCTTCAAATTAGAAAGTTAGTGTTATTAAAAATTATTATCTGATAGAGTAACTTATCAGCTCAGTAGTAATTTTCTGATTATTTTTCTTTTATTATCTACATTCTGATGACTTCAGATGTCAGAAAATTTCTTCAGAGTCATGATCAGTTTATGATAAATATTTCTGAATGAAGTTGTAGTAATTGTAGTAGAGAGATAACTTTTCAGTAATCTATAATACAATCTGTTGATAATTATTTCATAGTTCATCTCAGTGTTTGTGTTGAGTTTTTCATAAATTTTATAATCTGAAATCAGATATGAAGAATGAAGTAGTTATTCATCATAATTGAAAGAGAGCATTCTATATTGAATTGTAAACAATATAGACTTTGTAATTCACAGTGATTTCTTGAAGAGTTTGTGAATCTTCAATAGAAGTAGAAGAAATGAAAGAAGTGAATTCAGAAGATATGATAATAATTTGAGAAAGATAATAATTTATTTTCAATAACTGATCACTGATGTGTGTAAGAAGAATTAATATAAGAGAAAATAATCTTCTTTCTTAGCTTAGTTATAATTTTAGTACTAACTCAGATTGAATATCATTAATGTCTAAAAGTAAACAAATAATCTTGATTAATCTCTGTCATATTTCTTGAAATATATTAATATTATGAAAGAGAGTATTATCAAATTACATTATCAGATAATATCATTAAAAATATATTAATATTATAAATATCAATGTTGAAAAAATATTGATACTTATACATTATAGTGACATGATAGTTGAATATATATATATATATTATTTCTAACATTGATAATTGATTACAACTTGTACAATAATTTTTGAAAACTTAAAATTAATTTCAATTATTAACTAATAGTTACAAACTTATAACTAACTAATATAAAAAGAAAAAAACTTTTTCTACTTATTATCTTTCTTCTCTTTCTCATTCTTCTCATCATTCTTCACAATTCACTTCTTATTCTTATTATTATTCTTCTTCTTCTCATCTGAGATGATAATCATCTCAAAATCTCTCTCTGCTATCTTCTCAGAGAAGAGTTCTCACTACTCTCTCTAAGTCAGATCAATCTGCATCTTAAAATCCTGTATTTTCTGATCTGCTGTCTCAGGTTCTATCTCAGCAGTAAGCAGATTAACATACTCAGAGAGCAGAGCTGTCTTCTTAATATTCTGAATTATGAAGTGCATTTGAGATCTGAATAAGATCTTAATCTTCTTCTCTATCAGCTTCTGCTAATCAATTAGAGAACAGAAGTATTATCAAAAATTGTTATCTTTCAATAAAAAACTTATCAGTTTTGACTTCTTTATCTTCTACTTTAATACCTTCTCAATCTTCTTCTGCTGCTGCTTATTTACAGTAATACTCTTCTTCTCTCTCTCTCTCTTCATCTTGATCTCAAATCATTCTCAGAACTTCTTCTAGTCTCACTGTCACTACATAAGACTCTTCACTATCTTCTTTTTCAATCTCTCACAGATGATGTTATTCATATTATTTCTATACTTAGTTCAGTCTAAATCTATTAGAAGTGTTACTTAAAATTATTATCATTCTACTTTCTTACAGAGCCTCTTCAAGGCATTATAATATGTCTTGCAATCTGTCTTCTCACACTTGAATATCTTCTTCTTCTCTCTCTTCAATCTGTGATAGTACTCACGCGTCTTGATGATCTGCAGAACTGCAGAATATTTGAAGAGAGATAATATAATTGATTTTAATGAGTATTGAAGAGAAGGTGAAGGCAGGTAATAATATAATAATAATAATGATGATGATGATGATAATGATGATAATAATAGTAATAATAATGATAATAATGATAATGATGATAAAAGAGAGAGTGCATCAGAATATATTATTGACTTATCAAATATAAAGAGATAAAGAAACTATTAACAGCTTTCAGAGATGTACAGAAACAGCTACAGTGTTGTATAGTAATATTATCTTTATTCAATACATGCACTATTAATATTCTTTGTATACATTTATCATATAATCTATATCAGAGATACATGCAGAAAACAGATCTTTATTACTAGAAAGAATGATTGCAGTGATTCTCTGTTTTCATATTATAAAGATAAGTTATTCTCATTTCTTTCTTCTCTCTTTTCTCTTCTTCTTCAACTCATCACTAAGTTCAAGCTGATATGAAAACTATTAAAACACTCATAGAAACTCTCAAATTGAAGAGTATAGACTAATCAAATTTTAAATACAGATGAATTAAATTATATTCAATAATACTAATTATTCATTTCTCTCTGAATAAAATAACAGTCATGTCTTTCTTCTCTTCTCTCAAACAAAACATGACTCATGAAAAGTGAGTATCATATCAGACTATAATGATCAACACAGCCTCAGCATGCAGAGCTGTATACACACAGAGCATGCTGAACTGAGAGACTGTGTGAGTTATAAACTGACAGCAGTATCTCAGAAAGAGTCATGCAGTGTGAGAAAGCTGCAACTCTTAATTATATACACAGAGAATGAATCACTGCAGTAAGTGTATATATATTATATAAAAGTAATGCTTTTTGATAATACTCAGTCTCTGATATCATGAAAATAGAGTCTCTCTGTGAGATTCATTTTTATCAGAAGTTGAGAAATCTTATATTTCTCAAGATCATCTTCACATGTCTTGTCTGTGAAATTGATGAAGAGAATCATTAATTCCAGTATTTTATTCTTGATACTATTCAAGTGACAGCAGAGTTTACTCTGGTCACACTTTTTAAGTGTATGTTTTCTAATTATTCATATTTATACAGATATATACTGATTATTTATTAGATAATGTTAAGACAATAACTCATTGCAGTTATATTACTCTCACTGTGAGAAATACATAGTTAGTGATAAACATTGTGAAGACTCTGAGAAGTGAGTATTTTAAGAGTGCTGCAGCCCTGCAATCTTGATTTTTTTTTATTTTTATTTTTTATTTTTTTCTTTTTCTTTTCTTTTTTTTTATTGTGATTTTTTCTTGTGTTTGTTTTATTTTTTATTTTTTGTTTTTTTTTTGTATTTTATGTTTTTTTTATAATTAAAATTATATGAATTATGATCTGTGTTTAAAAAAGTAATGATATTTGATAACACTCTCTGTTAAATTTTCAACAAATGAGCACTATGTTATAATATTATGTAAGTGAGAAATGATTTCATGATCTCATTTAATATCATTCTCAATAATGAGATCAGAATGAAAATGTAATGAAGAATTCAAACATATTCTTTATCTGAGACTAGGTTTTTATTTGAAAAGTGAATCTGAAATCTTTAATATTTAAAATAACATGATTTGAAATCAATGTAATGAACACAAACCATGATCAGAAGTAATGCTTTTAGATAATATAATAACTGTAAAGTTTGATTCTGATCTCAGACACGGTCACACGGTCAGTTTAATTATAGCAGAGAGATGACTCTTCAGTAATCTGTAATACAATCTATTAAAAATTATTTCATAGTTTATCTCAGTGTTTGTATTGAGTTTTTCACAAATTTTATAACCTGAAATCAGATGTGAAGAATGAAGTGATCATTTATTATAATTGAAAGAGAGTATTCTATATTGAATTGTAAATAACATAGACTTTGTAATTCACAGTGATTTCTTAAAGAGTTTATAAATCTTCAATAGAAGTAAAAGAAGTGAAAGAAGTGAATTCAGATGATATAATAATAATTTAAGAAAGATGATAATTTATTTTCAATAACTGATCACTGATATGTATAAGAAGAATTAATATAAGAGAAAATAATCTTCTTTCTTAACTTAGTTATAATTTTAGTACTAACTCAGATTGAATATCATCAATGTATAAAAGTAAATAAATAATCTTGATTAATCTCTGTTATATTTCTTGAAATATATTAATATTATGAAAGAGAGTGTTATCAAATTATGTTATCAGATAATATTATTAAAAATATATTAATATTATAAATATCAATGTTGAAAAAATGTTGATACTTATATATTATAGTGACATGATAGTTGAATATATATATATATATTATTTCTGACATTGATAATTGATTACAACTTGTACAATAATTTTTGAAAACTTAAAATTAATTTTAATTATTAACTAATAGTTACAAACTTATAACTAACTAATATAAAAAGAAAAAAACTTTTTCTATTTATTATCTTTCTTCTCTTTCTCATTCTTCTCATTATTCTTTACAATTCACTTCTCATTTTTATTCTTCTTCTTCTTCTTCTTATCTGAGATAATAATCATCTTAAAATCTCTCTCTACTGTCTTCTCAGAGAAGAGTTTTCACTGCTTTCTTTCAGCCAGATCAATCTGTGTCTTAAAATCCCACATTTTCTGATCTGCTGTCTCAGGTTTCATCTCAGTGATAAGTAGATTAACATACTCAGAGAGTAGAACTGTCTTCTCAATGTTCTGAATTATAAAGTGTATTTGAGATCTGAATAAGATCTCAATTTTCTTCTTCTCTGCCAGCTTCTGCTAATCAATTAGAGAACAGAAGTATTATCAAAAATTATTATCTCTTAATAAAAAACTTATCAGTTTTGACTTCTTTATCTCTTACTTTAATATCTTCTCAATCTTCTTCTGTTACTACTTATTTACAGTAATACTCTTCTTCTCTCTCTCTCTCTTTATCTTAGTCTTAAATTATTCTCAGAACTTCTTCTGATCTTACTGCTACTGTATGAGACTCTTTACTGTCTTTTTTTTTAATCTCTTATAAGCAGTGTTATCTGCATTATTTCTATACTGAGTTCAGTCTAAATCTATCAGAAGTGTTACTTAAAATTGTTATTATTTTACTCTCTTACAGAGCCTCTTCAAGATATTATAACATATCTTACAATCTGTCTCTCTGTACTTAAATATCATCTTCTTCTCTCTCTTCAATCTGTGATAATGCTCACGCGCCTTGATAGTCTGCAGAACTGCAGAATATTTGAAGAGAGATGATATGATTAATTTTAATAAGTATTGAGAAGAGAGATGAAGGCAGAGAAGATAGCTAGTAATAATATAATAGTAATAATGATAATGATGATAATAATAATGATGATGATAATGATAATAATGATAGTGATAATGATGATGATGAAAGAGAAAGTGTATCAGAATATATTATTAACTTATCAAATATAAAGAGATAAAGAAACTATTAACAGCTTTCAGAGATGTACAGAAACAGCTACAGTGTTGCATAGTAACATTATCTTCATTCAATGCATGCACTATTAATATTCTTTGTATACATTTATCATATAATCTATATCAGATATACATGCAGAAAACAGATCTTTGTTACTAGAAAGAATGATTACAGTGATTCTCTGTTTTCATATTATAAAGATAAGTTATTCTCATTTCTTTCTTCTTTCTTTTCTCTTCTTCTTCAACTCATCACTAAGTTCAAGCTAATATGAAAACTATTAAAACACTCTTAGAAATCCTCAAATTGAAGAGTATAGACTAATCAAATTTTAAATACAGATGAATTAAATTATATTTAATAATACTAATTATTCATTCTTCTCTCAATAAAATAACAGTTATGTCTTTCCCTCTGTCTTAAATGAAACATGACCTGTGAAAAGTGAGTATCATGCCAGATTATAATGATCAACACAGCCCCAGCATGCAGAGCTGTATACACACAGTGTGTGCTGAACTGAAAGACTGCATGAGTTACAAACTGACAGCAGTATTTCAGAGAGTGTAAGAAATCCCGCTTCTCGCGGATTCTTTATCTCTATTTCTATCTCTCATGTAATCAATAGAGCTAGCGGCCCTTGACTACACACAACTATATAGACTGAAGTTTGTGAAAACTATTCACAACTTAGCTTGAATACAATTATATATTTAATTTCTACATTTTATCTTTCTACTGTGAATACTTCTAGTAGTTAACAGTATATATCATGTCAAGCTGCAAACACCTGAATAATTGTCTGTGAGCACTTATTCTTACATTTCAAGCTCAGTCAGTCAGCAATCATCTGTTATAACTGAAAGATTTAGAAACTTGTATACTTCAATCTCTGTGAACTCTACTGCAGACACTCAGAAGCAGTCATCTGAATCACAGATAATCTTTATAAAAGAAGTTTCAGAGAACTTATTAATTACTTACAGAACATCATTCTCTGCATCTGTGATAGAGAAACTCTCTGAACTTATGAATAAATTAATCTCAGTGAAGAACATTCTTGAGCATCTCTCACAGAATTAAGCTATTTTTCTATAAGAAATACTTACTATCTGTAAACACTCTTGAACTGAGTCTCTAGATATAATCTTCAGAGATACTTATGAACTGAAAAGAAACTTTCTTAAGTTATAATTACTTAAGATTACTTATTGAATCACAATCTATAAAAGCTTTTACAAGTTTATATTTAAAATTGACTCACAAGCTCAGCTGTGTAATATGAAAGATGAAGAAGCTATTATCTATATAATGACAGATCTCTATTACACTGAAGTTAAGAACTGACTGAATTATTTAGAGAATGATTACAAGAGATCTCACTAATCTGTTCTTAAGATCTATTTAGAGAATAAGTTAATAGACTCTGCAAGCTGAACAGAGAACATCTGAACTATAATTATTAATATTAGAAAAAGAGATAAGAAATCTGATAAAGACTACTCACAGTACTTTATAAAATTATAATATGAATTAAGATCTGTGAAAACAGAGTTCTGAAATAAGACCTGAATAATAATATTTATAAAGAGACTGAATAAAAATATATAAAATAAGCTCATTGAGTAAGACTCTAAGTTCTTGACTCTGAAGAAACTAATAACTCTCATTCATTACTTACAGATCACTGTGAGAGTTACAGATCTGTAGAGAGTGAATTATCAATCAGTCTTATATAAGTCAGAATAACAGAGAATAGATTTATTAGAAAAAGATAATAAGACACAGAGAGATTCATATCTGACTACTAAGTAGAGAGAGAGAGCTTCACAAGCTTCTGTGAATAGAGTGTATAATAGAAAGATTAAGAAAAAGAGACTCTACTTTATCTATTCTAAATTAGAATATCTTCACACAAACTGTTCAGATAAAATAAAATAGAAATTTGAGAAGTTATAGATAGAGTCAGTAACAGTTTTCTTAAGAGTTTTAAAACTGATATCTGAATCTGTTACTTCTCTGATGAAAATACTTACTTATAGAAAGAGATCACACTGCAGTACTACTACTCTGTAAGTATGAAAAGTATTGATAAACTCAAAATCTCAGATCATTGTAATGTCTCTAAATATCACAGAGTAAATAAGCTGAAAGATAAAAACTGAGAATCTGCTCTTATAATAAGTAGAGTATGAGAACTCAGATCTGAGAGCTGAGAGACTTATAAGAGTTATCTTTGAATTACAAGATATCTCTGAAATCTGAAGAAGATTTGCAGAAACTATAATTATCACAGATATCACAGATAACATGTATTTAAGACTTATATAACTTCAAAGACATAATTTATATATAGTTATTTATAAGTCAGGTTTATACTTCTGATCAGTATTGACAGACTTATTCACAGAGATAGAATCAGTTAATACTGTAGAGTTAATTAGAGAAGATAAGTTCATCTATATAATAACTTTATAAGTATCTGAGAATCTTACAGTCATGAAAACTGAGCTTCAGATATCAGAGAAATATCAAGATCTTATAGAGATATTCAGTTCAGTAAAAGTAGCTGAGCTTTCTTCTCACTGTGAGAAGAATCTGATAATAAATTTGATAGAAGAGTAGAAACTCTTCTGAGAATCAATCTATAGACTCTCTCATTATGAGACAGAGATCTTGCAGATCTATATGAAGAAGAATCTGAAGAATGACTTTATTTAATCTTCACAGATCTTTATAAGAGTCTCTGTGATATTTGTAAAGAAGAAGAATAAAGATCTCAGATTATATATAGACTATTACAATCTGAACTTTAAGATAATAAAGAGCTGTTATCTTCTATCTCTGATTAAGAATGTAATTAACTGTCTTACAGAAGCTGTTATATTCACACAACTGAATATAATCAATATATATATACAGCTATAAATACAGTCTGAAAATGAATAAAAAACTGTCTTTAGAACTGTACTAAGATTGTTTGAATATCTAGTAATATCTTTTGATCTGACTAATACTCTCACAGTATTTCAGTCTTTTATTAATAAAATACTTTGTATATATCTGAATATCTTCATAATAATATATCTGAATAATGTGATAGTATACTTTATAAAGAAGAAAGAATACACTGAGTATATGTAAAGTATATTAAAGATCTTAGATAAGACAGATCTGTATATTAAGCTTATAAAGTATAACTTCAGTGTCTACTGAATTAAT
The DNA here is from genome assembly GCF_000003525.1 of Blastomyces dermatitidis ER-3. Lineage (NCBI taxonomy): Eukaryota > Fungi > Ascomycota > Eurotiomycetes > Onygenales > Ajellomycetaceae > Blastomyces > Blastomyces dermatitidis. Next base: position 683,559 of record NW_025544782.1, on the reverse strand, counting down.
TTTCTAGAATATATAATTACTACAGATGATATTCAGATGAAATCTTTATAAGTTAAGACTATTCTATCATGACTGAAGTTAACTAGAATTCATGAGATTCAGATCTTTCTGAGCTTTGTGAATTTCTATAGACAGTTTATCTTTATATTTATAAGAATCTTCTTAACTCTTACAGACATACTGAAGAATAAAAATAAGAAGAAGTCATTTCATAAATGAAGAATGAAAAGATTATTAAGAAGAAAGAACTGTGAGAACTTTCTTATCTCAGAAACTTACAGAGTCTTTATAAGATTGAAATAGATATTTATAAATACAGTGATACTATTTTACTTTAATCTCTTACTCTTAATTAGATTAGAGACAGATGTCTTCTTCTTTACAATTTCAGAAATAGTCTTATAACTACAGTTAAATAAGAACTGAGTTTTAGTAATCTTTTTCTTATAGAAGATGTAATCTGTGAAGATCAACTATAATATTTATAATCAGAAGCTTCTTATAATAGTGAAATTCTTTCATCACTGATATTACTACTTTGAGAGTCTTATAATAGTGATTACTATTAGAACTGATTATAACAGCTTATAATAGTTTACTTCAATCAAGAAACTCTCACAGTAGCAGGTTTACTGAGCTTAGAGACTGAGTGAGTTCTGATTCAAGATAGAATATATCAAGAAAACTAAGAACTCAGCAGACAGACTCTCTCACAGATCAGACTATATTAAGAAGATCAGAGTAATAGATATAGAGAGACTAGAGAAGACAGAAAAGCTTCACAGAATACTTAGACTGAGTGTTATAAAGAGATTGACTGAAGAGTCTCTCAATCTCTTATAAAAGAAGAGAGAGAAGAGAGAAAAGAAGTCTGTATAATTACTCTCTATAACACTGAGAGTTAACACTCTGAGAATCTCTGTAAGAATTCTTGAAGAGAGTATCTATAATCTGAAGAGTTTATAAGCTTTGAGAAGCACTGCAGAAGATCTGATATAAGAGAAAACAGAGTATAAGTCTTTATAAGATTTTCTATTCAGATTGTCTGAACTGTAACTGAAGAATGAATATACTCAGTATATTTAAAAACTGCTCACAGCAGAGATTAACTCTGCAGAAATAAAGAATTAAAGAGACTTAAATAATCTCTTATAAAGAGAGAACTGAATTTATATATCTGTGAATAAGTTTCTATGTATAGAACTTATTAAAAGATATTATAACTCTTCTCTAACAGATCATTTTACAGATACTAGAACTTATGAGTTACTCATAAGAAAATACTTCTAACTAAAGATACAAGAACTTATAAAGAAGATAATGAATTCTTATACTATTTATCAGAATTTGTGAGTAGTGCAGTTGTAACGTGGTGAAACCGAAGCGGTGGCTAGTCAGCGGTGACACGTAGAGGTAGTTGTTTGAAAAGCTGTATGAGTGAGCTTAACTATCTTGCTTAAATAGTGAGCTCATAGACTACAGAGTTATTGTGAGGATATCACAGATATAATACTTAGTATACTAAGAAGATTGTATGAGGCATGCAGTAACTCTTGTGTATATTTCAGTAGCAGTAAAATGAATCACTGACTTCTTTAATGAAGAGTCAGCATCTAGCTATTCTATATAGATAATGAGTGAATACTCTTCTCTCATTTCATAAGCAAGAATAACCAGAGCAATACCTCAGTAGTGTCTCATTGTTAAGAAAGAGTAATCTACTGATCTTATATAGAAGCAGAGTTCTTATATTTATTAATCAGATCTTTCTATGATATATCTGAATAATGTTATAGAGTGATTAAAAACCAGTTCAGATGAGATGAAAACATCTGCATAAAAGTAATAAGCTGTGTGAAACTGTAACAGAGTCTTGACACAGCTGAGAGTATGACAATGTTCTTCTCTTTAAGAATATAGTCTCTATACTCTCAAGATTACTGAATTAGAAATTATCTTTGTTGTATAGCAATGATTGTCAACTGATTGATAGTATATATACTGTGTATAATATAAAGAAATAGATGAGTTTTTCTGCTAACTGTGTAGATCTTTCTTTTTTCATCATCATTTAAATCAAACATATGATAAGTGAGTTTCTTATATATCAATTTAAAATGTGAAAAATATAGTTAATAAGTGACTTACAGATCTTTTAATATATTTCATTCTACATATGAAATTCCCTGCAAAAGTGGTGTGTTTTAGAGACAAAGCTAACAGTAGTAGCAGGATTTTTTCAAAAAGATCTCTTCTTCTCATGACACATTTTTCTCCCCCCCCCCCCTCATCTGCAATAGTGAGTGCATGGGAGTATCATTCTTGAAGAACAGTAGAGGGCTTATTCTGATGTTTTCTAGTGAGTAATAAATGTCTTTATGATGCGGCGGCGGTCTCTGTGACTGCTAAGAAAGCCAGGTTGAAGGCAGAGACAGTGGTGTCAATGAGCTGCAGAAGCATCACTTCTATTATCATATCTCCTTCTTCTTCTACTTCTTTTGCAGCTGTGGTGATAGTCACTGTGCCTTGCAGTGAGATGTTGTCCCTTCTGTCAGTCAGTTTATCTATGTCCAGTTCATCCCTCACCTCTCTCACTGCCATTGCAACACCGCCCCCCCCTCCAGTCAATACAGTGATGTATGATCTCATATGATCATTCAGAGAGAAACCTGGGGAGAGCTTGGTTTCAGGGACAGTGACTCTGAGAAGCTTAATTCATAGTTTCTCTCTCATGACACACCTGAGTTCTGCTTGAAATACTGCTGAGTTGAGTCTGCAGAGTTCTGCAGTTTCTTCATCTTCTCTCTGTGAGAAGGCTCTGATATGGTCTCTGACTGGCACTGCTACTTGTCTGCACTGCATTAAGCAGCTGAAGAAGAAGAGGATTTTATATATCTGTTTCTTCTCTCACTTCTGTTATTTTCATTGCATCTGTAATAACAACTTCTGTCTTTCTGTAAGTATTACTTCACAGAAAGACATTATATCAGTTCTGATAAGAAGTCTAGATGCTCAAGCAGTACAGAGTGAGAATCTCAGAGCTTCAAGTATTGACAGATTCTATCAAGACTGAGAAGATTCTTCTTACTTATCTGTAAAAGAAGATGAAAGCATGAATCTCTGAGATGAAAAAATATCTCAGAATGACTGATCTTAAGAAGAAGTCAGTCAGTACTGTCACTGAAAGTGCTGCAGAGATCAATCACTGATTAGAGAGAATCTCACTTCAATTGAAGCAGATGACTGAGATGCTTTGTAAGTTGATAAGTTAATATTTCATACATTTCTCATACTCTTCTATAGCATGCTTCTCTGTAGTACTGCAGTGTTAACTTCTCAGCAGATAAAGATATCAGTGCTGAAGACTTCAACAGTAAAGAATAAGTTTAATGAAGATGTGATTATTGATGAGTAGACTCTGATCTCTCTTTTTACTTTTTCAGCAGACTGTGGCCTCATTAGAATAGCAGCAGCTTATGAGTTGATAATATTAATCTTTTTATTGATTTTAAATATTTCTTTTTCTTTAATCACTTCAGAAATGTTACACTTGTGTAGTCTTATTAAACTTCTAAAAACTCTTTGAGAGAAAATAGAAGAAGAGTGTTACAGAGTCTATAAGACATCAGCTCATCACTGCAAGATTATCTCTAAAAAATTCTTTAAGAAAAATGAGAAGTCTCAAGCAGCATTTCTTACTCAATATCTCTGATATGTAATAGAGCAGTCTTTACTAGCTGTCTCATAGATTGCAATCTCTTTCTCAGCATTTTTCAAATACTTAAGCAGTTTTCATGAATTCTCTGACAATGAATAATCTTTCTATTTAACAAGATATTAAAGCTTGCTGTAATGTGTTTACTTGTTCAATATTTTCTTTATAAGATATTTGATATCACTCTCAATCTTGATATCATTCAGCTGAGGTGACTCTGTCTCAGAGTATTGCTTATAAAACTTCAAATAGAAAATATGAAAAACAGAATAAATTGATTTCAATTCTGTGAATAATTTTAACTCATATATCTGCTTACTTATCACTCTTATTACTGAGAAAGATTCTAGTCATCACTCACTGAGCTTTTTATACAGTCTTATTGTCTTGATATTCTTTACTGAAAGTAGCATTTAATTCTCTATCAAGAACTTCATCAGAAGATGTTTTCAATTGTAGTATTTCATCTACTACTTCTGAGCACAGTGAATACTTTTCACTGTCTTCTCATGAATTTTATTCAAAAGTTTCAATCTCACTTTTACTTCTGACACTGAGAAATACTCTGTTCTCTGTATCTGTCTGACATTCTGACTGTCTATTCTTCTCTTTGAAATGTCATCCACAACATCACTGAGTAATGAAGGATTATATTTATAATAAGCATAGAAAGAAGATATCTTTAAGATTACATTCTTTGTATTATTATATATGAATTCAGTAATCAGAAGATGTTTGAGTCAATCATTCTGATAATATGAATAGAACACTTGAAGATGCTGTTCTAGTGTCTGATTCTGATGTTCAGTCTGGCCATCAGTCTGCAGATGAAAAGCAGTACTGAGAAGATATCTTATTATAAGATGATAGTAAAAAGTCAATCAGTACTTGCTGATGAAGAGAAATTCTCAATCTGTTATCAACAATTTCAGAGCACTGTGATTATAAATAATGATATCTAAAAACAGATCAGTCAATTCAGAGGCTTTAATCTTTTTATGAGTAGAAATATATCTGATCATCTTCATGAAGTGATTAATAATGATCAAAATTAAGTCATATTCTTTGACTCTTGTTAACTTCAGCAGATTAACTATGAAATCTATTAATAGATTCTGCTATGAGCTCTTTGAAACAGGCAGTGATATCAACTCACTGTATTACTTATACTGTGAGATCTTTATTCTTTGACAGATATTGTAAGTCTCAATATACTCTTTGATATCTATTCAGAGCTTGTTCTAAGTATATTTATATTTTAGAAGCTTCTCAGTCTTCTCTAACCTGAAGTGTTCTGTATAAGAATTATTATGATGAATTCTTAATAACTTCTAATGCATCACTCTGCTACAAGGAATGAAGACTGAATTATTCAGCAGTAGAAGTTCACATTCTCTTAGTTATCAGTAACTTGGTTTCTTAGCAGCATCATCTCACTCAGAGTCTGTCTCTTTTAAGTTCAAACTGAATTCTTTCTTCTTCAACTTCTGAATTCAAGCTGCAGTAGAGATGTTCCTCTTCTGTAACTTATCAATGAATTTCAAAAGTAGTCAGATTGAAAGATTGTAGACTGTTTCATTCTTTATCAATTTAATGATTGTAAGATATAATACAAGAAGCTCATGATCTTCAGTATCAGTTCTCTGCAGAGACCTGAATTCTCTTTCATCTTCTATACTGAGTTGCACAGCTGTCTCTTCAGCACTGTTTCTGAGCTTTAGAGAATCTCAATTCTCTGCAGCCAGCTTCTTCTGCAGTGATGGCAGAGATTCTTTTATAGAATCCTTCTTCATATCAACAATATTATAATCAGGCTGCCTAGACAGCATGTCAGTGAGGTTAAGCTGACTGAGACAGTATTGAATATAGAAATTATACTCTGAAAGCAGCTCTGCTCATCTGGCTTGATATTCTGTCAAGCTCTTTGTTATCAAGAAGTAATGCAGATTTGCATGATCAGTGAGAACTTGCACTGAGTATCTACTACTCTGAAGATAATGTCATCAGATCTTAAAGAATTTGATAATTACTAACATCTTCTGATCATGAGTATCATACCTTCTCTATATAAGTGATAACTTCTTGAAGAAGAAGGTCACTGATCTTCATTCACAGTGTCTTGTAGACTCTGTGAAAAAGTCTTCTCTTACAGACAATTCATTGTCTGTTTTCTCAGAAGTGATTATCTTCTAATTCTTTCAATGTTGAAAGATCTCTGATGTCAACTGTGAAAAGATTTCACAGATCTCATTCTCAGATACATCAGTCTCACACTGACTGAGTAAGTCAGAATTAAAGTGATTCAGTATTGTAACATCTGTGAAAGCTTATTTCAATTCTGCAAATGCCTGTGCAGTGTCTTGAGTGAGAATAAACAGTTTCATTTTCCTGTCTTTCATACTTCTCTTCAACAGATCTGTAAGAAGGGCAGTAATCTGTGAATATGTATAGATGAATCATCTGTAGAAATTTGCAAATTCTAGAAATATCTGCATCTCACAGTATGTCCGCAGCATCAGTTCATTCTCAATGATGAAGACCCAGCTTCTGTTCATTGAAATGTCATTCATCTCAACAATATAATCTAAGAAATCAATCTTCTGCATGTAGAATGAGCATTTTTCAGTGTTTATATAGAGTTGATACTGTCTCAAGTGACTCAACACTTCTTAAACATGAATATCATGTTCTTTCTCTGATTTTGAGAAGATTAAAATGTTGTCCAGGTATACTATACAGGAGATATTGACAAGGCCTCACAGTGCCTCATTTATATAGGCCTGAAAGATGGCTGAAGCATTACAAAGATCAAAAGATAAAACAAGATATTTAAAATTGCTGTACTTGATATAAAAAGTCATTTTTCAAACATTGTCTTTATTAACTCTGATTCTATGATAGACATCTCATATATCAATCTTCAAGAACATCTTTGCTTCAGATAATTAATCAATCATCTCATCAATTAACAGTAGTAAATAGTGATTCTTAACTATCATCTTATTGAGGCCTCTGTAGTCTATACATAGACATAGTCTATCATTCTTCTTGAGCACAAAGAGTATAGATGTCTCTGCTGAACTCTTTAATGAATGTATTCAGTTCTTTGATTGTGCTTCTTCAAGATATTTACATAGAATATTCAACTTCTTTACAGACAAGTTGTAAAGAGATCTGTACAGTGCTGTTGCATCATCTTCAAGATAAATCTTATATCACATCTTGATATCAGGAAACTTCACTGCTTCTCTTTTCAAAAAGACATTCTTAAAATCTGTAAAGAGATGTCATGTACATCTGTCTTCAATAATGAATACTGCTATCAATCTTGCAGTGAGAATGATGACTTCTTCATCTGTTCTTAAGTCTCAATCACCTGCTATACAGTATATTAACTCAATCTTTTTCTCAAGATTTTTCTGATGAAACTCTTCAGATTTCTCTATTACTGTCTCTTCATCAGTGAGGCAGTATCATCATGTCTGAGTGACTCAGTCAATGAGAGAATTGTTTTCTCTTAATCACAGAAGATCTAGAATGATATTCTCATCTATGATGTTAACTGTATGAAGAAGCAGACTGCTTTTCTTGAAGATTTCTTCTGAGTCTGTGATCACACACTTTGCTTAAATTATGTCAAAACAGTGGCATTTCATTTCATCTGTAAATTTCATATGATCTGACAGATCTATCTTCTTTCAATTCTTCATTAAAGAAAAGAAATAGAATATGAAGTTAATATTCATCTCAGAGTTGAGTAGGCATCTCACTGATATCTTCTTATTCAGAGTATGCATTGTGATTATAACATAAACTCAGAGATGTGAGAATTGTCAATTCTTCATTTCTTTCTCTTTGTTATCTTCTGTGAATACATTTGTCAGAAGAGAAGTTGACTTTAAGAAGATGTCTTCTCAGTTTCTTCTCTTCTTCAGCTTCTTACAATCACTGATATAGTGATCATTAGCTCTGCAGTTGAAACAGAGATCTTTATCAAATCTTTTTTAATATTTCTTTACAGTGAGTGAAGAATTAGAATACTTGAAATTCTTCTTTACTTTCTCTGCACTGAAGCTGTCACAGTATTATTTAGATTCTATCATTGATTACTTAGAAGAGATCTTATTAATCTTTTTCTCAGAGAATTGATTATTCAAATAAATTCAGAAAGTCAGGTTGACAAGCTCAGTGCAATTGATTGATAAACTCTGATATTATGATATTATTATTCACATCTTGTGAATCAGCTTCATGAAATAAAGCTGTATTTTTAATTGATTCAAATCATCAGTCAGTTTCTCTCAATATTCTTCAAATCTTGCATTGAAATTGAAAGAATTCTCATTATCTTATTAATATAATGAGTTGAACTGCTGCACTGCTGTGAAGCTGTGATTGCAGTGATCTTCAATTTGATTCAGTAGAAAGTTCTTGAATTCTTTTCAAGTCATGACAGTATTGATACACTCAAGCTCTCTCTTCTTGATGACTCAAGTAGTTGCAGAGATGCCTTCAAGAAGGATAGCAGTGTATATTACTCATATCTTATGAGTATTATACTGGTTTGAATTAAGGCAGAATTTCTGTTCAAGAATACAGATAAAGCTGTGAAATTCAGACAAGATGTTTCTCTTATATCTCAGTGAATCTCTGATCTTAATCTCTCTATCTTCATGATAGATGTAGGTGTGTAGGGGCTGCGGCGGTGGCAGAGCGGTTGAAGAGCTCATGTCAAAATGTACAGTGAATTCAGGAATCTCGGATTTCTGCTGAGGTAGAGGTGTACACACTCTAGGGAATGATGTAGTATTTCCCTCAGAGAGTGATGTCAGATCAGTCTCAGCACAGATGTATGAGGTCATATCAGTCTGTTAGAGCTCAACTGATTCAAACATGTAATCAGGTCAAGTGATTCAAATTGTAACATAATAGAACTGAAGCAATGACTAGTCAGCAGTGATATATAGAGATAGTTGTTTGAAAAGCTGTATGAGTGAGCTTGACTATCTTACTTAAATAGTAAGCTTGTAGGCTACAGGGTTATTGTGAGGATATCACAGATATGATACTTAGTATACTAAGAAGATTATATAAGATATGCAGTAACTCTTGTGTATATTTCAGTAGCAGTAAAATGAATCACTGACTTCTTTGATGAGGAGTCAGCATCTAGCTATTTTATATAGACAATGAGTGAATACTCTTCTTCCATTTCACAAGTGAGGATAATCAGAGTGATACCTCAGCAGCACCTCATTGTCAAGGAAGAGTAATCTGCTGACCTCATATAGAAGCGGGGTTCTCATATTCATCAATCAGATCTTTCTATGATATATCTGAATGATGTCATAGAGTGGTTGGAAACCAGTTCGGACGGGATGGAATTATCCGCATGGAAGCGATGGGCCGTGTGGAACCGCAACGGGGTCTTGGCGCGGCCGGGAGCGTGACAGCAGTTCAGATTATATAAAGAACTTACTTCTCTACTCATCTCACAGAAATCTTGAGAATAGCTAGAAATAAATACTCTTATGAGTCTCTCTGAAAGTAAGAACATATATAATATCTGCTTTGACAGTGTGCTGGTAATAGTATATTACTTTATTAAGATAACACACTTTATATTCATCTGTAAGAACTTGAAGTCAAAGAATTTAACTCATATCTTCATTTATAATATGATTCAGTTGCATGAATTATCTGTGAATATTATCTCAGACAGAGAATTAATCTTCATAGAAGAGTTCTGATCTGATCTGATAACTATACTGAAGATCTTATAAGATCTAAGTATGACTTTTCATTAATAGACAGATAATCAGATAGAATATCTGATGAGTATATTAAAACAGTATCTGTGATACTTTGTCAATTATAATCAGAATAACTGAATGTATTAATTATCACTCACAGAGTTCATATACAATAACTTAAAATATATCAGTACAGATAAAACTCTCTTTGAGATACTTACTGAGACTTATTTATAAATTATCTTGATAAATCTGTAAGAGTACACTATAGAGTGTAGTAATATCTGTGAATAGACTGAGAGAATTTAGAAGATCTGAGAGAAAGCTTATAAATTCTTGAGAAAGACTCAAGAGTATTAGAAGAGATACTATAACTTCAAGTATATTATAAAGAGTTTTAAGAAAGATAATAGAGTCTGACTAAGTCTAGAAAATATTATTATACAGAGATCTAGTAAGAAGCTGAATCTTTTATAAATAGAGTCTTATAAGATTATAAAGAAAGTTAGCTTATAGTTCTATAGATTAAAACTGTCATCTGAGTTATAGATATACAATGTTTTTTATATCTCTTTACTCTGTAAATATAAGAAATTCTTAGAAGAGAATTCTGTGACTTATCACTCTATTTATAAAGCACTAGAGAGTGAAAGAGAATATCAGATTAAAGAGATTATTAATTCAGAGAAGTAAGATTATAAGCTCTGATTCAAGATTCAGTGATAAGAGTATTCTGACAAGATAAATGAGTTCACTTAAGAATTATTCAGATAGATAAGATATCTGCAGAAGCTGAGACATGACTTTCATACTATAAATTCTGATAAGTCAAAATGTCACAGTCTTCACTAAGAATCTGATTATAACAAAGATATTAACACTGTTATTTATAAACTCTAGTCTATAAGATGATGAGTTTCTACTGAAATGAACAGTCTGCAGTGTATGTAAGAAAAGAAGAAATCATATTCTTATTAAAGTTAAAAAAAATAAGAAATAAAAACAGGGCTGTAAACATAATTTAGAGATTAACAAAGAAAAAAAAATAAAGAAAACTTAAATTCATACTCTTAATATCTGTAATACTTAATTCTCTTATAACTATTAATTTCTCTCTTCAAAGAAGCAGAGAGTATTATATCTGTGATACAGATAATTATTACATTTAATATGAAGACTGTCAGAAATGCACAGACTTCAGAGAAGTCAGACATCAGAGTATATACAGTTGCAGCAGAGTCTTGAAGACTGACTGTCTGTATATGTGATCAGATATCTCTTACAAAGCTATATTCACTTTCTCAGTTATGCTGAAGTATTCAGCCTGAAAATAATTGAGATATGAAGAGAGAACTCATCTGCTCAGATCAACTTCTATTACAAATTTATAACATTTATATTATCTTGATTACTCAGATTTTGTGAGTATTCAGAAACTTATCTCTCATTAATAATGAAATTGCAGAAATGTGCTGCAGCATGAGAATCATTGATAGAAAATCTAGACATATTTACATATATCTGATCAGAGATTGTACAGGCAGAAAAGAGATGATCATAGATCTGCAGAGCTGCAGAAGACACTGATAATACTGAGAGCTTTATAAGAACTGTTAACTAGAGTCTGTAAGAAATTACTTATAAGAAGACTTACAGTAAAGAGAGAGACTACACTGCTTAAAGTCAGAGACTGGTCTGAGAAAGACATGAAGTTAACTGCTGATCTGAAGATCAGATGCAGTGACAGAGCTGAGAGAGATGAAGACACAGTTATGAACAGCAGCATCTCTGCTTCATCATCTGATAAAAAGTGATTAGAGAATTCATGAGAACACTTATAAGAAGCTCAGCAGTGATCAGATATTGTTTACAAAGATATTGAAATTGAAAAATTTTTTATTCTTGAGAAGTTCTTGAATTAATATGCAGATATTGTCAGAAATACTCTCTCTCTATTATCTGAATAAAAATACTTCACAGATGAATGAGAATACTCATAGTTTATAAGAATGAAAGCTGTTATAGAAAAAGAAAAAAGAAGATAAGATTTCATAGACAGATCTGAGATATTTATACTACTCTAGAGAGATTTACTTATACTATGAGTAATCTCACAGAACAGTCAGATTACTCTAGTAAAAAAGAGTGATTATGAATTACAGATCTGAATCTTTCTATATAACTATAAAGAGTGATTGCAGACTATGAATATCTTGATTCTATAATTCTACAGAGTTGATGAAAGAATGAAAAATTCCTCATAATTCTACAGTATCAAAGAACAATGATTTTCAAGAATAAGTGAAAGATTAACTTATGAATACTTCTCTTTGATAAGAATAATCTCACAGAGAGTGATTTATCTATAAGATGAATCTGTATAATGATTATACAAGAATCTTATAAAAATGATTAAGAGTTAATCAGAATTCTTCTATATAAAAGATGTGAGATGAATCTGTATAATAGTCAGAGAAGAATCTGTAGATTATAAAGAATCTCACAGAATAAGAAACTGAGTGACAGACTCTTTTCTCTTTATAATAACAAGGGATTTTTCCTCACTGAGATTTTTTATAGATATGAAGAATTTTTAGTGAGTATCACTACAGTGCTGAGCTGATTCTATGAAGTCACTCAGTGAAAGACTTTACAGATGAAGTCTTAGAGAGAGAGAAGTATGTAAGAAATCTCACTTCTCACAGATTCTTTATCTCTATTTCTATCTCTTATATAATTAATAGAGCTAGTGACTCTTGACTACATACAACTATATAGACTGAAGTTCATGAATACTATTCATAACTTAGCTTGAATGCAATTATACATTTGATTTCTACATTTTATCTTTCTATCATGAATACTTCTAGTAGTTAACAGTACATATCACGCCAAGCTGCAAACACCCGAATAATCGCCTGCGAGCACTTATTCTTACAGAGAGAGTCATGCAGTGTGAAAAAGCTGCAACTCTCAGTTATATATGCAGAGAGTGAATCACTGCAGTAAGTGTATATATATTACATGAAAGTAATACTTTTTAATAATACTCAGTCTCTGATATTATGAAAATAAAGTCTCTTCATGAGATCTGTTTTTACTAGAAGTTAGAGAATCTTATATTTCTCAAGATCATCTTCACATGTCTTATCTGTGAAATTGATGAGAGAAATCATTGATTGTAGTATTCTATTCTTAATATTATTCAAGTAACAGCAGAGTTCACTCTAGTCATACTTTTTAAGTATATATTTTCTAATTATTCACATTTATACAGATATATACTGATTATTTATGATATTAAGATAATAACTTATTACAGCTGTGTTACTCTCACTGTAAGAAATACATAGTTAATAATAAATATTATAAAGACTCTGAAGAGTGAGTATTTTAAGAGTACTACAGCTCTGTAATCTTGATTTTTTTTATTTTTATTTTTTATTTTTTTATTTTTCTTTTCTTTTTCTTTTTCTTTTTTTTTATTTTTCTTTCTTTTTCTTTTTTTTATTGTGATTTTTTCTTATTTTTATTTTGTTTTTTATTTTTTGTTTTTTTTTGTATTGTATATTTTTTTCATAATTAAAATTATCTCTGATTTTGTGATTTTTATATACTAATAATAATTCTTAGTTACTTCAGTATCAGAGATCATTCTAATTAAAGATAATCATATCACTGAGACTACTCTCTTCTACTCTCAAGCTTCTTTCATTACTTTCTCTTTCTTCTCTTCAGAGAAGATTGTGTGTATACTGAGTTATAAGTATTTAACTATGAGTGACTCTTACTGTTATTTGTTCAGTTCTGTATCTTCTTCTTCTTTCATTTCCTCTGTCTTCACTTCTTCTGTTCTGACTTCTGATTCTGCAGGTCTTACACTCTTCTTTAATTTTTCTACATATACATGTACACATTTCTATATTAGTATTTCAGTCAATCTTGCTATAAATGACATTAATGTTGTATACAGAGTGATAGAGAAATCAGAGACATGTATAGCATTATTATAAAAGTAACTTATAGCTCTCAAATTTCTTACAGATCTCAAGTTTTAAGATTTTCTTAGTTTTTAATGTTTTTCAGATGATGTGATGTTGAAAATAGATTACATCTATAGCATATGAAAATGAATAAGATGTGTATAATAACATTTGTCTTTTTATAGCTGACTCTTACAGTTGATAATCAATTCATTATCTCTTTTCTTTCTTACACTTTTCTTTGTCTGCTAGTTACTACTCTTACATAATCTCTATATAATACAGTGTTCAGTGACTAGGTTCAGCAGCTTTCATCTCTTGTAGACTGACCGTGTGACCGTGTCTGAGACCAGGACCAGATTTTTTGATAGTCTTATTACCAATTTGACTGATCTCATTACACGGTTTTAACATTAGATAGTAGTCTTATACTGTTTCAGTGAGACTTACTGTCTACTCTTATCACATTTTTCAAATGAGACCATGATTTTCACTTCTCAATTTAAATTATTTTTATTGCTTTAAATGACTTTAAATCTCATTTGAGTGTTATCAAAAAGTGTTACTTTTTAAAAAATTAAAAATAGTCTAAAAAAAACCTTAAAATGTCTAAAAATAGTAACTTTATATCAAGAATGAAACTAAATAGAATCAAATGAGATCACTTTCTCATTTTTTTCAAGTCATGGTTTCATTTTAAGATCTGATATATAGTCACTTTACATGTTTTTTTGATAGCCAGTCTCAGCAGGATTCACGCCAAGAAATGTATGAGATCAGATCAAATGAGATCAAATATGAAATTCATAATCTCAGCGGTCAGTCTAATCTCTTATAATTCTGTCTTATGTATTATACTGTCTCTCTTCACCAGCTCAGACTACTACAGTGAACAGTCTATTAAAATTAATCTCACTCAATCTCTGAGCATTCTCAGAGATTCAGATGACTTAGTCTCATGTATCTATGAATGTTTCAGATGATTTATTCTCTGTGACCTTCACAATTGAACTGATATAAATAGTTGAATTCAACTCTAAGTCTCTTTTTCTTCTGTGATCTGACTCATGTATAAGTCTGTTACTTTGAGACTACTCTTTACTGTGCTATACTCACTATCTACAGCATATTATTATATGACTGACTATAGTCTTATTACTTATTGAAGTGTGATATTTATCTAATTTCTTTATTACTTCTTATTCTTTTCTTATAATCATGAAAAGATCAGAATAAGTGAGATTATCTGATTTATAAGTGTCTATGATTGCTCTTACTTTATAAGACTTTTCAATTATAAGCTTCTTCTTTTTCAATACTGATAATAGTTCTGTAAATAATTATAATTCACTCAGATCTTATATCTTTACTTTCACAAGATGTGAATTATTTATTAAGTTGTATAAGATCTATCTCTCTGATTCTTTCAATGCATATGTTCTCAGAGAATGTGATTTAAGTATTTTATATAACTCAAATCATCTAGATTGAAACTTCTCAGAACTCTTATTATGTATAAGAACTCACATTCTCATCTTAAGACTTGATTTCTTAACTAGTGAGTCTCATATTCTTTTCAATTGAATTGCTCAGTTCAGAAGTAACTTATTAACTTTTATATGTACATAACTAATCTCTTTCAATCTTGATTCTGTGTTTACAACTGCTGTGTCTGTAACTGTTATATCTGCAACTATTATTTCTACTGTATCTGTAACTGATGTATCTGTAATTACTGTTCTCTCTCTCACTTTTTCTGCAGCATTCTTCAGAATGCATGAATACAATTCATACAATAGATAGAATAATGAACACTTGAAGACTACATACTGCTGAATTTGTGTGACTAATAGTATCTGACTGAGATATTCATCTCATAATCTTATAGACTTACTCACTAGATATTTCATCAGTATATTACTCAAGATTTAATTGAAGTATTTCATCTTTCTATTTATCTGTGAGTGATATGATGTTGTTCTACAATGTCTTATCTGTAACTGTTTCATGAAATGCCTCACTACTTCTTCTATGAGATTTGCACTGTTATCAGTTAGAATCTAACGCGGTATTTCATAGTTGACATAGATCTCATTGTGTAGAAACTTTGTCACTATCTTCTCTGTCATCTCTGAAACTGCTTTCACAACTGGCCAGTCAGTAGTGTAGTCAATAGCAGTGATTATTCAATGATTTTTATTTAGTGTTTGCAGTAATATGTCTATGAGATTCATTTCTTATTATTTGAACAGTTATATTATATATTTCATCTGATATTGTATTATTATTATTATTATTATTATTATTCTTCAATTATAGATGTATGCAGTCAGAGACTATGACATCTACCTGAGAACTTTTAGTTCTCAGGGTTTTTTCTATGTCTGTAAAGTTAACTATTATACATTCATCAATTTCAGATATGCAAAATCAGAAAATTCCAGCTCAGAATATAAAAACTGTTTACAAATTGCAGTGTTTTAACATCTTTTGATACTTTGAAATCATTTGACAATATCATAACAAAGGAAAAGAGAAAAAGAACACAGTCTCAAAGATAGACATATTAAATAGATAGATAGAAAGAAATTGAAAGAAAAAGATAAAGAAAAAGATAAAGTAAAGAGAGACTATAACAAAACAAATTATTAAAAGAGAGTGTATAGCTGTTTTAACAGACTATATCTGATTAATTTTCTCCTCTTCATATTCAGATAATTCTGAATTTAGTCATTTTCTTATAGCTGCTTGAGTTTCTGATAGAAAGTCTATTAAGTATTTAATTCCTGTCTCAGTTGAGAATAAGAATCTCATATTTAATTGATTTAGATCATACTTCTCTTTCAATCTGGCTCTGAGACTATTGTATAATGCACAGTGCATTACAATATACTCAGAATTCTCATTTGTATTGCAGAATGAGCATTCTATTGAGTCAAATCTATCATCAAATCTTTGTATGTAAGATTTGAAATAGTCATGTCCTAGTTTCAGCTGTATTATAGATGAGAATATTTTCTTTTTACATTTAATTGAACAAGATTTCCACTTGGGTTTTGTTTCAAATCTTGAATAATGTATACTCTTCTTTTGTTTCTGTCAGCTTTCATTCCACTTATCTAAACAAGATTCTTTTATTTTTCTCTTTATAAAAGATCAGGACATAATTTTTTGAATAGATCTACTTAATTCTGCACTCTTTTTTGCAGCTGAATCAGCCAATTCATTGCCATGAATATTCATGTGAGCAGGAACTTAGTGCAGATGAAGTATCAGCTTTGATATTCTTCTCTTTTGAATTTTTAAAACAGAGTTTAAGATCAGTTCAAGATTCATTTGACTATTATGAATCTGACTATTTCTAAGTCTTTTTAAAGCAGCTTGACTATCAGAGAATATTCATATCTCTTTCAAACAATTTCCTCTTTTATAAGATTTTATTTCAATGAGTTTGAAAGCTTTCACTATTATAAATAGTTCAGTATCAAAGACTTCACATTCAGAGCCTAGATTTCAGAAATCTGAGATAAAATTAATATTATCTTCAGTATAAGCAATGCCTGCATCTAATCTATTCAAGTTCTCATTTTTTGAGTCATCTGAATAAATCAGAATAGAGTCTTTTATATTGATTGTAGAAATTCTCTTTAAATGCTGTTCATATTCTTTCTCTTTTGATAGTTCACTTATTTGTAAGTCTATAAGAGATTCAAGCTTTTCTCTTCAGAGAGATAACTTCTCATGATCAACTTTTTCAATATTTAAAGAAGAAAATTGATTTTTAATCAGAGAGCATAGTCTGTACAGTTGAGAAGATATTTTCTTTGAAGAATTATTTTTATTTCAATCAAGAAATCTATTTCAATTCAGTTCATTTTCAGAGTTAATTGATGGAAATGAAGAAGAGACTCTTTCTCTGATTATATGATTTAAGCTTATCTTTACAACTCTCAGAGCATAGTTCATACAGGTCTTTTCAAATCTAATAGCAGAAGAAGGAATTGAAGCTTCAATTTCCATTGCTTTAATAGAAGATGATTTGAATGCTTTCAGAATTCTTCTCAAGACTCTGTTTTGCAGACTTTGAAAGAGTTTGGTGAAATTCTCTTGATTATTTCATCAAACTTGAACTTCATAATTAGCTACTGATGTAATACAGGCTATATATAACTGTCTCATAGCCTGGAAGAATAGACCTCTCTCTGTATTTGATAGTCTGATTATGTTATTCAATAGTCTTTCTGCCTTGACAGTTCTTTGTTGAATGTGATATTTAAAATTCAACTTAGAGTTTAATCATACTTCTAATCATTTGACATTTACACTGGGTTTAATCTCTCTATTTAAAAGAGTTAGAGATAGTTCTTTCTCATTGAGTCTAGAAAAGAAATGAATTAACTCAGTTTTATTCATATCAAATTGAATTTGATTGATGTCTGCTCTAACAAAGATTTTCTTTACAGCTTCTTCAATTACTTTCAAATTCTCTTTGATAGTTTTTGAGCTGTAGACTAGATCAATATCATTCATATAACTCAGAGATCACACTATTCTCATATTTCTATTTTTGAATAGATATGCAGTGTATATTGCAAATAAAATGAGTGAGATTGAAGATCTCTGTGATACTTCTATTTTTATCTCAGTCTTGTCTTGTTTCATTCTATCAAAGAAGAGTTGTATAATTCTTTTAGATATAAAACAGTTAACTCATTTTATTAGAGAAAGTGACAGTTTTAATATCTTCAATGTCTGAATTAACTTTGACTTTGAAACATGATTAAATGCTTTCTTTATATCAATAAAAACTGCAGTTGAGACCAGACTCTTATGCTTTGTTATTTAAATATCATGAACAACTGAGAGAACAGTGTCAATTGCAGAACACTGTTTTCTATCTCTCATTTATTCACTGAATAAAAGAGAATCATCTATAGAGCTTATAAAAGATAGTTGAGTAGCTATTATCTTTTCTAAAACCTTTTCTAAACAGTTCAATAGAGATATTACTCTATATGACTTAGGAATTGAAGTTTTTCTATTAGGTTTTGTAAGAATCACTTCAGTGGCTTCTCTCCAGCATTCAGAATGATATTCATTTTTCAAGAGATTGAAAAAGAGCTCAAAATATTCATTCTTTAAGTAGAGATATGTATTTTGAATAATCAAGTGATTAATTGAATCAGGATCTGCAGCAGTTTTAACAGAACTTGAGAAGATAGCTGACTCTAATTCATCTTATGTAAGATCAGGTCATTCTCAGTCATTTTTATCAATGTAGTTGAGAAGTGATATATTCTCTTTCTCTGAATCTGAATCTGAATCTGATGAGTTCTGAAAGAGAATTCTTATGAAAGCTTGACATTTTTTCTCAAAAGAGTTTGCTGTATATGATTCATTCTGAAACTCATATTTTAAGGCTGGAAGTTTTGCTACACTTCTTGTTTTATATAGTTAAAAGCTTTAAAAACTTCCTTCTCTTGTGCTTCTTCAAGAAATTTATTCCAGCAGTCTGTTTTAGCTCTTTTAATATCTGAAAAATATTCATTTCTGACAGTTTTGAACTCTTTATCAGATATTACATCATTCTTTCAATCTCTTCTAGCAGTAGCTAATTCTTTTCTTTTAGATGAGATATTCTCATTTCATCAAGGTTTTAAATACTCAGAAGATTTTCTTTTTAAAATATTATCTCTAACACTTGTTAGAATAATAGATGTAATAAGCTTCACTCTATTCTCAAGCATTTCATTTGAGATATCTTGACCAGAATTTCAATATAGCTCATTCTGTCTTTCAGATTTTAGCAGTTTTATACTTTCTTCAACTGCTTTTCAATCAGCTTTTTCAAAGTTATACTGATTAGAGAGAAGAGAATTTTCACTCATTTATTTTTCACTCAGTTCAATATTAAATTGAATAATCTCATGACCTGATCCTGATGTCTTATTCAAATTAATAAATCAGTTTACAAGTCTTCTTTTCATTAGATTTTGTGATATGAAGATTAGATCTATAATAGACTTCTGTTTCATACCTTTTCTAAAGAATGTTTGTTGATCAGACTTATTAACTAAATCTATTGAATACTCAAAGATTCATTTAATCAGATTATCAGCTCTCACTGCTCTCTTGCATTCTGAATTTCATCAGAAATGATGTACATTGAAATCTCCTGCAATTATAGAGTTTCTTGATAAAGTTATGTTCAGAAATTCTCTATCAATTGTTCAGATATTATTATTTTTCTTCAATGACTTTTCATTATAGATATTTATGAGCTGTATAGTATCAAACTCATTTTCTTTATCTATAATACCACTCACCAGAATATCAGGATCAGACATGATGTCAAATCTTAGATTAAATTGATATCTTGATCTCTTTCTTTCATAGATCACTACTCTTGACTTTATCTCAGACTTTTGAGGTAAAAAGCAGTAGTAGCTTGAATGAGAAATGATATATTTTTACTCAGCATCAAAATTCAGCTTCTGAAGCAGTATAAAATCAACTTTTTATTCAAATACAATTTGAAGATAAGAATAAATACAATTTGAGTTTCTATTCACATTATTTTGAATAAATGTGATTTTTGAAGAGTTTTTAAACTTTTTTTGTTGTTTTTGTTGTATATTCATACTAAAAGAGAGTAGAGTAGAATCTAATCACTATCATCAGATAGTAGATTATAACTATTCTGAAAAGTAGAAATCTCAACTGCTTATATTATATCTAGTTTATCATCAGAGTCATTTCTCAATTCTCTAATCTTAACAGAAGTTTGAGAATTTAAATTCTGTTTACATTTAGCTGAAGAATTGAAGTTTGAAGACTTAGATAGTTGAGAGTTTCTTCTTTTTAAACTTACAGTTGTGAGTTTACTGACTTGACTCTTCTCTTCAGTTCTAGATTGACTTTGAGCTTCATCTTTTCTTCAGTTCTTTTGAGTTCTAGAAGTAAATATACATTCTTTTGAGCTAGATGCATGTTTTTCTTTCCAATTAGAGCACTTAAGCAGAGTATATTGATAAATTTCACCTCTTTTTGAGCATGTTTCACATTTATACTCACTAGTTTTGTGATCTCTGGCACAGAATACATATTTTGAGTCTCTAAAACATAAGATTGCAAAGTATTCATATCTTTGACAGTTTAAACACTGTGTTTGAGCTTTGAGATTCATTCTTGAGTCTTTGTATTCATGAACTCTCATTTTCAAACCTGCTACTCTTACTTCAGAGATCTTTGACTGTTTAAGTGTTTTTATATATACTAGAACAGAGGCATTTCTCCTGCTTTATCTGAACTCAATTGAATTTAGTTATACAGACTTCTTTCTCAGTTGAATAGAGTTGTATTCTTTCAATTCATTTTTGAGAAGTAGCATTTCTTCTTCACAGTCAAAAATTTCAACTGAAATATTATGAAGAATGAATTTGTCTCACTTTTCATCTCTTTCAGATAGAATTATTATATTTAGTAAAGATTCTACTGCTGACTTTCAGAGATTCTCATTCTGAATAAGAAATTCAGCACTGAATTCAGACATTGTAGTCAGAATAATGAAGTTTTCAAAGAATGATAATTCAATTAAAGCTATAACTGATTTTTGAACTTCAATATCAGTCATCAACTGAGAAAAGAACTGCTGATTAATTTCATTTCTGATTCTGAAAATGAGATTTGAGTTTAGCTTGTTTCTTTACAGAATGTCCTGGTTTGAGACTTTGAGAATAAGTCTTCTATTTCTGAAGATTTGAAAGTTTTTCTCTTTTTACATTTTCTTTTCCACTTTTCTATGAATAGAGACATGAGCAGTATTCTTCTCAGTTTTCTCAGGATTTTGAGCAGGTTTTGAGACAGCAGATTTAGAGACAGCAGATTTAGAGACAGCAAATTCAGCTGCTTGAGCATATGTTTTCTTCTGATTCAAAGAAGAAGAAGAAGAAGAAGTAGAAAAGAAAGAAGAGTAAACTGAAGAGTCAGTGATTGTATTAGAAATTTTCAAAGTTTTTTGAACTGTGTTTGAAATTCCAAGTTTGAACTTGATCACTTTCTGTAGTTGTCTAGTCTGAGTATGAAGAATTAACAGAACTTCTTCATTCATCTCACTCAGACACTGCTTTTCAAGAATTTTACTTACTTTTTCAAGTTTCTGTATTTCAAGAACTTATTATTTCTCTATCTCTTCTTTCTTTCTTCTCTTCAGAATTTCAATCTCAGGAATAGCATTTGAGAAAGCATCTTTTTTCACATCAACTGAGTGTACTTTTGAACTCATTATTCTTACTCAATGAAAAGTTGATCAGACTAATTCAATTGAGATATTTATTAAACTCTTTTGAATTGAAACATTGATCAGACTGTTTCAATTAAGAGGTTTCTAAGTCTATTTTCAATTGAAAAGTTGATCAGACTATTTCAAAAGAAGAATCACAGACTTTTGTGTATAAAACACCTGATTTTTTTCACACTAGTTCAGTAACTAGGTTAGATTTTTGAAGAGAATCTAATAAACTAAAATTGATTTTTAAGATAAATCAATAAAATCTTTACAATCTCTTTCTTGAGATACAGTGAGGAAAAGTATGATATCAATTGATAGTAAATCAGATAATATGACAGTTTTTGAGAGAAAAACTGACAAAAAATAAATCAATTTTTTGAAGAGAAATTGATTAAAACTATTCAATTTTATTCTAAATTATTCAATTCTTCTCACACAACAGATGTGCAACTCAAATCAGTTAATAAAGAGTGTAAAAAAGAATTAAGTATTAATGAAAGCTCTTCAGTCACTGAAAAAGTAATTCTTACTTAAAAGAATATGAAATTATGACAGAAAACAACTCTGTTTTTAATTCTTTGTAAGAATATTGTATAAAACTTAGAGAAAAACATCTTACTTTTTTAAGAGAAGTAAAAAACTATTTCTGAAATCTTTTTTTTTTGCATTAACTACTGCAGAAGAATGAGATAGAAACTGCTAAGATATGCACTACTGTATATCTTCTATCAAGACTTTCTCTCTTCAGAGTCTTGATATTATAGAGAATATAAGTCTGTTTCTATATAATAATATAAATATTATCAGCAGGATGTAGAGGAACTGGTTATTTATATCTCAAAATAGAAGACTTTATCAATGATTATATTATTATAGAGTTAATTCTCAAATTCAATAGAAATCTAGTGTTGCTGTTCTCAATCTCTTACAGAATCTATTGAATATTGAGATATTAAAACTAGATTTAATATATCTCACTGTGCAGGGATCAAAGGCTCAGTCAGATCTTGAGATATACTGATTTTATAGTTATCATATCTGTTAATTATGTATTAAGTACAGTTGCTGAGGTATCTTTTTGTACTTTTCTGTCAGGGATGGGCCAGATTGAGAGGAGTGGTACAAGGGCGAGACTTGGCATTGATGTTCAGATACACTGAAGACAGACCACAGAGGTTGCACTTCAGAAGTGGCTGTTGATTATGTGCTTGATATTATCACCGAGGTATCTTTTTGTATTTTTCTGCCGGGGATGAGCCAGATTAGGAAGGGCGGTACAACAGTGAGACTTGGCATTGGTGTTTTAGAACATCAAAGATGGACAGGGTTTTCGCGGAGGTCGCTCCTCAGATATCTCCACAACTCCAGATCAGGGATCTTCCAAAATTGAGAAGATTGGTGCATATGGCTAGGTCTCTTCACCTTACAATTTGTATGGCACTTTGGCCCGGGGTTGTGGTGTGATAGGGGAGAACGGGGGATACTCCCACACAGGAGTTTCGAACAACGTCCGGTTCACATTTGGCTGGATAACTCCACCACCACACAGGGTATGCGGTCGGTGATGGGGTCAGAATGCTCATATGATCGAGGGCTTTTCAATGGATCTATCGGCGGGTTCTTATTCGAAAAATCGAGCGAGTTCGTGGTGGAGCGGTTGTCAACTATGTGAGACAGATATCAAAGAGTATATTGAAACTTACAATATCTGTCAAAGAATAAAGATTCTGCAGTATAAGCAATACAGTAAGTTAATATCACTGCCTGTTTCAAAGAGCTTATAACAGAATCTATTGATGAATTTCATAGTTGATCTACTGAAGTCAACAAGAGTCAAAGAATATGACTCAATTTTAATCATTGTTAACTGCTTTATAAAGATGATCAGATATATTTCTACTTATAAAAAGATTAAAGCCTCTGAATTGACTGATCTGTTTTTAGATACTATCATTCATAATCATGATGCTCTGAAATTGTTGATAATAGATTGAGAATCTCTCTTTATCAGTAAATACTGATCAGCTTTTTACTATCATCTTACAATAAGATATCTTCTCAGTACTGCATTTCATCTGCAGACTGATGATCAGACTGAACATCAGAATCAGACACTAGAATAGCATCTCTGAGTGTTCTATTTATATTATCAGAATAATTGACTTAAACATCTTCTGATCACTGAATTCACATATAATAATATAAAGAATGCAATCTTAAAGATATCTTCTTTCTATACTTATTATAAATATAATTCTTCATTATTCAGTAACATCATGAACAACATTTCAAAGAAAGGAATAGACAGTCAGAATATTAGATAGATACAGAGAACAGAGTATCTCTCAGTACTAGAAGTAAAAGTGAGATTAAAACTTTTGAACAAAATTTATAAGAAAACAGTGAAAAGCATCTACTGTACTCAGAAGTAATAGATGAAATACTATAATTGAAAACATCTTTTAATGAAGTTCTTAATAGAGAATCAAGTACTACTTTCAGCAAAGAATATCAAGATAATAAGACTGTGTAAGAAGCTCAGTAAGTGATAACTAGAATCTTTCTCAGTAATAAGAGTGATAAGTAAGCAGATATATAAGTTAAAATTACTTACAGAATTGAAATCAATTTATTCTGTTTTTCATATTTTCTATTTAAAGCTTTATAAACAATGCTCTGAGATGAAGTCATCTCAGTCAGATGATATCAAGATTGAGAGTAATACTGAATATCTTATGAAGAAAATATTGAATAAGTAAATATATTACAGTAAGCTTTAATATCTTATTAAATAAGAAGATTATTCATTATCAGAGAATTTGTGAGAACTGTTTAAGTATTTGAAAAATGCTGAGAAAGAAATTGTAATCTATAAGATAACTAGTAGAGATCATCTCATTATACATCAGAGATGTTGAACAAGAAATATCACTTAAGACTTCTCATTTTTCTTAAAGAGTTTTTTAGAGATAATCTTATAATAATGAGTTAGTATCTTATAGACTCTATAATACTCTTCTTCTATTTTCTTTCAAAGAGTTTTTAGAAGTTTAATAAGACTACACAAGTGTAAAATTTCTGAAGCAGTTAATAAGAAAAGAAAGAAATATTTAAAATTAATAAAAAGATTAATATTATTAATCTGCAGACTGCTGCTATTCTAATAAGACTACAGCTCACTGAAAAAGTAAAAAGATGAATCAGAGTCTACTTATTAATAATCACACTCTTATCAAACTCATTCTTCACTGTTAAAGTCTTCAGTATCAGTATCTTTGTCTGCTGAGAAGTTAGTACTGCAGTGCTGCAGAGAAGCATACTATAGAAGAGTATAAGAGATACTGAAAGTATCAACTTATTAACTTACAAAGTATCTTAATTATCTGCTCTAACTGAAGTGAGATTCTCTTCAATCAGTAATTGATCTTCACAGTACTTTCAACAGCAGTGCTGATTAACTTCTTCTTAAGATCAGTTATTCTGAGATGTTTTTTTATCTCAGAGATTCATGCTTTCATCTTCTTTTACAGATGAGTAAGAGAGATCTTCTCAGTCTTGATAAAATCTATTAATATATGAAGCTCTGAGATTCTCACTCTGTACTGCTTGAGTATCTAGACTTTTTATCAGAACTGATATGATGTCTTTCTATGAGATAATACTTACAGAGAGACAGAAGTCATTATTACAGATGTAATGAAAATAATAGAAGTAAGAGAAGAGATAGATGTATAAAATCTCTCTCTTCTTCAGCTGCTTAGTGTAGTGTAGATAAGTAGTGATATCAGTCAGAGATCACACTGAAGCCTCTTTACAGAGAGAAGATGAAGGAACTGTGAGACTCTGCAGATCTAACTCAGCAGCATTCTGAGCAGGGCTCAGGCATGCTGTGAGAGAGAAACTATGAATTGAGCTTCTCAGAGTCACTGTCTCTGAAACCAAGCTCTCTCCAGGTTTCTCTTCAAATGACCATATGAAGTCATACATCACTGTATTGACTGAGAAGGGGGGCGGCGTTGCAACAGTGATAGAGGGGGCAGAGAACAGACTGAATACAGATGCACTGACTGACAGAACCACCACAGCTGCAAGAGAAGCAGGAGAAGATGTGATAATGAGAGTGATGCTCCCGCGGCTCATTGATGCTGCCGCCTTCAACCTGACTTTCTTGACAGTCATGAAGACTGCAGCCGCACCATGAAGATGTTTATTATTCACTAGAAAATGTCAGAATAAGCCTCTTATTGTCTCTCAAGAATGATGCTCTCATGCACTCACTATTGCAGATGAGAGAGAGGGAGAAAAATGTGTTACAGAGAGAGAGAGATCTTTTCAGAAAAATCCTGTCACTACTGTTAGCTTTGTTTCTAAAATACATCACTTTTGCAGAGAATTTCATACATAGAATGAAATATATTGAGAGATCTGCAAGTCACTTATTAACTATATTTTCCACATTTCAAATTAATATATAAGAAACTCACTTATCACATGTTTGATTTGAATGAAGATGAGAAAAGAAAGATCTATACAGTCAGCAGAAAAACTCATCTATTTCTTTGTATCATATGCAGTATATATACTGTTAATCAGTTGACAACTGTTGCTATATAACAAAGATAATTCCTAATTCAGTAATCTTGAGAGTATAGAAACTATGCTCTTAAAGAAGAGAATATTATCATGCTTTTAGCTGTGCTAAGACTCTGTTATGATTTCACATGACTCATTGCTTTCATGCAGATGATTTCATCTCATCTGAACTGATTTTCAATCACTCTATGACATCATTCAGATATATCATAGAAAGATTCAATTGATGAATATGAGAATCTCACTTCTATACAAGGTCAGCAGATTACTCTTTCTTAGCAATGAGATGCTGCTGAGGTATCACTTCAGTTATTCTTACTTATGAAATAAGAGAAGAGTATTCATTCATTGTCTATATAGAATAGCTAGATGCTGACTTCTCATTAAAGAAGTTAACAATTCATTTTACTTCTACTGAAATATACACAAGAGTTACTGTATGTCTTATACAATCTTCTTAGTATACTAAGTATCATATCTGTGATATTCTTGCAATAACTCTGTAGTCTATGAGCTCGCTATTCAAGCAAGATAGTCAAGCTCACTCATATGACTTCTCAAAACAACTACCTCTACGTGACGCCGCCGACTAGCCACCGCTTCGGTTCCGCCACGTTACAGATGATGTGCATTGATATCTCCTGTAATTATAGAGTTTCTTGATGAAGTTATGTTCAGAAATTCTCTATCAATTGTTCAGATATTGTTATTTTTCTTCAATGACTTTTCATTATAGATATTTATGAGCTGTATAGTATCAAACTCATTTTCTTTATCTATAATATCACTCACCAGAATATCAGAGTCAGACATGATATCAAATCTTAGATTAAATTGATATCTTGATCTCTTTCTTTTATAGATCACTACTCTTGACTTTATCTCAGACTTTTAAGATAAAAAGCAGGAGTAGCTTGAATGAGAAATATCATATCTTTACTCAGCATTAAAATTCAGCTTCTGAAGCAGTATAAAATCAACTTTTTATTCAAATGCAATTTGAAGACAAGAATAAATACAATTTGAGTTTCTATTCACATTATTTTGAATAAATGTGATTTTTAAAGAGTTTTTAAACTTTTTTTGTTATTTTTATTGTATATTCATACTAAAAGAGAGTAGAGTAGAATCTAATCACTATCATCAGATAGTAGATTATAACTGTTCTGAAAAGTAGAAATCTCAACTGCTTACATTATATCTAGTTTATCATCAGAGTCATTTCTCAATTCTCTAATCTTAACAGAAGTTTGAGAATTCAAATTCTGTTTACATTTAGCTGAAGAATTGAAGTTTGAAGACTTAGATAGTTGAGAGTTTCTTCTTTTTGAGCTTGCAGTTGTAAGTCTACTGGCTTAACTCTTCTCTTCAGTTCTAGATTGACTTTGAGCTTCATCTTTTCTTCAGTTCTTTTAAGTTCTAGAAGTAAACATAGATTCTTTTGAGCTAGATGCATGTTTTTCTTTGCAATTAGAGCACTTAAGCAGAGTATGTTGACAAATTTCACCTCTTTTTGAGCATGTTTCACATTTATGCTCACTAGTTTTATGATCTCTGGTACAGAATACACATTTTGAGTCTCTAAAACATGAGATTGTAAAGTATTCATATCTTTGACAGTTTGAACACTGTGTTTGAGCTTTGAGATTCATTCTTGAGTCTTTGTATTCATGAACTCTCATTTTCAAACCTGCTACTCTTACTTCAGAGATCTTTGACTGTTCAAGTATTTTTATATATACTAGAACAGAGGCATTTCTCCTGCTTTGTCTGAACTCAATTGAATTTAGTCATACAGACTTCTTTCTCACTTGAATAGAGTTGTATTCTTTCAATTCATTTTTAAGAAGTAGCATTCCTTCTTCACAGTCAAAAATTTCAACTGAAATATTATGAAGAATGAATTTGTCTCACTTTTCATCTCTTTCAGATAGAATTATTGTATTTAGTAAAGATTCTACTGCTGACTTTCAGAGATTCTCATTCTGAATAAGGAATTCAGCACTGAATTCAGGCATTGTAGTCAGAATGATGAAGTTTTCAAAGAATGATGGCTCAATTGAAGCTATAACTGATTTTTGAACTTTAATATCAGTCATCAACTGAGAAAAGAACTGCTGATTAATTTCATTTCTGATTCTGAAAATGAGATTTGAGTTTAGCTTGTTTCTTTGCAGAATGTCCTGATTTGAGACTTTGAGAATGAGTCTTCTATTTCTGAAGATTTGAAAGTTTTTCTCTTTTTGTATTTTCTTTTTCACTTTTCTATGAATAGAGACATGAGCAGTATTCTTCTCAGTTTTCTCAGGATTTTGAGCAGGTTTTGAGACAGCAGATTTAGAGACAGCAGATTCAGCTGCTTGAGCATATATTTTCTTCTGATTCAAAGAAGAAGAAGAAGTAGGAAAAAAGAAAGAAGAAGAGTAAGATGAAGAGTCAGTGATTATACTAGAAATTTTCAAGGTTTTTTGAACTGTGTTTGAGATTTCAAGTTTGAACTTGATCATCTTCTGTAGTTGTCTAGTCTGAGTATGAAGAATTAACAGAACTTCTTCATTCATCTCACTCAGACACTGCTTTTCAAGAATATTACTTACTTTTTCAAGTTTCTGTATTTCAAGAACTTGTTGTTTCTCTATTTCTTCTTTCTTTCTTCTCTTCAGAATTTCAATCTTAGGAATAGTATTTGAGAAAGCATCTTTTTTCACATCAACTGAGTGTATTTTTGAACTCATTGTTTTCACTCAATGAAAAGTTGATCAGACTATTTTAATTAAGATATTTCTAAGTCTGTTTTCAATTGAAAAGTTGATCAGACTGTTTCAAAAGAAGAATAAAAGACTTTTGTGTATAAAACATCTGATTTTTTTCACACTAGTTCAGTAACTAGGTTAGATTTTTGAAGAGAATCTAATAAACTAAAATTGATTTTTAAGATAAATCAATAAAATCTTTACAATCTCTTTCTTGAAATACAGTGAGGAAAAGTATGATATCAATTGATAATAAATCAGATAATATGACAGTTTTTGAGAGAAAAACTGACAAAAAATAAATCAATTTTTTGCAGAGAAATTGATTAAAACTATTCAATTTTATTCTAAATCATTCAATTCTCCTCACACAACAAGTGTGCAACTCAAATCAGTTAATAAAGAGTGTAAAAAAGAATTAAGTATTAATGAAAGCTCTTCAGTCACTGAAAAAGTAATTCTTATTTAAAAGAATATGAAATTATGACAGAAAACAACTCTGTTTTTAATTCTTTGTAAGAATATTGTGTAAAATCCAGAGAAAAACACCTTACTTTTTCAAGAGAAGTAAAAAATGATTTCTAAGATCTTTTTTTTTGCATTAACTGCTGCAGAAGAATGAGATAGAAACTGCTAAGATATGCACTACTGTATATTCTCTATCAAGACTTTCTCTCTTCAGAGTCTTGATATTATAGAGAATATAAGTCTATTTCTATATGATAATATAAATATTGCCAGCAGGATGTAGAGGAACTGGTTATTTATATCTCAAAATAGAAGACTTTGTCAATGATTATATCAATATAGAGTTAATTCTCAAATTCAATAGAAATCTAGTGTTGCTGTTCTCAATCCCTTGCAGAATCTATTGAATATTAAGGTATTAAAACTAGATTTAATATATCTCACTGTGCAGGGATCAAAGGCTCAGTCAGATCTTGAGGTATACTGATTTTATAGTTATTGATATGCTGTTGACTCATTGTCTGTTGATTATGTGCTTGATATTATCACTGAGGTATCTTTTTGTATTTTTCTGCCGGGGATGGGCCAGATTGGGAAGGGCGGTACGAGGGTGAGACTTGGCGTTGGTGTTTTGAAACATCAAAGATGGACAGGGTTTTCGCGGAGGTCACTCCTCAGATATCTCCACAACTACAGATCGGGGATCTTCCAAAATTGAGAAGATTGGTGCATACGGCTAGGTCTCTTCACCTAACAATTTGTATGGCAATTTGGCCCGGGGTTGTGGTGTGATAGGGGAGAATGGGGGATAATCCCATGCCGGAGTTCCGAACGACATCTGGTTCATGTTTGGCTGGATAACTCCACCACCACACGGGGTATGCGGTCGGCGATGGGGTCAAAATGCTCGTATGATCGAGGGCTTTTCGATAGATCTATCGGCGGGTTCTTATTCGAAAAATCGAGCGAGTTCGTGTCTGTGAGCACTTTTTTATAAGTAGGAGATTCTGTGAGATGAGTAGAGAAGTAAGTTCTTTATATAATCTGAATCACACTATCTGCAAACTCTGATAAATAGTATAAGAATTCACTATCTTCTTCATAAGTTCTCACATCTTCAGCTAGAAGTATTTTCTTATAAACAACTTATAAGTTCTAGTATCTGTAAAATGACTCACTAGAGAAGAGTTATAATATCTTTTGATAAGTTCTATATATAGAAACTCATTCATAGATATATAAATCTAGCTCTCTCTTTATAAGAGGTTATTTAAGTCTCTTTAACTCTTTATTTCTGCAGGATTGATCTCTGCTATAAGCAGTTTCTGAATATACTGAGTATATTCATTCTTCAGTTGCAGTTCAGACAATCTGAATAGAAGATCTTATGAAGACTTATACTCTGTTTTTTCTTACATCAGATCTTTCACAGTACTTCTCAAAGTTCATAAACTCTTCAGATTATAGATATCCTCTTCAAGAATTCTCACAGAGATTCTCAGAGTGTTGACTCTCAGTGTCATAGAAAGTAGTTGTACAGGCTTCTTTTCTCTCTCTTTCTTCTTCTCTCACAGAGAATTAAGAGACTCTTCAGTTAATCTCTTCATAACACTCAGTTCAAGCATTCTGTGAAGCTTTTCTGTCTTCTCTAGCTTCTCTATATCTGTTATCCTGATCTTCTTAATATAGTCTGATCTGTAAGAGAGTTCATTCACTGAGTTCTTAGTTCTCTTAATATATTCTATCTTGAATCAGAACTCACTCAGTCTCTGAGCTCAGTGAATCTGTTATTATAAGAGTTTCTTGATTGAAGTAAACTGTTGTAAGCTGTTATAATCAGTCTTAACAGTAATCACTGTTATAAGGCTCTCAAAGTAGTGATATCAGTGACAGAAGAATTTCACTATTATAAGAAGCTTCTAATTATGAATATCATAGTTGATCTCTGCAGATTGTATCTTTCATAAGAAAAAGATCACTGAAACTCAGTTCTCATTTAACTGTAGTTATAAGACTATTTCTGAAATCATAAAGAAGAAGATATCTGTCTTCAATCTGATTAAAAGTAAGAAATTAAAATAAAACAGTATCACTGTATCTGTGAATATCTATTTCAATCTTGTAAAGACTCTGTGAGCTTCTGAGATAAGAAAGTTCTTATAGTTCTCTCTTCTTAACAATCTTTTTATTCTCTATTTATAGAATGACTTCTTCTTGTTTTCACTCTTCAGTATGTTTGTAAGAGTTAAGAAGATTCTTATAAATGCAAAGATAAATCATCTATAGAAATTCACAAAGCTCAGAAAGATCTGAATCTCATAAATACTAGTTAACTCTGATTATAATAGAATAGTCTCAATCTGTGAAGATTTCATCTGAATATCATCTGTAGTAATTATATATTCTAGAAAATTAATTCAGTGAGCACTGAAGTTATACTTTATAAGCTTAATATACAGTTCTGTCTCATCTAAGATCTTTAATACACTTCATACATGCTCAGTGTGTTCTTTCTTCTTCACAGAGTACATCATCACATCATTCAGATATATTATTATGAAGATATTCAGATATGCATGAAGTGTTTTATTAATGAAAGACTGAAATACTGTAAGAGTATTAGTCAGATTAAAAGACATCACTAGATATTCAAACAATCTCAGTACAGTTCTAAAGACAGTCTTTCATTCATTCTCAGACTATATTCACAGCTGTGTATATATATTGATTATATTCAGTTGTGTGAATATGACAGCTTTTATAAGATAATTGATCACATTCTCAATCAGAGATAGAGAGTAGTGACTCTTTGTTATCTTAAAGTTCAGATTATAATAGTCTACACACAATCTGAGATCTTCATTCTTCTTCTTTATAAATATTACAGAGGCTCTCACAGAGGTCTGTGAAGATCAGATAAAGTCATTCTTCAGATTCTTCTTCATATAGATTTACAAGATCTCTGTCTTATAATGAGAGAGCTTATAGATTAGTTCTCAGAAGAGTTTCTATTCTTCTATTAAATCTATTATCAGATTCTTCTTATAATAAGAAGAAAGCTCAGCTGTCTTTACTGAGCTAAATATCTTGACAAGATCTCAGTATTTCTCTGATATCTGAAGCTCAGTTTTCATAACTACAAGATTCTCAGACACTTATAAAGTTATTATATAGATAAGCTTGTCTTCTCTAATCAACTCTGCAGTATTAACTGATTCTATCTCTGTGAGTGAGTCTGTTAACACTGATTGAAAGTATAAACCTGACTCATAGACAGCTATGTGTGAATTGTGTCTTTGAAGTTATATAAGTCTCAAGTACATATTATCTATGATATCTGTGATAATCACAGTTTCTATAAATCTTCTTCAGATTTCAGAGAGATCTTGTAATTCAAAGATGACTCTTGTGAGTTTCTCAGTTCTCAGATCTGAGTTCTCACACTCTGCTTATTATAAGAGCAGGTTCTCAGTCTTCATCTTTCAGCTCATATACTCTGTAAGCTTTAGAGACATTATAGTGATCTGAGATTCTGAGTTCATTAATACTTCTCATACTTATGAGATAACAGTACTGTGATACAGTCTCTTCTCATGAGTAAGTATTTTCATTGAGAAAGTAATAGATTCAGATGTCAGCTTCAAGATTCTTAAGAAGACTGTTGCTGACTCTGTCTGTGACTTCTCAAATTTCTATTTTAGTTTATCTGAACAGTTTATACAGAGATATTCTGATTTAGAACAGATAAAGCAGAGTCTCTTTTTCTTAGTCTCTCTATTATATACTCTATTCATAGAAGCTTATGAAGCTCTCTCTCTCTACTCAGTAGTCAGATATAAATCTCTCTGTGTCTTATCATCTTTTTCTAATAAATCTGTTCTCTGTTATTCTGACTCTTACAGAGTCAGTCAGTGATTCACTCTTTATAAGTCTGTAACTCTCACAGTGATCTGTAAGTGATAAATGAAAGTTATCAGTTTCTTCAGAATCAAGAACTTAGAGTCTTACTCAATGAGCTTATTCTATATATCTTTATTCAGCTTCTTTATAAACATCATCATTCAGATCTTATTTCAGAACCCTGTTTTCACAGATTTCAATTCATATTATAATTTTATGAAGTGCTATGAGTAGTCTTTATCAGATTTCTCATCTCTTTTTCTAATATTAATAATCACAGTTCAGATATTCTCTGTTCAGCTCACAGAGTCTCTTAACTTATTCTCTAGATAGGTCTTAAGAACAGATCAGCAGAATCTCTTATAATCATTCTCTAGATAATTCAGTCAGTTTTTAACTTCAGTGTAATAGAGATCTGTTATTATATAGATAACAGCTTCTTCATCTTTCATATCACACAGTCAGGCTTCTAAGTCAATTTTAAATACAAACTCATAAAAGCTTTTATAGATTGTAATTTGATAAGTGATCTTAAGTGATTGCAGCTTAAGAAAGTTTCTTTTCAGTTTATAAGTATCTCTGAAGATCATGTCTAGAGACTCAGTTCAAGAGTGTTTACAGACAGTAAGCATTTCTTGTAGAAAAATAGCTTGATTCTGTGAGAGATGCTCAAGAATGTTCTTCACTAAGATTAATTCATTTGTGAGTTCAGAGAGTTCCTCTGTTACAGATGCAGAGAATGATGTCTTATAAGTGATTAATAAGTTCTCTGAGACTTCTTCTATGAGAGTTATTCATGATTCAGATGACTGCTTCTGAGTGTCTACAGTAGAGTTCACAGAGATTGAAGTATGCAAGTTTCTAGTTCTTTCAGTCATAACAGGTGATTACTGACTAACTGAGCTTGAAATGTAAGAATAAGCACTCACAGACAATTATTCAGGTGTTTGCAGCTTGATGTGATATATACTGTTAACTACTAGAAGTATTCATGATAGAAAGATAAAATGTAGAGATTAAATGTATAATAATATTCAAGCTGAGTTGTGAATAGTATTCATGAACTTCAGTCTATATAGTTGTGTGTAGTCAAGGGCCGCTAGCTCTATTAATTACGTGAGAGATAGGAATAGAGATAAAGAATCTGTGAGAAGTGAGATTTCTTACAATTTCATTATTGAGAATGATATTAAATAAGATTATGAAATCATTTCTCACTTACATAATATCATAACATAGTACTCATTTGTTGAAAATTCAATAGAGAGTGTTATTAAATATCATTACTTTTCTAAACATAGATTATAATTTATATAATTTTAATTATAAAAAAAATATAAAATACAAAAAAAAATAAAAAATAAAAAATAAAATAAAAACAAGAAAAAATCACAATAAAAAAAAAGAGAAAGAAAAAAAAATAAAAGTGAAAGAAAAAAATAGAAAATAAAAATAAAAAAAAATCAAGATTACAGAGCTACAGCATCTTTAAAATACTTACTTCTCAGAGTCTTTATAATATTTATTATCAATTATATATCTCTCACAGTGAGAGTAACATGTCTGTAATGAGTTATTATCTTAACATCATCTAATAAATAATAAGTATATATATATATAAATGTGAATAATTAGAAAATATACACTTAAAAAGTATGATCAGAGTGAACTCTGCTGTCACTTGAATAATATTAAGAATAGAACACTGAAATCAATGATTTCTCTCATCAATTTCACAGACAAGATATATGAAGATGATCTTAAGAAATATAAGATCTCTTAACTTCTGATAAAAACAGATCTCACAGAGAGACTCTATTTTCATAATATCAGAGACTGAGTATTACTAAAAAGTATTACTTTTATATAATATACATACACTTACTGCAGTAATTCACTCTCTATATATATAATCAAGAGTTGCAGCTTTCTCACACTGCATGACTCTCTCTGAGATGCTGTCATCAGTTTAATTTATACAGTCTTTCAGTTCAGTACACACTGTGTATATACAGTTCTGCATACTGAGACTGTGTTGATTATTATAACCTGGCATGATACTTGCTTTTCATAGGCTATATTTCATTTGAGAGAGAAAGAGAAAGATATGACTGTTGTTTTATTAAGAGAGAAATGAATAATTAGTATTATTAAATATAATTTAATTCATCTGCATTTAAAATTTAATTAGTCTATACTCTTTAATTTGAGAGTTTCTAAGAGTGTTTTAATAGTTTTCATATCAGCTTGAACTTAGTGATGAATTGAAGAAGAAGAGAAAAGAGAGAAGAAAGAAATAAGAATAACTTATCTTTATAATATAAAAACAGAGAATTGCTGCAATTATTCTCTTTAGTAATAAAGATCTGTTTTCTGCATGTATCTCTGATATAGATTGTATAATAACTGTATACAAAGAATATCAACACTGTATGTATTGAATAAAAATGATATTACTATGCAACACTGTAGCTGTTTTCATATATCTCTGAAAGCTGTTAATATTTTCTTTATCTCTTTATATTTAATAAGTCAGTAATATATTTCAGTGCACTTTCTCTTTTATTATCATTATTATTATTATTATCATCATTATCATCATTAACATTATCACTATCATCATTATCATTATCATCATCATTATTATTATTATTATCATTATTATCATATCATTTCTAGCTATCTTTTCTGTCTTCACCTCTCTTCAATGATTACTGAAATTAATTATATCATTCTTCTTTAAATATTCTGCGGTTCTGCAGACCATCAAGGCGCGTGAGCATCATTACAGATTGAAGAGAGAGAAGAAGAAGATGTTTAAGTGAGAGAAGACAGATTATAAGAAATATTATAATATCTTAAAGAGGCTTTATAAGAGAGTAGAATGATAATGAGTTTAAGTAACACTTCTAATAGATTTAGACTGAACTAAGTATAGAAATAATGCAGATGACACTGTCTGTGAGAGATTGAAGAAGAAGATAGTGAAGAGTCTCATACAGTAGTAATAAGATTAGAAGAAGTTCTGAGAATAATTTGAGTTCAAGATAAAGAGAGAGAGAGAGAAGAAGAGTGTTACTACAAATAAGCAGCAGTAGAAGCAGATTAAGAGAGTGTTAAAGTGAGAGAAAAAGATGTTAAAACTGATAAGTATTTTACTTATTAAGAGATAATGATTTTTGATAACATCTCTGTTCTCTAATTGATTAGCAGAAGCTGGCAGAGAAGAAGAGAATTAAGATCTTATTCAGGTCTCAAATGCACTTCATGATTCAGAATATTGAGAAGATAGTTCTGCTCTCTGAGCATGTCAATCTGCTTACTGCTGAGATGGAACCTGAGACAGCAGATCAGAAAATGCAGGATTTTGAGATACAGATTAATCTGACTGAGAGAAAGCAGTGAAAACTCTTTTCTGAAAAGAGAGCAGAGAGAGATTTTGAGATGATTATCATCTCAGATGAGAAGAAGAAGAAGAAGAAGAAGAAGAAGAAGTGAATTATGAAGAATGATAAGAAGAATAAGAAAGAGAAGAAGTAGATTTTTTTCTTTTTATATTAATTAGTTATAAGTTTAAGTTTTTAATTATTAATAATTAAAATTGATTTTAAGTTTTCAAAAATTATTGTACAAGTTGTAATCAAGTCAGGAATGATATATATATATATATATATTCAACTATCATGATTCACAAATCACTATAATGTATAAGTATCAACATTTTTTCAACATTAATATTCATAATATTAATATATTTTTAATAATATTATCTAATAATATAATTTGATAACACTCTCTTTCACAATATTAATCTATTTCAAGAAATATGACAGAGATTAATCAAGATTATTTATTTACTTTTATACATCAATAATATTCAATCTGAGTTAGTACTAAAATTATAACTAAGCTAAGAAACAAGATTATTTTCTCTTATATTAATTCTTCTTACACACATCAGTGATCAGTTATTGAAAATAAATTATCATCTTTCTTAAATTATTATTATATCTTCTGAATTCACTTCTTTCACTTCTTTTACTTCTATTGAAGATTCATAAACTCTTTAAAAATAACTGTAAATCACAAAGTCTATATTATTTACAATTCAATACAGAATGCTCTTTCAATTATAATGAATAATCACTTCATTCTTCACATCTGATTTCAGGTCATGAAATTTATGAGAAACTTAACACAAATACTGAGATGAACTATGAAATAATTATTAATAGATTGTATTGCAGATTACTGAAGAGTCATCTCTCTACTACAATCACTGCAACTTCATTCAGAAACATATATTATAAACTGATTATAGCTCTAAAGAAAGTTTCTAACATCTGAAGTCATCAGAATACAGATAATAAAAGAAAAATAATCAGAAAATTACTACTGAGCTGATAAGTTACTCTATCAGATAATAATTTTTGATAATACTAACTTTCTAATTTGAAGAAAATTATATGAAAACAATCACATATCAGTACTCTGATTTCATAACTCTTATCTGATAACTTTCATGAATAATTACTTTATATGTATATATCTCTGAATCTTTCTCTTTAATCAATTGAAAATCCTGAATTCTGAACACTTCTTCAAATACTTAATTTAAATCTTTATATTTCACATCAATTCTGTCTTCAGTTCAATCTTAAGACATACTATAAAGTTAATATATAATATCTAGAATCAGAGTTGAAGAATTATCAAAGAGTGTCTCTTACAGTGAATGCATGAACTAGTATAAATAATCTTGCATTTATAAGAGTTACATGTTATTACATTGATAAGAACTGAACTTATCAAGAGATATTAATTGAATTTAAATCATTAATCAGTAGTCATACTGAGAATTATATAGCAGAGATATTAATAACTGTGATTAAATATAACTATTGAGATATTAGTCTCAGTCTTCTTATAATTATAACTGATAATGCTGTGAATAACTATACTATGATAAAGAGCTTGAAGTAAAAATTGACTTTGCATTTCTGAAATGATAAACAAGGTCATATTCTCTGTATTACTCATGTGATTCAACTTGTGATACAAACACTGATAAAGAATCTTAACATTGAGACAAAGAATAATAAGATAACTGATTCTTGAAATGAGAATAAGATGAAAGTGATTACTCAAGTAACTTTTACATTCACTTTGTAAAAGATAATGTTTTTTAACAACACTTTTTGATATTACTTTTTGATAATACTTTTTAATAATACTACTGTTAATTTTGAATAGATTGACTAATAATTTAAATATCACAGATTTGAAATATTATTAATGTGATTTGTATCTTCTCTAAATAATAACAATGATTTCATGATATTTAATAAATAAACAAATCAGTCACACTACTGAATATGATACAGAATATTAGAATACAGTGAAGTTCAATATATAAGATGAGTGTTCAGACTCTTTAATTATGTCAGATAATTGATCATTAAGTGCAATACTCTGATCAGAAAAAGATTCAAATATTGAAACTTTTTGATATAAAGTGAACTTAGTTGAAATATGTGATTGATTTACTGTTTCAGTTTTATAAGATAATAAAGATAGTCTCAATCACTCATACATCAATGCTGCAGTGAGTCTGATAAGTGTATAACAGTGTATTTACTCATCTTAAGAAGCAGTTGAATCACTCAAAAAGAAATTCAGTCTGAGATAATTCTATAGTGCAGGCTATTATTACTGTAAGAAATAAACTGGTATATTACTACAGCAAAACTGAACAATCTTTTACAGAGTACTATACTGTAGCAGCTCTACTAGATCTCTCTTATTAAGTTAATATCTACAATTCTCAAGATTGAATAGAGAAGGAATAAAACTTATATATCAAATTAATCTCAGACTACTACAATGTCAAATATCAGAGATTTGAATGAGTAGATGTTTGAGATGTGAAGACAGTGAAATATAATTCTCTAGTAAGTAATAATCTTTGATAACACTTCATATCTCATAGAACTATAATACTAACTTTGAAACATAACTTGCATACATTGATTACAATCAAAAATCAGACAAAACTACATACTTGTAAAACTGAATTTAACTGCTATTTTCAAGATAATCTGATGAATTTACACATCAAATCAATTCTAGAGTTATGAAAAATTGTTGAGAGTATATATTCAACTGTTACACTGATAATATATGATATTCTGACAATTTCATTGACAGAGGTGAGAATGAAGTGAAAGTTCAACTCAAGTCAAGATATTTATCACTATCACTGAGAATAATTATAAGAAGAAACAATCAAGAAACTCATGATTGTAAAATATGAAATTATCAGATAGTTTAATATCTCTGATCACAGTATATCAAAGAAGTGTAGTTTTTATGAGAAAGTGAAGAATAAACTTATATAAGAATGTATTTAGTTATTTCATGAGTATTATCAATAATTGTTATCAAATTCTGATTATATAAATAATCACTGAATGAATTAAATGAGACTGATTTTAATCTTCAGTCTCAGTCTCATTCTGATTTTGAAAGAATGATCATCTTTCACAGTTTATTCTGAGAAATTACTCTCATTTTACTGTTCTTGAATTAAATCTGGTCATTTTTCATATCATTTCTCTCAGAAATGATCCATTTTCAGATTTTTTTGAGGCTTGATTCTGGTGAAACTCACGTCAAGAAATGTATGAGACCAGATTAAATGAGATCAAATGTGAAATTCATGATCTTACCGGCCAGTCTATCTCTCACAGTAAATGCATGAACTAGTATAAATAATCTTACATTTATAAGAGTTCTATATTATTACATTGATGAGAACAGAACTTATTAAGAGATATTAATTGAATTTAAATCATTGATCAGTAGTCATACTGAGAATTATATAACAGAGATATTAATAACTGTGATTAAAAATGACTATTAAGATATTAGTTTCAGTCTTCTTATAATTACAACTGATAATGCTGTGAATAACTACACTATGATGAATAGCTTGAAGTAAAAATTGACTTTGTATTTCTGAAATGATAAACAAGATCATATCTTCTATATTACTCATGTGATTTAACTTGTAATGCAAACACTGATAAAGAATCTTAATATCAAGATAAAGAATAATGAGATAACTGATTCTTGAGATGAGAATAAGATGAAAGTGATTACTCAAGTAACTTTTATATTTTACTTTATAAAAGATAATATTTTTTGACAATACTTTTTGATATTACTTTTTAATAACATCTTTTGATAATACTACTGTTAATTTTGAATAGATTGACTAATAATTTAAATATCACAGATTTGAAACATTATTAATACAATTTATACCTTCTCTAAACAATAACAATGATTTCATGATATTCAATAAATAAATAAATCAGTCACATCACTGAATATAATACAGAATGTTAGAATATAATGAAGTTCAATATATAA
Source organism: Blastomyces dermatitidis ER-3 (assembly GCF_000003525.1). NCBI lineage: Eukaryota > Fungi > Ascomycota > Eurotiomycetes > Onygenales > Ajellomycetaceae > Blastomyces > Blastomyces dermatitidis. Next base: position 642,670 of record NW_025544782.1, on the reverse strand, counting down.
GATAACTGTTCAGACTCTTTGATTATATTAGATGATTGATTATTGAGTATAACACTCTGATTGAGAAAAGATTCAGACATTGAAACTTTCTAATATAAAGTGAACTCAGTTGAAATATATAATTGATTTACTGTTTCAGTTTTATAAGACAATAAAGACAGTCTCAATTACTTATACATCAATGCTGCAGTCAGTCTGAAGAATGTATAACAGTTTATTTACTTATATTAAGAAACAGTTAAATCACTCAAAAAGAAATTCAGTCTGAAATAATACTATAGCACAGACTATTATTACTGTAAGAGATAAACTAGTATATTATTACAGTAAAACTGAACAATCTTTTACAGAGTACTATGCTATAGTAGCTCTACTAAATCTCTCTTATCAAGTTAATATCTACACTTCTCAAGATTGAATAGAGAAGAAATGAGACTTATATATTAAATTAGTCTGAGACTACTATAATATTAACTATCAGAGATTTAAATAAGCAGATATTAGAGATGTGAAGACAGTGAAATACAATTCTCTAATAAGTAACAATCTTTGATAATGCTTCATATCACATAGAACTATAATACTAACTTTAAAACAGAACTTATATATATTGATTATAACTGAAAATCAGGTAAAACTATATACTTGTAAAACTGAATTTAACTGCTATCTTCAAGATAATTTAATAAATTTACACATTAAATTAATTCTAGAGTTATGAAAAATTGTTAAGAGTATATATTCAACTATTGTACTGATGACACATAATATTCTGACAATTTCATTGACAGAGATGAGAATGAAGTGAAAGTTCAACTCAAGCTAAGATATTTATCACTATCATCAGAAACAATTATAAGAAGAAATAATTAAGAAACTCATAATTATAAAATATGAAATTATCAGACAGTTTAATATCTCTGATCACAGTATATCATAGAAGTGTAGTTTTCATAAGAAAGTGAAGAATAAACTTGTATAAGAATGTATTTAGTTGTTTCATGAGCATTATCAATAATTGTCACTAAATTCTGATTATATAAGTAATCACTGAATAAACTGAATGAGACTGAATTTAATCTTCAGTCTCAGTCTCATTTTGATTTTGAAAGAATAATTATCTTTCACAGTTTATTCTGAGAAATTACTTCTATTTCACTGTTCTTGAATTAAATCTGATCATTTTTCACATCATTTCTCTCAGAAATGATTCATTTTCAGATTTTTTTAAGGCTTGATTCTAGACTGGCCGGCGGGACCATGAATTTCACATTTGGTCCCATTTGGTCTGATCTCATACATTTCTTGGCGTGAGTCCCACCAGAACCAAGCCTCAAAAAAATCTGAAAATGGATCATTTCTGAGAGAAATGGTGTGAAAAATGACCAGATTTAATTCAAGAACAGTGAAATGAAAGTAATTTTCCAGAATAAACTGTGAAAAATGATCATTCTTTCAAAATCAGAATGAGACTGAGACTGAAGATCAAAATCAGTTTCATTTAATTCATTCAGTGATTGCTTATATAATCAGAATTTGATAATGATTATTGATAACACTCATGAAACAACTAAATACATTCTTGTACAAGTTTATTCTTTACTTTCTCATGAAAACTACACTTCTCTGATATACTGTGATCAGAGGTATTAAACTGTCTGATAATTTCATATTTTACAATCATGAGTTTCTTGATTGTTTCTTCTTGTAATTGTTCTCAGTGATAGTAATAAATATCTTAACTTGAGTTGAACTTTCACTTTATTCTCACCTCTGTCAATGAAATTGCTAGAATATCATGTATCATCAGTGTAACAGTTGAATATGTACTCTCAACAATTTTTCATAACTCTAGAATTGATTTAGTGTGTAAATTTGTCAGATTATCTTGAAGATAGTGATCAAATTCAGTTTTATAAGCATGTAGTTTTGCCTGATTTTCAGTTGTAATCAATGTATACAAGTTCTGTTTCAAAGTTAGTATTATAGTTCTATGTGATATGAAGTGTTATCAAAGATTGTTACTTACTAGAGAATTATATTTCACTGTCTTCATATCTTGAATATCTGCTTATTCAAATCTCTGATAGTTAGCATTGTAGTAGTCTTGAGCTAATTTAATATATGAGTCTTATTCCTTCTCTGTTCAATCTTGAGAAGTGTAGATATTAACTCAATGAGAAAGATCTAGTAGAGCTGCTACAGTATAGTACTCTGTAAAAGATTGTTCTGTTTTGCTGTAGTAATATACTAGTTTATCTCTTACAGCAATAATAGCCTGTGCTATAGCATCATCTCAGACTGAATTTCTTTTTAAGTGATTTAACTGCTTCTCAAGATAAGTAAATAAACTGTTATACACTCACCAGACTGACTGCAGTATTGATATATGAGTGATTGAGACTATCTTTATTATCTTATAAAACTGAAACAGTAAATCAATCACATATTTCAACTGAGTTCACTTCATATTAGAAAGTTTTAATATCTGAATCTTTTCTCAATCAGAGTATTGCACTCAATGATCAATCATCTGATACAATCAAAGAGTCTGAACAGTCATCTTATATATTGAACTTCACTGTGTTCTAACATTCTGTATCATATTCAGTGATATGACTGATTTATTTATTTATTGAATATCATGAAATTGTTGTTATTGTTTAGAAGAGGTATAAATTGCATTAGCAATGTTTTGAATCTATGATATTTAAATTATTAGTCAATCTATTCAAAATTAACAGTAGTGTTATCAAAAAGTGTTATCAAAAAGTAATATCAAAAAGTATTATTAAAAAACATTATCTTTTGTAAAGTGAATATAAAAGTTACTTGAGTAATCACTTTCATCTCATTCTTATCTCAAGAATCAGTCATCTCATTATTCTTCATCTCAATGTTAAGATTCTTTATCAGTGTTTATATCACAAGTTGAATCACATGAGCAATGCAGAGAATATGACCTTGTTTATCATTTCAGAAATGCAAAGTCAATTTTTGCTTCAAGCTCTTCATCATAGTGTAGTTATTCACAGCATTATCAGTTGTAATTGTAAGAAGACTGAGACTAATATCTCAATAGTTATTTTTAATCACAGTCATTAATACCTCTGTTATATAATTCTCAGTATAACTACTGATCAATGATTCAAATTCAATTAATGTCTCTCAATAAGTTCAGTTCTCATCAATGTAATAACATATAACTCTCATAAATGCAAGATTGTTTGTACTAGTTTATGCATTCACTGTGAGAGACACTCTTCAATGATTCTTCAACTCTGATTCTAGATATTGTATATTGACTTTGTAGTATGTCTTGAGATTGAACTGAAGACAGAATTGATGTGAAATATAAAGATTTGAATTAAGTATTTAAAGAAGTGTTCAGAATTCAGAGTTTTCAATTGATTAAAGAGAAAGATTCAGAGATATACATATACAAAGTAATTATTCACAGAAGTTATCAGATGAGAGTTGTGAAATCAGAGTACTGATACAGAGTCATTTTCACATAATTTTCTTCAAATTAGAAAGTTAGTGTTATCAAAAATTGTTATCTGATAGAGTAACTTATCAGCTCAGTAGTAATTTTCTGATTATTTTTCTTTTATTGTCTGCATTCTGATGACTTCAGATATCAGAAAATTTCTTCAGAGTTATGATCAGTTTATGATGAATATTTCTGAATAAAGTTGCAGTAATTACAGTAAAGAGATAACTCTTCAGTAATCTACAATACAATCTGTTAATAATTATTTCATAGTTCATCTTGATATTTATATTGAGTTTTTCATAAATTTCATGGCCTGAAATCAGATGTGAAGAATGAAGTGATTATTCATTATAATTGAAAGAGAGTATTCTGTGTTGAATTATAAATAATGTAGACTTTGTAATTCACAGTGATTTTTTAAAGAGTTTGTGAATCTTCAATAGAAGTAAAAGAAGTGAAAGAAGTGAATTTAGAAGACATGATAATAATTTGAGAAAGATAACAATTTATTTTCAATAACTGATTACTGATGTGTGTAAGAAGAATTAATATAAGAGAAAATAATCTTGTTTCTTAGCTTAGTTATAATTTTAGTACTAACTCAGATTGAATATCATTGATATATAAAAGTAAATAAATAATCTTGATTAATCTCTGTTATATTTCTTGAAATATATTAATATTATGAAAGAGAGTATTATCAAATTATGTTATTAAATAATATCATTAAAAATATATTAATATTGTGAATATCAATGTTGAAAAAATGTTGATACTTATACATTATAGTGATTTATGAATCATGATAGTTAAATATATATATATATATATATCATTTCTGACTTGATTACAACTTGTACAATAATTTTTGAAAACTCAAAATCAATTTTAATTATTAATAATTAAAAACTTAAACTTATAACTAACTAATATAAAAAGAAAAAAATCTACTTCTTCTCTTTCTCATTCTTCTTATTATTCTTCATAATTTACTTCTCATTCTTCTTCTTCTTCTTCTTCTTCTTCTTCTCCTTCTTCTCATCTGAGATGATAATCATCTTAAAATCTCTCTCTGCTGCCTTCTCAGAGAAGGGTTCTCACTGCTCTTCTTCAGCCAGGTCAATCTGTATCTCAAAATCCTGCATTTCCTGGTCTGCTGCCTCAGGTTCCACCTCAGTGATAAGCAGATTGACATGCTCAGAGAGCAGAACTATCTTCTCAATGTTCTGAATCATGAAGTACATTTGAGACCTGAACAAGGCCTCAATTCCCTTCTTCTCTGTCAGCTTCTACTAATCAATTAGAGAACAGAAGTATTATCAAAAATTGTTATCTCTTAATAAAAAACTTATCAGTTTTGACTTCTTTATCTCTTATTTCAATATCTTCTCAATCTTCTTCTGCTGCTGCTTATTTACAGTAATACTCTTCTTCTCTCTCTCTCTCTTCATCTTAGTCTTAAATCATTCTTAAGACTTCTTCTGATCTCATCACTGCTATATAAGGCTCTTCACTGTCTTCTTTTTCAATCTCTCACAAGCAGTGTTATCTGTATTATTTCTATACTTAGTTCAGTCTAAATCTATCAGAAGTGTTACTTAAAATCATTATTATTCTGCTTTCTTACAGAGCCTCTTCAAGACATTATAACATGTCTTGTAATCTGTCTCTTCACACTTAAATGTCTTCTTCTTCTCTCTCTTCAATCTGTGACAGTGCTCACGCGCCTTGATGATCCGCAGAACCGCAGAATATTTGAAGAGAAATAACATGATTGATTTTGATGAGTGTTAAGAGAGAGTGAAGACAGGCAATGATATAATGATAATGATAATGATAATGATGATAATGATGATGATGATAATAATAATGATAATAATAATAATGATGATGATGATGATAATGATAGTAATGATGATGATAATGATGATGATGATGATGATGATGATGATGATGAAAGAGAAAGTGTATCAGAATATATTATTAACTTACTAAACATAAAGAGATAAAGAAACTATTAACAGCTTTCAGAGATGTACAGAAACAGCTACAGTGTTGCATAGCAACATTATCTTCATTCAATACATGCACTATTGATATTCTTTGTATGCATTTATCATATAATCTATATCAGAAATACATACAGAAAACAGATCTTTATTACTAGAGAGAATAATTACAGTGATTCTCTGTTTTTATATTATAAAGATAAGTTATTCTTATTTCTTTCTTCTCTCTTTTCTCTTCTTCTTCAACTCATCACTAAGTTCAAGCTGGTATGAAAACTATTAAAATACTCATAGAAACTCTCAAATTGAAGAGTATAAACTAATCAAATTTTAAATGCAGATGAATCAAAATAATTCAATAATACTAATTATTCATCCCTCTCTCAATAAAACAACAGTTATGTCTTTTCCCCCCCTCTCAAATGAAACATGACTCGCGAAAAGTGAGTACCACGCCAGGCCATAATGGCCAACACAGCCTCAGTATGCAGAGCTGCATATGCACAGCATGTGCTGAACTGAGAGACTGCATGAGTTGTAAACTGACAGCAGCATCTCAGAGAGAGCTGTGTGATGTGAGAAAGCTGCAACTCTCAGTCACATGTGCAGAGAGTGAATCATTGCAGTAAGTGCATATGCATTGCATGAAAGTAATGCTTTTTGATAATACTCAGTCTCTGATATCATGAAAATAGAGTCTCTCTGTGAGATTCATTTTTACTAGAAGTTGAGAGATCTTATATTTCTCAAGATTATCTTCACACACCTTGTCTGTGAAATTGATGAGGAAAATTATCAATTTCAGTGTTCTGTTCTTGATGTCATTCAAGTGACAGCAGAGTTCACCCTGGTCACACTTTTTAAGTGTATGTTTTCTAATTATTCACATTTATACAGATATATACTGATTATTTGTTAGATGATGTTAAGACAATAGCTCATCACAGCTGTGTTATTCTCACTGTGAGAGATACATAATTGATAATAAACATTGTAAAGACTTTGAGAAGTGAGTATTTTAAGAGTGCTGCAGTTCTGTAATCTTGATTTTTTTTATTTTTATTTTTTATTTTTTTCTTTTTCTATTCTTTTTTTTTTTTTTTAATGTGATTTTTTCTTATATTTGTTTTGTTTTTTGTTTTTTGTTTTTTTTTATATTTTATGTTTTTTTCATAATTAAAATTATATAAATTATAATCTGTGTTTAGAAAAGTAATGATATTTAATAACACTCTCTGTTGAATTTTCAACAAATGAGTACTATGTTATGATATTATGTAAGTGAGAAGTGATTTCATAATCTCATTTAATGTTATTCTCAATAATGAGATCAGAATGAAAATGTGACTAAGAATTCAAACATATTCTTTATTCAGAACTAGATTTTTATTTGAAAAGTAAATCTGAGATCTTTAATATTTGAAATAATGTGATTTGAAATCAATGTGATTGTAACGTTGCGGAATCGAAGCGGTGGCTAGTTGGCGGTGACATGTAGAGGTAGTTGTTTGAGAAGCTGTATAAGTGAGCTTAACTATCTTGCTTGAATAGTGAGCTCATAGGCTACAGAGTTATTGTGAGAATATCACAGATATAATACTTAGTATACTAAGAAGATTGTATAAGACACACAGTAACTCTTGTGTATATTTCAGTAGTAGTAAAACAAATCACTGACTTCTTTAATAAGAAGTCAGTATCTAGCTATTCTATATAGATAATGAGTGAATACTCTTCTCTCATTTCATGAGTGAGAATAACTGAAGTAATACCTCAGCAGCATCTCATTGCTAAGAAAGAGTAATCTGCTGATCTTATATAGAAGTGAGATTCTTATATTTATTAATCAGATCTTTCTATGATATATCTAAATAATATTATAGAGTGATTAAAAACTGATTTAGATGAGATGAAATTATTCACATGAAAGTGATGAGTCATGTGAAACTGTAACAGAGTCTTGATATGACTGAGAGTATAACAATACTCTTCTCTTTAAGAGTATAGTCTCTATACTCTCAAGATTACTGAATTAGAAATTATCTTTGTTATATAATAATGATTATCAACTGATTTGATAGTGCATGTGCTGTGTGTGATACAAAGAAATAGATGAGTTTTTCTACTGACTGTATAGATCTTTCTTTTCTTATCATCATTCAAATCAAATATATGATAAGTGAGTTCCTTATATATCAATTTGAAATGTGAGAAATGTAGTTAACAAGTGACTTACAGATCTTTCAATATATTCTGTTCTATATATGAAATTCTCTGCAAAAGTGATATATTTTAGAGACAAAGCTAACAGTAGTGACAGGATTTTTTGAAAAGATCTCTCTCTCTGTGAAACATTTTTCTTTCCCTTTTCTCAATTGCAACAGTAAGTGTATGAGAGTATTGTTCTTGAAGAACAATCAAGAGCTTATTCTGATGTTTTCTAGTGAGTAATAAATGTCTTTGTGATGCAGTGATAATCTTCATAACTGTTGAGAAAGCCAGGTTGAAGGTGAAGATAACAGTGTCAATGAGCTGCAGAAGCTTCACTCTCATTATTACATCTCCTTCTTCTCCTACTTCTTTTACAGCTGCAGTGATAGTCACTGTGCCTTGCAGTGAGATGTCATCTCTTCTGTCAGTCAGTTTGTTCATGTTCAGTTCATTCTCTGCCTCTCTCACTGTCATTGCAACACTGCTTCCCCCCCCAGTCAATACAGTGACATATGACCCTGTGTGATCATTCAGAGAGAAATCTGAAGAGAGCTTGATTCTGAAGACAGTGACTCTGAGAAGTCTAATCTGTAGTTCCTCTTCTGCAGCACACCTGAGTCCTGCTCAGAATGCTGCTAAGTTGAGTCTGCAGAGTTCTGTGATTCCTTCATCTTCTCTCTGTGAGAAGGCTTCAGTGCAGCCTCTGATCAGTACTGCTACTTGTCTGCACTGTACTAAGCAGCTGAAGAAGGAGAGGATTTTATACATCTGCTTCTTCTCTTACTTCTGTTATTTCTATTATATCTGCAATAATGACTCCTGTCTCTCTATAAGTATTATCTCACAGAAAGATGTTATGTCAGTTCTGATAAGAAGTTTAGATACTCAAGCAGTACAGAGTGAGAGTCTCAGAGCTTCAAGTATTGATAGATTCTATCAAGGCTGAGAAGATCTCTCTTACTCATCTGTAAAAGAAGATAAAAGCATGAGTCTCTGAGATGAAAAAACACCTCAGAATAACTGATCTTAAGAAGAGATCAGTCAGTACTACTGTTAAAAGTATCATAAAGACTAATCACTGATTGAAGAGAATCTCACTTTAACTGAAGCAGATGACTGAGATGCTTTGTAAGTTAATAAGTTAATATTTTATACATTTCTCATGTTCTTCTGTGATACTGCAGTGCTAACTTCTCAGCAGATAAAGATATCAGTGCTGAAGACTTCAACAGTGAAGAATGAGTTTGATAAGAATGTGATTATTAATGAGTAGGCTCTGAGATTTCTTCTTTTTACTTTTTCAGCAGGCTGCAGCCTCATTAGATTAGCAGCAGCTCACAGATCAATTAATATTAATCTTTTTATTAATTTCAAATATTTCTTTCTTTTCCTTATTAATCACTTCAGGAATTTTACACTTGTGTAGTCTCATTAAACTTCTAAAAAACTCTTTGAAAGAAAATAGAAGAAGAGTGCTACAGAGTCTACAAGATATCAGCTCATCACTGTGAGATTATCTCTAAAAAACTCTTTAAGAAAATAAGAAGTCTCAAGCAGCATTTCTTGTCCAACATCTCTGATATGTAACAGAGTGATCTCTACTAGCTGTCTCATAGATTGCAATCTCTTTCTCAGCATTTTTCAAATACTTAAGTAATTCTCATGAATTCTCTAATAATGAATAATCTTGTAAGAAATCCCGCTCCTCGCGGATTCTTTACCTCTATTCCTATCTCTTGTGTAACCAATAGGGCTAGCGGCCCTTGGCTACACACAACTATATAGACTGGAGTTCGCGAATACTATTCACAACTCAGCTTGAATGCTATTATACATTTGACCCCTACATTTATCTTTCTACCGTGAACACTTCTAGTAGTTAACAGTACATATCATGTCAAGCTGCAAACACCTGAATAATCGCCTGCGAGCACTTATTCTTACATTTCAAGCTCAGTCAGTCAGCAACCGCTCATTATGACTGGAAGAACTAGAAACTCATGTGCTTCAACCCCTGCGAACCCTACTGCAGGCACCCAGGAGCAGCCACCCGAACCATGGATAACCCCTGTGGAAGAAGTCTCAGAGGACTTACCAATCACTCGCAGGACACCATTCTCTGCATCTGTGACAGGGGAACCCTCTGAACCCACAAATGAACCAATCTCAGTGAAGAACATTCTTGAGCACCTCCCGCGGGATCAAGCTATTTTTCTACAAGGAATGCTTACTGTCTGCAAACACTCTCAAACTGAGTCTCTAGACATGATCTCCAGAGACACTCATGAACTGAAAAGAAACTTCCTCAAGTCACAACCACTTAAGGCCATCTATCAAACCACAATCTATAAAAGCTTTTGTGAGTTTGTATTTGAAATTGACTTGCAAGCCCGGCTGTGTGACATGAAAGATGAAGAAGCTGTCATCTATGTGATGACAGGCCTCTATTACACTGAAGCCAAGAACTGGCTGAATCATTTAGAGAATGATCATGAGAGATTCTGATGATCTGTTCTCAAGACCTATCTAGAGAACAAGTTGAGGGACTTCACAAGCCAGACAGAGAACACCTGGGCTGTAATCATCAATATTAGAAAAAGAGATGAGAAATCTGATGAAGACTACTCACAGCACTTCATGGAATTGTGGTGTGAATTGAGACCTGTGAAAACAGGGCCCTGAAACAAGACCTGAATAATGATATTCATGAAGAGACTGGATAAAGACATGCAGAACAAGCTCATTGAGCAAGACTCTAAGTCCTTGACCCTGAAGAAACTGATGACTCTCATTCATCACTTGCAGATCACTGTGAGAGCCACAGACCTGCAGAGAGTGAATCATTGACCAGCCCTGCAAGGGCCAGGACAACAGAGAACAGGTTTGTCAGGAAAAGATGACAAGACACAGAGAGATTCATGTCTGACTGCTGAGCAGAGAGAGAGAGCTTCACAAGCTCCTGTGAACAGAGTGCATAACAGAGAGACTAAGAAAAAGAGACTCTGCTTCATCTGTTCTAAATCAGGATATCTCCGCGCAAACTGTCCAGACAAATCAAAATAGGAATTTGAGGAGTCATGGACAGAGTCAGCAACAGCCTTCTTAAGGGTCTTGAAGCTGACACCTGAATCTGTTGCTCTCTCAATGAAAATGCTTGCTCATGGGGAGAGACTGTGCCACAGTGCTGCTGCCCCGCAAGCATGGGAAGCATTGGTGAACTCAGGATCCCAGGTCACTGTGATGTCCCTAAAGCTCACAGAGTGAATGAGCTGAAAGATGGAGACTGAGAACCTGCTCTTGCAACAAGCAGGATGTGAGAACTCAGACCTGAGAGCTGAGAGACTTGCAAGAGCCATCTTTGAATTACAAGATCTCTCTGAAATCTGAAGAAGATTTGTGAAAACTGTGATTGTCACAGACATCACAGATGACATGTATTTGAAACTTGCATGACTTCAAAGACACAATCCGCACATAGCTGTTCATGAGTCAGGTTTATACTTTCAATCAGTGTTGGCAGACTCACTCATGAAGGTAGAAGCAGTTGATGCTGCAGAGTTGATTAGAGAAGACAAGCTCATCTATATAATAACTTTGCAAGTGTCTGAGGACCTCACAGTCATGAAAACTGAGCTTCAGATATCAGAGGAATACTGAGATCTCACAGAGGTGTTCAGCCCAGCTAAGGCAGCTGAGCTTCCTTCTCACTGCAAGGAGAATCTGGTAATAGATTTGATAGAAGAGCAGAAACTCTTCTGAGGACCAATCTATAAGCTCTTTCATTATAAGACAGAGGTCTTGCGGACCTATGTGAAGAAGAATCTGAAGAATGACTTCATTTAATCTTCACAGACCTCCGCGGAAGCCCCTGTGATGTTCATAAAGAAGAAGAATGAAGATCTCAGGTTGTGTGTAGACTATCATGACCTGAACTCTAAGACAACAAAGAGTCACTACCCTCTGTCTCTGATTGAGGATGTGATCAACTGTCTCACAGAAGCTGTCATATTCACACAACTGAATGTGATCAATGTATATACACAGCTGTGAATACAGTCTGAGAATGAATGAAAGACTGTCTTTAGAACTGCACTGAAATTGTTTGAATATCTAGTGATGTCTTTTGATCTGGCTAATGCCCCCGCGGCATTCCAGTCTTTCATCAACAAAACACTTTGTGTATATCTGGATGTCTTCATGGTAATATATCTGGATGATGTGATGATGTACTTCATGAAGAAGGAAGAACACACTGAGCATGTGCAAAGTGTGTTGAAGGTCTTAGATGAGGCAGGACTGTATGTTAAGCTTGTGAAGTGCAACTTCAGTGCCTGCTGGATTAATTTCCTAGAATATGTAATCACTGCAGATGATATTCAGATGAAACCTTCACAGATTGAGACTATTCTATCATGATCAGAGTCAACTAGTATTCATGAGATTCAGATCTTTCTGAGCTTTGTGAATTTCTATAGACAGTTTATCTTTGCATTCGCGAGGATCTTCTTGATCCTTACAGACATGCTGAAGAGTGAAAACAAGAAAAAGTCATTCTGTGAATGAAGGATGAAAAGATTATTGAGAAGAGAGAACTGTGAGGACTTTCTTATCTCAGAAGCTTGCAGGGTCTTTACAAGGTTGAAACAGGTATTCATAGATGCAGTGATGCTGTTCCACTTTGATTCCTTGCTCTTAACCAGATTGAAGACAGATGCCTTCTTCTTTGCAATTTCAGAAATAGTCTCACAACTACAGTCAAATGAGAACTGGGTTTCAGTGGCCTTTTTCTCATGGAAGATGCAACCTGCGGAGATCAACTATGACATTCATGATCAGAAGCTTCTTGTGATAGTGAAATTCTTCTATCACTGATATCACTACTTCAAGAGCCTTGTGACAGTGATTACTGTTAGAACTGATCATGACAGCTTACAATAGTTTGCTTCAATCAAGAAACTCTCACAGCAGCAGGTTTACTGAGCTCAGAGACTGAGTGAGTTCTGATTCAAGATAGAGCATATCAAGAGAACTAAGAACTCAGCAGATGAACTCTCTCACAGGCCAGACTATGTTAAGAAGGCCAGAATGACAGACACAGAGAGACTAGAGAAGGCAGAAAAGCTTCACAAGATGCTCAGACTGAGTGTTGTGAAGAGATTGACTGAAGAGTCTCTCAATCCCCTGTGAGAGAAGGGGGGAGAGAGAGAGAAGAAGCCTGTGCAACTACTCTCTGTAACACTGAGAGTCAACACTCTGAAGATCTCTGTGAGGATCCTTGAAGAGGGTACCTATAACCTGAAGAGTTTGTGGGCTTTGAGAAGTGCTGTGAAAGACCTGATGCAAGGAAAAACAGAGCACAAGTCTTTGTAAGATCTTCTATTCAGATTGTCTGAACTGCAACTGAAGAATGAATATGCTCAGTATATTCAGAAACTGCTCACAGCAGAGATCAATTCTGCAGAAACAAAGAATTGAAGAGACTTAAATGACCTCTTGTGAAGAGAGGGCTGGATTTATGTGCCTGTGAATGAGTTTCTACATGTAGAACTCATCAAAAGGCATCATGACTCTTCTCTAGCAGGTCATTTTACAGACACTAGAACTCATGAGTTGCTTGCAAGAAAATACTTCTGACTGAAGATGCAAGGACTTGTGAAGAAGATAGTGAATTCTTATGCTATTTATCAGGGTTTGCAGGTAGTGCAGTTCAGGTCATATGAAGAACTCACTCCTCTACCCATTTCATAGAAACCTTGAGAACAGCTAGGAATGAATGCTCTTGTGAGTCTTTCTGAAAGCAAGGACATATATGATACCTGCTTTGACAGTGTGCTGGTGATAGTGAATTACTTTATCAAGATGACACACTTTATACCCACCTGCAAGAACTTGAAGTCAAAGGATTTAACTCATATCTTTGTCTGCAATGTGGTTCAGTTGCATGAATTATCTGTGAACATTGTCTCAGACAGAGAATTAATCTTTACAGAAGAGTTCTGATCTGATCTGATAACTATACTGAAGATCTTGTGAGATCTAAGCACAGCTTTTCATCAACAGACAGATGATCAGACAGAATGTCTGATGAGTATATTAAAACAGTATCTGCAGTGCTTTGTCAATTACAATCAGAATGACTGAGTGCATTAATTATCACTCACAGAGTTCACATACAACAACTCAAAGCATGTCAGCACAGGCAAAACCCTCTTTGAGATGCTCACTGAGACTCATCTGTGAATGACCTTGATGGACCCGTGAGAGTACACTATAGAGTGTGGTGATGCCTGTGAACAGGCTGAGAGAATTCAGGAGATCCGGGAGAAAGCTCACAAATCCTTGAGAAAGGCCCAAGAGTATCAGAAGAGATACTATGACTTCAAGCACATTGCAAAGAGTTTCAAGAAAGATGATAGAGTCTGACTGAGTCTAGAAAACATTATCATACAGAGATCTAGCAAGAAGCTGAATCTCTTGCAGACAGAGTCTTGCAAGATTGTGAAGAAAGTTAGCTCACAGTTCTACAGATTGAAACTGTCACCTGAGTTGCAGATGTACAATGTTTTTCATGTCTCTTTGCTCCATGAATATAAGGAATTCTCAGGAGAGAACTCTGTGACTCATCACTCTGTCCATGAAGCATTAGAGAGTGAAAGAGAATATCAGGTCAAAGAGATTGTTGACTCAGAGAAGCAAGATCACAAGCTCTGATTCAAGGTTCAGTGACAAGGATATTCTGACAAGATGAATGAGTTCACTTGAGAATCATTCAGACAGATAAGACATCTGCAGAAGCTGAGACATGACTTCCATGCTATAAATTCTAACAAGTCAGAATGATACAGTCTTCACTAAGAACCTGATTGTGACAAAGACATTAACACTGTCATTTGCAAATCCTAGTCTATAAGATGATGAGTTTCTACTGAGATGAACAGTCTGCAGCATACACAAGAGAAGAAGAAAACATATTCTCATTAAAACTAAAAAACAAGAAAACAAACAGGGCCATGAATACAATTTAGAGATCAACAAAGAAAAAACAAAGAAAATCTACACTCACATCATCAACACTCATGACATTTAATTCCTTCACAACTACCAATTTTTCTCTTCAAAGAAGCAGAGAGCATCATGCCTGTGATACAGACAATTGTTGCATTTGGCATGAAGACCGCCAGAAATGCACAGACTTCAGAGAAGCCAGACACCAGGGCATGTGCAGTTGTAGCAGAGCCTTGAAGACTGGTCATCTGCACATGTGATCAGATATCCCTCATGAAGCTGTGTTCACTCTCTCAGTTGTGCTGGAGTATCCAGCCTGAAAACAATGAGAATGTGAAGAGAGAGCTCATCTGCCCAGGTCAACTTCTGTCATGAATTCATGGCATTTGCATTGCCTTGACTACCTGGATTTTGCAGGTACTCAGGAACTCATCTCTCATTGACAATGAGATTGCGGAAATGCGCCGCGGCGTGAGGACCATTGGTAGGGAACCTAGGCATATTCACATATGCCTGGTCAGAGATTGTGTGAGCAGGAGAGGGGTGGTCATAGGCCCACAGGGCCGCAGGAGACACTGGCAACACTGAGAGCTTTGCAAGAACTGTCAGCTAGAATCTGTAAGGAATTACTTATGAGAAGACTTACAGCAAAGAAAGGGACTGCGCTGCTTGAAGCCAGGGGCTGGCCTGAGAAAGGGATGAGGTGGGCTGCTGGCCCGAAGATCAGGTGTGGTGGTGAGACTGGGGGGAATGAAGGCGCGGTCATGAGCAGCGGCGCCCCTGCTCCACCAGCCAGCAAAAAGTGACTGAAGGAGTTGCAGAGATGCCCACAAGAAGCTCAGCAGCAGCCAGACATTGTTTACAAAGATATTGAAATTGAAAAAATTTTTATTCTTGAAAAGTTCTTGAATCAACATATGAACATTGTCAGAAACACTCTCTCTCTATCATCTGAGTGAAAACACTTCATGAATGAATGAGGATACTCACAGTTTGTGAGGATGAGAGCTGTTACAGAAAAAGGGAAAAGAAGATGAAGTTTCATAGACAGATCTGGGATATTTATACTACTCTAGAGAGGTTTGCTTACACTGTGAGTGATCCCACAGAACAGCCAGATCACTCTAGTAAACAAGAGTGATTATGAATTGCAGGCCTGAATCTTTCTATGTGACTATAAAGAGTGATTGCAGACTGCAGACATCTTGATTCTATAATTCTACAGAGTTGATGAAAGAATGGAAAATTCCTCACAATTCTACAGTATCAAAGAGCAATGATTTGTGAGGATGAATAAAAGATCAACTCATGAATATTTCTCTTTGATAAGGATGATCTCATAGAGAGTGATTCACCTGCAAGATGAATCTGTGTAATGATCATACAAGAATCTTGTGAAAATGATTGAGAGTCAACTGAAACCCTTCTGTATGAAAGATGTGAGATGAATCTGTGTGATAGTCAGAGAAGAATCTGTAGATCACAAAGAATCTCACAGAACAAGAAACTGAGTGACAGACTCTTTTCTCTTCACAGTAACAAGGGATTTTTCCTCACTGAGATTTTTTACAGATGTGAAGAGTTTTTAGTGAGTATCACTGCAGTGCTGAGCTGACTATGAAGTCACTCAGTGAAAGGCTTCGCGGATGAAGCCTTAGAGAGAAGGGGGTATGTAAGAAATCCCACTTCTTGCAGATTCTTTACCTCTATTTCTATCTCTCATGTAATCAATAGGGCTAGCGACTCTTGGCTACACACAACTATATAGACTGGAGTTCGCGAATACTATTTATAACTCAGCTTGAATGCTATTATACATTTGACCCCTACATTTATCTTCCTACCATGAACACTTCTAGTAGTTAACAGTACATATCACGCCAAGCTGCAAACACCCGAATAATCGCCTGCGAGCACTTATTCTTACAAATCTTCTTATTTAATGAGATATTAAAGCTTACTGTAATATATTCACTTGTTCAATATTTTCTTCATAAGATATTCAGTATCACTCTTAATCTTAATATCATCTGACTGAGACAGCTTCACTCTGAGATATTGCTTATAGAGCTTCAAATAGAAAATGTGAAAAACAGAATGAATTGATTTCAATTCTGTGAGTAATTTCAACTTATATATCTGCTTACTCATCACTCTTATTACTGAGAAAGGTTCTAGTCATTACTCACTGAGCTTCTTATACAGTTTTATTATCTTGATATTCTTTGCTGAAAGTAGTACTTGATTCTCTATCAAGAACTTCATTGAAAGATGTTTTTAATTATAGTATTTCATCTATTACTTCTGAATATAATGAATGCTTTTCACTGTCTTCTTATGAATTTTGTTCAAAAGTTTCAATCTCACTTTTACTTCTGACACTGAGAAATACTCTGTTCTCTGTATCTGTTCAACATTCTGACTGTCTATTCCTCTCTTTGAAATGTTATCTGTGATGTCACTGAATAATGAAGAATTATATTCATAACAAGTATAGAAAGAAGATATCTTTAAGATTACATTCTTTGTATTATTATATACAAATTCAGTGATCAGAAGATATTTAAGTCAATTATTCTGATAATATAAATAGAAGACTTGAAGATGCTGTTCTAGTGTCTGATTCTGATGTTCAGTCTGATCATCAGTCTGTGAATGAAATGCGATACTAAGAAGATGTCTTATTATAAGATAATAGCAAAAAGCTGATCAGTACTTGCTGATAAAGAGAGATTCTTAATCTGTTATCAATGATTTTGAAGCACTGTGATTATAAATGATGATATCTAAAAACAGATCAGTCAATTCAGAGGCTTTAATCTTTTTATAAGTAGAGATATATCTGATTATCTTTGTGAAGTGATCAATAATGACTAAAATTAAGTTATATTCTTTGACTCTTGTTAACTTCAGTAGATCAACTATGAAATTCATTGATAGATTCTATCATGAGTTCTTTGAAATAGACAGTGATATCAACTCACTGTATTACTTATGCTGCAGAATCTTTATTCTTTGACAGATATTATAAGTCTCAACATACTCTTTGACATCTGTCTGAAGCTTGTCTCAAGTGTATTTACATTTTAGAAGCTTCTCAGTCTTCTCTAACCTGAAGTGCTCTGTATAAGAATCATTATGATGAATTCTCAATAACTTCTGATACACTGCTCTGCTATGAGAGATGAAGACTGAATTATTCAGTAGTAGAAGTTCATATTCTTCTAGTTATCAGTGACTTGATTTCTTAGCAGCACTGCTCTGCTCAGAGTCTGTCTCTTTTAAGTTTAAATCAGATTCTTTCTTCTTCAACTTCTGAATTCAAGCTGCAGTAGAGATGTCCCTCTTCTATAACTTATCAATAAATTTCAAAAGTAGTCAGATTGAAAGATTGTAGACTGTTTCATTCTTTATCAATTCAATAATTGTAAGATGTGATATGAGAAGATTATAATCTTCAGTATCAGTTCTCTGCAGAGACCTGGGTTCTCTTTTATCTTTTATACTGAGTCATGCAGCTGCCTCTCTGATGCTGTTTCTGAGCTTTAGAGAATCTCAACTCTCTGCAGTCAGCTTCTTCTGCAGTGATAGCAGAGATTCTTTTATAGAATTCTTCTCTGCATCAACAATATTATAATCAGACTGTCTAGACAGTGTGTTGATGAGGTTAAGCTGATCTGAACAGTATCAGATATAGAAATCATACTCTGAAAGCAGCTCTGCTCACCTGACTTAATATTCTGTCAAGCTCTTTGTTATTAAGAAGTAATACAGATTTGCATGATCAGTGAGAACTTACACTGAGTACTTACTATTCTGAAGATAATGTCACTAGATCTTAAAGAATTTAACAATTACTAACATCTTCTGATCATGAGTATCATATCTTCTCTGCATGAGTGATAACTTCTTGAAGAAGAAGGTCACTGATCTTCATTCACAGTGTCTTATAGACTCTGTGAAAAAGTCTTCTCTTACAGACAATTCATTGTCTGTTTCTTCAGAGATGATTATTCTCTGATTCTTTCAACATTGAAAGATCTTCAGTGTCAACTGTAAAAAGATTTCACAGATCTCATTCTCAGATGCATCAGTCTCACACTGACTGAGTAAGTCAGAATTAAAATGATTCAGTATCATGATATCTGTGAAAGCTTGTTTCAATTCTGCAAATGCCTGTACAGTGTCTTGAGTGAGAGTAAACAGTCTTGTTTTTCTATCTTTCACACTTCTCTTCAACAGATCTGTAAGAGGGGCAGTAATTTATAAATATACATTGATGAATCATCTGTAGAAATTCACAAATTCTAGAAACACCTGCACCTCACAGTACATCCGCAGTGCTGGCCAGTTCTCAATGACAGAGACTCAGCTTCTGTTCATTGAAATGCCATTCATCTCAACAATATAATCTAAGAAATCAATCTCCTGCATGTAGAATGAGCATTTTTCAGTGTTTGTATAGAGTTGATGCTGTCTTAAGTGACTCAATACTTCTTGAACATGAGTATCATGTTCTTTCTCTGATTTCAAGAAGATTAAAATGTTGTTCAGGTATACTATGCAGGAGACATTGACAAGGCCCTGCAGTGCCTTATTTATATAGATCTGAAAGATGACTGAAGTGTTACAAAGATCAAAAGATAAAACAAGATATTCAAAATTACTGTACTTGATATAAAAAGTTATTTTTCAAATGTTGTCTTTGTTAACTCTGATTCTATAATAGACATTCTGTATATCAATCTTTGAGAACATCTTTGCTTCAGATAATTAATCAATCATCTCATTGATTAATAGTAATGAATAGCAATTCTTAACTGTTATCTTATTAAGGCCTCTGTAGTCTATGCATAGACATAGTCTATTATTCTTCTTGAACATAAAGAGTATAGATGCTTCTGCTGAACTCTTTGATAAATATATTCAGTTCTTTGATTGTGCTTCTTCAAGATATTTGTGCAGAACATTCAACTCCTTTACAGATAAGTTGTAAAGAGACTTATACAGTACTATTA
This sequence comes from Blastomyces dermatitidis ER-3, assembly GCF_000003525.1. Classification (NCBI taxonomy): domain Eukaryota; kingdom Fungi; phylum Ascomycota; class Eurotiomycetes; order Onygenales; family Ajellomycetaceae; genus Blastomyces; species Blastomyces dermatitidis. Next base: position 622,931 of record NW_025544782.1, on the reverse strand, counting down.
CACTGTCTTCAAGATGAATCTTATATCATATCTTGATATCAGGAAACTTTACTGCTTTTCTTTTCAAAAAGACATTCTTAAAATCTGTAAAGAGATGTTATATATATTCATCTTCAATGATGAATACTGCTGCTAATCTTGCAGTGAGGGTGATGACTTCTTCATCTATCTTCAAGTCTCAATCATCTGTTACATAGTATATTAACTTAATTCTTTTCTCAAGATTCTTTCAATGAAACTCTTCAGATTTCTCTATCACTGTCTCTTTATCAGTGAGATGATACTGTCATGCCTGAGTGACTCAGTTAATGAGAGAATTGTTTTCTCTCAATCATGAAAGATCTAGAATGACATTCTCATCTATGATGTTAACTGCATGAAGAAGTAGACTGCTCTTTTTGAAGATTTCTTCAGAGTCTATGATCACACACTTCACTTGAATTATGTCAAAATAATAATATTTCATTTCATCAGTAAATTTCACATGATCTGATGAATCTATCTTCTTTTAACTCTTCATCAAAGAAAAGAAATAGAATATAAAGTTAACATTCACTCTGAAGTCAAGTAGACATCTCACTGATATCTTCTCATTCAGAGTATACATTGTGATTATAACATGAACTCAGAGATGTGAGAATTATTAATTCTTTTCTTTCTCTTCTTTATCTTTCATGAATACATTTGTCAGAAGAGAAGTTAACTTTAAGAAGATATCTTCTCAGTTTCTTCTCTTCTTCAGCTTCTTACAATTACTGATATAGTGATCATCAGCTCTGCAGTTGAAATAGAGATCTTTATCAAATCTTTTTTAGTATTTCTTCACAGTGAGTGAAGAATCAGAATATTTAAAATTCTTCTTTACTTTCTCTGCACTGAAGCTGTCATGATATCATTTAGATCTCATTGTTGATTGCTTAGAAGAGATCTTATTAATCTTTTTCTCAGAGAATTGATTATTCAAATAAATCTGAGAAGTCAGGTTAACAAGCTCAGTGTGATTGATTGATGAACTTTAATATTATGATATTATTATTCACACCTTGTGAGTCAGCTTCATGAGATAAAGCTGTATTTTTAATTGATTCAAATCATCAGTCAGTTTCTCTCAATATTCTTCAAATCTTGTATTGAAATCAGAAGAATTCTCATTATCTTATTAATATAATGAGTTGAATCACTGCACTGCTGTGAAGCTGTGATTACAGTGATCTTCAATTTGATTCAGTAGAAAGTTCTTGAATTCTTCTCAAGTCATGACAGCATTGATATACTCAAGCTCTCTCTTCTTAATGACTCAAGTAGTTGCAGAGATGTCTTCAAGAAGGTTGACAGTGTATATTACTTATATCTTATGAGTATTATACTGGCTCAGATTAAGGCAGAATTTCTGTTCAAGAATACAGATAAAGCTGTGAAATTCAGACAAGATATTTCTCTTATATCTCAGTGAATCTCTGATCTTAATTTCTCTATCTTCATGATAGATGTAGGTGTGTAGAGGCTGCGGCAGTGGCAGGACAGTTGAAGAGCTCATGTCAAAATGTGCAACAGGTTCAGAAATCTCAGATTTCTGTCAGAGTAGAGGTGTATACACTCTAGAGAATGATGTAGTATTTTTCTCAGAGAGTGAGGTCAGATCAGTCTCAGTGCAGGTGTATGAGATCATATCAGTCTGTTAGAGCTCAACTGATTCAAACATGTAATCAGGAAGAGTGATTCAAATTGTAACATGATAGAATCAAAGCAGTGACTAGTCAGTGACAATATGTAGAAATAGTTATTTAAGAAGCTATATAAGTGAGCTTGACTATCTTGCTTGAATAGTGAGCTTGTAGGCTACAGAGTTATTGTGAGAATATCACAGATATGATACTTAGTATACTAAGAAGATTGTATGAGATATACAGTAACTCTTGTATATATTTCAGTAGCAGTAAAATAAATCACTGACTTCTTTAATGAGAAGCCAGCATCTAGCTATTCTATATAGACAATGGACAGATACTCTTCTCTTATTTCACAAGTGAGGATAACTGAAGTGATATCTCAGTGATGTCTCATTGCCAAGGAAGAGTAATCTGCTGATCTCATATAGAAGTGAGGTTCTCATATTCATCAATCGGATCTTCCTATGATATATTCAAATGATGTCATAGAGTGGTTGGAAACCGGTTCGGATGAGATGAAATCATCCGCATGGAAGCAATGGGCCGTGTGGAACCGCAACGGGGCCTTGGCGCGGCCGGGAGCGTGACAGTGATGAACACAAATCATGATCAGAAGTAATGCTTTTAGGCAACATGACAACTGTAAAGTTTGATCCTGGTCTCAGACACGGTCACACGGTCAGTCTACTTGATTCTAATGAAACTCACATCAAGAAATGTATGAGATCAGATCAAATGAGATCAAATGTGAAATTCATGATTCCGGCGGCCAGTCTATGCAGAGCTGTATACATACAGTGTATACTGAACTGAACAACTGTGTGAGTTGCAAATTAGTATCAGCATTTCAGAGAGAGCTGTGTAGCATGAGAAAGCTGCAACTTTCAGTTACATATACAGAGAGTGAATTATCACAGTAAGTGTATATATACTGTATGAAAGTAATACTTTTTAATAATACTCAGTTTCTGATATTATGAAAATAGAGTCTCTCTGTGAGATCTGTTTTTATCAGAAATCAGAGAATCTTATATTTCTCAAGATTATCTTTATATATCTTGTCTGTGAAATCAATGAGAGAAATCATCAATTTCAGTGTTCTGTTCTTAATATTATTCAAGTGATAGCAGAGTTCACTCTGATTATACTTTTTAAGTGTATATTTTCTAAATATTCACATTTATACAGATATATACTGATTATTTATTAGATAGTATTAAGATAATAACTCATTACAGCTGTGATATTCTCACTGTGAGAAATACACAGTTAATGATGAATATTACAAAGACTCTGAGAAGTAAGTATTTTAAAAGTACTGCAGCTCTGTAATCTTGATTTTTTTTATTTTTATTTTTTATTTTTTTATTTTTCTTTCTCTTTTTTTTTTATTTTTTTTTCATTCTGATTTTTTCTTATTTTTGTTTTATTTTTTATTTTTTGTTTTTTTTTTGTATTTTATATTTTTTTCATAATTAAAATTATATAAATTATGATCTGTGTTCAGAAAAGTAATAATATTCAATAATACTCTCTATTGAATTTTTAATAAATGAGTACTATGTTATGATATTATGTAAGTGAGAAGTGATTTCATAATCTCATTTAATACTATTCTCAATAATGAAATCAGAATGAAAATATGACTAAGAATTTACACATATTTTTTATCTGAGACTAGATTTTTATTTGAAAAGTGAATCTGAGATCTTTAATATTTGAAATAATGTGATTTGAAATCAATGTAATGAATATAAATTATGATCAGAAGTAATGCTTTTAGGCAATGTAATAACTGTAAAGTTTGATTCTGGTCTCAGACACGGTCACACGGTCAGTCTAGTCATGCTTAGCCAGTACACTCTTGATTTGTGTACACTTATGAGTTCAGAGCTTTTTAAGTGACTGAATTTCTTATGCATGTGAGTCATTAAGTCACATCTAAATGAATGTTCTAGATAGAGAGCTTCTATATATTCTAGATTATGATAAAGTATAATATCATTTTTCAATTTCCTCAGCTTGAAGTTTGAAAGCATTTCTTCTACTACTTTCACAAGATACTTATCATCTAATATCTTATCATTCTTCAAGTGAGAGATTAATGTATTCACTCATTCTGATTTCTTACATTGTCTCAGTATATTTAATACAAACTTTTCTTATATCTAGTTCACAGAATTCTCACTTATGAAATCAGATCTGTGACTGATTATATTAGATATTACATTGTCTGATCTCTTTCAGTATTTGATATTAAGATTATATGCTTAAAACTCTGAGATTCAATATGTTAAGTGTTTAAAAGATTTCATTGTCAATTATAGATAGATAAGGCTTTCATGATCTGTAATTATCATTGTTATATACTCATTGTTAATATATCTATCTCATAACATCAGTGTATGCTTGATTACTAGCAATTTCTTTTCATACACTGAGTAATTGAGCTCAGCATCTGATAGTTTTCTACTATTATATATCACTGAGTGCAGCTTGCTATTCTGACTCATCTGTAGAAGAGTGTCTCTGATAGCTTATTTAAATGCATCTGTCTCAATGTAGAAAGATTTATCACAATCTGATTGAATAAGTACTGAGAATGTTATTACACATTCTCTCAGTATGAGAAAAGTCTTCTCACATGCAGTATTTCAGATGATTGAATGAAACTTCTTCTTTCACAGATTTGTATTTATTTCTCTTAAGAGATCTGAGAGTGATATAGATATTCATGTGAAATTCTTGATAAATCTGCAGTAATATGAGACTAACTCAAGAAACTATGATATATAATGTATATTTCTCAGTCATGATTAATTTACTATGATATTTAATTTCTCTGAGATGAGATATATACAGTTATCACTTACTATATATTCTATAAACTTCAACTCTTTCATTTCAAACACATACTTTGTTGATTTGATATAGAGCTTATACTCTATCAGAGTTATAAACACTTTATTAAGATACTTCAGATATTTATTATATAAGTTTGAAAAGACTAGAATGTTATTGAGATATACAAGATATGAGATTTCATTCTGTTTATGAAGAATTATATGCATTATCATTTAAAAGATGACAGACACATTTATCAGACTTAATAATATTATCAGAAATTCAAACTTTCTCTATTATATATTAAATGCAGTTTGCAGAACTGACAGTTCATCTATACAGATCTGTCAGTATTCTGAAAGAAGATTAATTTTTGATAGATATCAGGTGTTTTCAACTATATTCAACTATTGTTGAATCTGTGATAGTGAATATTCATTCTTGATTATAAGCTTATTGAGTGCTCAATAATTGATATATATTCATCACTTCTCATCTGTCTTTTTCACAAATAGAACTGAAAAGTCTCATGTACTTAATAAGAGTTATATAAGATCATGTTCTAGAAGGTCTGTGATCTGATACTTCTGCTCTTCAAGATATGTTTGTGACAGAGAGTATACATTCTGATTGACTGGTTTCACATCCTCTGTGTCAATCTCATGTATGAATTCTCATTTCATAAGTAATTCTGATAAAAAATCTGTTCATAAGATCTTCTCATGCTTCTTCAGAAGCTTCTTTATATACTTATTCTCCTGCATATTCTTTATCTTGGTTTTCTCCACTTTCAGGTCTTATATGATATACAGAATGCTTTTAGATGAGATCTTACAAATTGTTCTCTTTACTTGTTAATGTGTAAGCAGATTTAACTCTTCTATATCAAAGATATGAAATGTCCTTCTCATATCAGTTGATAGAATTGTATGAAATGGTTTCTTCTTATCAGTTAACTGTATATGACATGTATGTCATTGAATCTGCAGATTAAATCTTTGAAATCAATTAAGTCTATGAATAAGATTATATTTCACATTCTGCAGCTCTCATACTTAAATATAGTAAGATCATTCTCTGAAGTACAAGGAAACTCTTACTCTTACAGATGATATCAAATATCAGTTATCAGATAATCTTATACAATAGAAATTCTTCACTCAGTGAACTTCTTTCAGTCTTCAGATTATATAATTATTAATATATTATATAGAAGCTTCTGTATTCACTAATACTTTTACAGTCATCTCTCAATTCTTACTCAAATGTCTCTTATACATTAACATTTCAGGTCTCAAGATATTGAAATGAGTATTCACTTCATTCTCACTCAAACTTCATTCAGAAGTCTGCTTTCTCTTGATATTTATAGAATTTAGAGAATCATCTAATACAGACATCTTTTTCACTTTGAAGACTTTTTATAGAATATCAGTGAGTATCTCTGAGCTTACTGATTCTGCTAGTTTTTTAACTCTCTTGCTTCTCTTAACTATGTACACTGTGTGTAATTCTTTACATCATGATTCTGACATCTGCAGTTGAAACAAGCTTGATACTTATAATATCAAGATTTTCATTGAGAAAATTTCTTTTTCAGAGGATTCAGTGCTTTAGTAATAGCATTCAAATCTAGATTCATTATATTTAGATGTGTGACTTGTATCATAGAAGTCTGATTATCTATTCTCTGTTAAGATATACTTAATTACAGTATTTTCTGTTGCAGTTGACTTGCTTATTCTTATATAATGAGAATGTTATATACTTTCTTCACTGTGTCTGACTGTGAGATTAAGCATTTTCATTCTACTCTTAACTCAGGTGTAAGATCATGAATGAAGATCTGTAAATAGAAAGAAGTTAAAAGCTCTTCATTCAATATAAGATAGTATAAACTGAAGTGTGTGAAGTATAATATAAGATTACTCACTTGTCTACACTCAGTAAAGTATTTATAACACTTATCTTATATATTCACTTTCTCAAAGTTATGTAAGATTTATTTGAAAAACTTATTTCATGTTCATGAGAATAAATACTGTTTCAGATCTGTGAGATTTATCTTTTCATCAGTTATTCATAATGACTTCACTTTTTCATGTAGAAATATAACAGATCTTAAGACTTGTTAAAATTCTATTAACTGTCTGTGTGTAAGTTCATATTCAATTCAATAATATGACTATATCTGACTTAGCCAGCTGATTGCAGCATTATTTTTTCAGTTATCATTGAAGCTTGATAGCTTTGACAGATCTTCTAACTTGATGTATTTCATGTTCAGATTGTCATTCTGCACAGCAGTCTCAGATAATATATACACTTCTGAAGAGAATATGAATGATTATAATAAGATCTTCAGATTCAGTGTAGTTATCTATCTGTGTAAATATTTAATCTTCTACTGCAGATCTAAGACCTGGTTTTCTCTATTCTTATTAATAATGACAATTGCATTGATAAAGCTCTTTATCATGAATACTTGATCTGCAGTGAATGTCAATTGTTGTTTAACTTCTGCCTCAGCCTGTCACTCTGTATGCAAGGTCTTGATTTTATTTAGAATTCTTATATATATACAGAGCTTCAATTTCAGTTCAGCAGTCTCAGCTGCTTTTCTTACTGCTTTGAGTAAACTCTCTAAGAGGTTTTGTATACCTTCTGATTCAGATAGCAGAGAAGAGTGTTTGTATTAACTAGAAGAGATATTCATTTCAGTGATTTCTTATTAATTGTACAATGTCTATTATTATATTGCTATATTATTATATTACTATATTATTATATTACTATATCATTATATGATTTCTGTTATCATTGTATTACTTCAGTGATGGTCATCTCTCTCTTTTTATTCTTCTTTTGAGTAGAAAGTAAACTTCTTTGAATCTGGTTCACTGCTCTTATTTCTTTTCTCACATCTTATTCATTTGCATACATGGCATTTACCTGAGTGTGGAGTTTTTCTTCAATAAGTGAAGCAGCATCAATTGAATGCTCTTTCACTCACTGCTCTTTATACACTATCTTTTGAGACATTCTAGAACCACACTGACATGATAACTATGAATCACTTCATGAATGAAATTATCATACACTGAAGAAGTCTGCACTTCTTACTGATTTTTAGACATGCTATCAGATGTGATTCAAAGGTTGCTTAAGTCAGTGTACAATTACAGATGTATGCTGACTTCTTATATACTGTACACTAAATTAATTGATGACTGCTATGGCCCCTTTACATTTGTAAGCAAGTTCGGAAGCGGCCGCGTTATTATCCGGCGGTCGTACGTTCTTCTGAACCACAAATAAAAGAATCTTGTTTAGACAAGTGAAATGAAAGCTGGCAGAAACAAAAGAAGAGTATACATTATTCAAGATTTGAAACAAAACTCAAGTGAAAATCTTGTTCAATTAAATGTAAAAAGAAAATATTCTCATTCATAATACAGCTGAAACTAGGACATGGCTATTTCAAATCTTATATACAAAGATTTGATGATAGATTTGATTCAATAGAATGCTCATTCTGCAATGCAAATGAGAATTCTGAGCATATTATAATGCACTGTGTATTATACAATAGTCTCAGAGTTAGATTGAAAGAGAAGTATAATCTAAATCAATTAAATATGAGATTCTTATTCTCAACTGAGACAGGAATTAAATACTTAATAGACTTTCTATCAGAAACTCAAGCAGCTATAAGAAAATGACTGAATTCAGAAATATCTGAATATGAAGAGAAGGAAATTGATCAGATATAGTCTGTTAAAACAGCTATATACTATCTTTTAATAATTTGTTTCATTACAGTCTCTCTTTATTTTACTTTACTTTTTCCTTTCTATTCTTTTCTATCTATCTATTTAATGTGTCTATCTTTAAGACTGTGTTCTCTTTTCTTTTGTCATGATATTATCAAATGATTTCAAAGTATCAGAAGATGTTAAAACACTGCAATTTGTAAACAGTTCTTATATTCTGAGCTGAAATTTTCTGATTTTGTATATCTGAAATTGATGAATGTATAATAGTTAACTTTATAGATATAGGAAAAACTCTAAGAACTTTTAGTTCTCAGATAGATGTCATAGTCTCTGACTGTATACATCTATAATTGAAGAATAATAATAATAATAATAATTGATGCTGATTCTTATGAAATCAACTGTTCAGACAAGACAATATCATATCAACAGATGAAATATCTCAAGATAATATTTGAGATAAAGAAGAAGAGATATAGAGTTCTAGAACTTGAACTACAACTGAAAAAACTCTGTTAACAGAGATTCTTATTCTCTATAGATTAATAACAGAATGTTAACAATTATTCTGCTATTATATCAACAGTCTGTACAGTTACATGAAATTCTAATCTCAGTAAAGGATTGAAATTCAATCTTTATAAATCAGATAGCTGTGTTGACAAGGCAATCTCTCAATTCAAGAAAGATGTTAAGAATACTGTGAGATTAAACAGTCTAATTAATACATTTAATTACATCACATGAAGCATCTTTATGAAAGTGAAACCGGTTGATACATAGTGTTAATATATGATAGAGAAATGACAGACTCAGAATCCTCTATTGTAAGAGGCCTACGCCGAATAGATCGGTATTATATTGATAGGTGTTATATAACAAAGAGAAAAAACGTTAGAGAAGGAAAGAAAGAGAAAGTGTAGAAATCAGTGATTGAAGTGAATATTTATCACATATGTGGTGGTGTATGCGGTGGAGCTTCAGGGCGGAAGAATCTATACATGTTCATGGCGGCCGAGGATCGGTGTACGCGGTGGAGCTTCGGGGCGGAAGAATCTATACACGTTCGTGGCGGCCGAGGATCGGCGATCGAGAATGGCCGAGAATCGGAGTGTACGTGTTCGAGAGTGGAACGGAAGAATCTATGGAGTGTAACGGAATAGTCTATATGATTGATCGGGCGCAGCCCGCCACATCTATAAAGAGATGAGAAATAAGTATTATTCTGAGATATCAGAAACCAGTGACTCTACACATTCATCTCGAACTTCTTAAATACAGATGTCAGATCACATTTCTTCAAATATGATGAAAATTAGTAGATCACTTATAGTCTATGAAATGTGATTGAACAGGAATACTCTGTTCTTAAAACACAGTTACATCATAAGACAGTTCTGAAATTCATGTTACTTGATGACACACAGGTCATTAATCTATACATATTCTTTGATAAGTTTCAGTTCATTATCATGAAATTGAAGATAATGAATGCTTTCCTCTCAGATATATGAATATTTAATATCTTCTACTCAGTTCTACTCAACAATTGAAGAAATTATGTTTAGAAGAAGATAGAGAAGATACAGGATTTCAAATTCACAGCTGTGATATTAAATATTGATCTTCTTATGAAGAAGATTCATTCATAGCTTGATTCTTCAAAAGATAAAAAGAATCTACAGAATACAGATTCTGCAGTCAACTCTGCTATAATAACTACAGCTACAACAATCACTACATCTATCAATTCTAACAATAATACATCAATTTCAGCCTGTGAAGACTGTAATGAACATGATTGTAATAATACTTAAGAAGGCTTCTGAAATCATCAGAGATCAGATAATTCATCTATATATTCTGAATATGAGAGATCTCACTTTGACATCTGTTGATTGATCAATTCAGACAGTGCTCTGAATAATTGAAAAATATACAATGCTATGAGAATAAAGAAATTCAAGAAAAAGAAGGAAAAGAACAATAGTGAGAATAGAACTTAACTATTTATTACAGATAGATCAGAGACCTATCAGATGACAAATCTTGCAGAGGTAATCAATGTGCCAGCCTGTTTTGTGAAATCTCACAAGGATTTTCTCACTATATAAAATAGTGGCGCCGGATGCCACATAGTGAGTGATAGATCATGATTTTCAGAACTTATAATAATCAATGATTCAACAGTTTAAGTGATCAATAAGATCATTCTGAAGATTCAGAGTATCAGCACTATGTTCATTCTATAAGTGAAAGATTGATAGAATTCAATCATGTATACTATGTGTCAGAACTATCTACAAATCTAATCTCTGCTGAACTTATGAAGCATCAGAGCTATATTCATCATAATATACAAGTTAATACTGAGAACTACTTTGAGTTTCTGTTATCTATTAACAGTGATATCTTCTATATTAATCTATCTTATAATAATATTTACATTCTATCTGACAGCTCACTGACATTTTAGAAGAAAATGAATGACTCAATGTATAAAGTAGTGACATATATAACTGTTCTGAAATCAAAGACAATCTCAACAGATTACAATTTAAATGCAGAGTCTTTGAGACCTTTCAGCTGTGAGAAGATTGAACAGTTAATTAACTCTAAGAATTCAGATACTGATTTCTTTATCATCTTATCTTTATCTTAATTATCTACAGTTCTTCTGAAAAAGCTTCTGATAAATGAGTGACATCATTAACTTAATTATATCAGTGAAAATAGTATATTAAAGATGATCAGAGACCTGCAATTTGATATTACTATTATCAGCCTGAAAAAATTATCATTCTATGTCACATGTATTAAGACTAAACGGAAACACACTTTTTACAAGAATTTCACATCACATCATGCCACCTGCTGTAACGTGGCAGAACCGAAGCAGTGACTAGTCAGCAGTGTTATATAGAGATAGTTGTTGAAAAGCTGTATTAATAAGCTTGACTATGTTGCTTAAATAGTGAGCTCATAGACTACAGAGTTATTGTGAGAATATCACAGATATGATACTTAGTATACTAAGAAGATTGTATAAGAAACATAGTAACTCTTGTATATATTTCAGTAGAAGAAAAATGAATAACTAACTTCTTTAATGAGAAGCCAGTATCTAGCTATTTCATATAGATAATGAGTGAATACTCTTCTCTCATTTCATGAGTGAGAATAGCTGAAGTGATATCTCAGCAGTGTCTCACTATTAAGAAAGAGTAATCTGCTGATCTTATATAGAAGTAAGATTCTTATATTCATTAATCAGATCTTTCTATAATATATCTGAATAATATTATAGAGTGATTCAGACAACCGCTTCACCACGAACTCGCTCGATTTTTCGAATAAGAACCCGCTGATAGATCCATTGAAAAGCCCTTGATCATACAAGCATTTTGACCCCATCGCCGACTGCATACCCCGTGTGATGGTGGAGTTATCCAGCCAAACGTGAACCAGACATCATTCAAAACTCCTGTGTGGGATTATCCCTCATTCTCCCCTACCACACCACCACCCCGGGCCAAATTGCCATACAAATTGTAAGGTGAAGAGACCTAGCCATATGCATCAATCTTCTCAATTTTGAAAGATTCTCAATCTGTAGTTGTGAAGATATCTGAGAAGTGATCTCTGTGAAAACCCTGTTCATCTTTGATGTTTCAAAACATCAATGCCAAGTTCTATTCTCATATCACCCTTTCTAATCTGGCTCATCTCTGACAGAAAAATACAAAAAGATATCTCAGCAATAATATTAAGCATATAATCAACAGTTACTTCTGAAGTGCAATCTCTGCAGTCTGTCTTCAGTGTATCTAGACATTAACATCAAGTCTCACTCTTGTATCATTTCTCTCAGTCTAGCTCATCTCTGATAGAAAAGTATAAAAAGATATCTCAGCAACTGTACTTGATACATAATCAGCAGATATAACAACTATAAAATCAGTATATCTTAAGATCTGACTGAGTCTTTGATTCCTGCACAGTGAGATATATTAAATCTAGTTTTAATATCTCAATATTCAATAGATTCTGTAAGAAATTGAGAACAGCAACATTAGATTTCTATTGAATTTAAGAATTATCTCTATATTAATATAATCATTGATAAAGTCTTCTATTTTGAGACATAAATAATCAGTTTCTCTACATCTCACTGATAATATTTATATTATTATATAGAAACAGACTTATATTCTCTATAATATCAAGACTCTGAAGAGAGAAAGTCTTGATAGAGAGTATACAGTAGTGCATATCTTAGCAGTTTCTATCTCATTCTTCTGCAGCAGTTAATACAATAAAAAAAAAGATTTTAGAAATAGTTTTTTACTTCTCTTGAAAAAGTAAGATGTTTTTCTCTGAGTTTTATACAATATTCTTGCAAAGAATTAAAAACAGAGTTGTTTTCTATTATAATTTCATATTCTTTTAAGTAAGAATTACTTTTTCAGTGACTGAAGAGCTTTCATTAATACTTAATTCTCTTTTACACTCTTTATTGACTGATTTGAGTTGTATACTTATTGTGTGAGAAGAATTGAATGATTTAGAATAAAATTGAATAGTTTTAATCAATTTCTCTGCAAAAAATTGACTTATTTTTTGTCAGTTTTTCTCTCAAAAACTGTCATATTATCTGATTTATTATCAATTGATATCATACTTTTCCTCACTGTATTTTAAGAAAGAGTTTGTAAAGATTTTATTGATTTATCTTAAAAATCACTTTTAGTTTATTAGATTCTCTTCAAAAATCTAACCTAGTTACTGAACTAGTATGAAAAAAATCAGGTGTTTTATATATAAAAGTCTTTCATTCTTCTTTTGAAACAGTCTGATCAACTTTTCAATTGAAAATAGACTAATAAATCTCTCAATTGAAACAGTCTGATCAACTTTTTATTCAGTGAGTAAAATGAGTTCAAGAGTACACTCAGTTAATGTGGAAAAAGATGTTTTCCCAGATACTGTTTCTGAGATTGAAATTCTAAAGAGAAGTAAGAAGGAAGAAATAGAGAAATAACAAGTTCTTGAAATACAGGAACTGAAAAAAGTAAGCAAAATTCTTGAAAAACAGTGTCTGAGTGAGGAGAATGAAGAAGTTCTGTTAATTCTTCATGCTTAGACTAGACAACTACAAGAAGTGATCAAGTTCAAACTGGAAATTTCAAACACAATTCAAAAAACATTGAAATCTTTCAGTACAGTCACTGACTCTTTTTCATCTTCTACTTCTTCATCTTCTTCTTCAAATCAGAAGAAAATATATGCCTAAGTAGCAGAATCTACTGTCTTCAAACCTGCTAGTTTAAAATCTGCTCAAAATTCTGAGAAAACTGAGAAGAATATTACTCAGATCTCTGTTCATAGAAAGAAAAAAAAAAGAAATGTAAAAAGAGAAGAACTTTCAAATCTTCAGAAATAGAAGACTTATTCTCAAAGTCTTAAATTAGAAGAGCTTGCAAAAAAACAAGCTAAACTCAAATCTTATTTTCAGAATTAGAAATGAAATTAATCAGCAGTTCTTTTCTCAGTTAATGACTGATATTAAAGTTTAAAAATCAGTCATAGCTTCAATTGAGTCATCTTTCTTTGAAAATTCTATTATTTTGACTATAATGTCTGAATTCAGTGCAGAATTTCTCATTCAGAATGAGAATCTCTGAAAATCAGTAATAGAATCTCTACTGAATACAATAATTCTATCTGAAAGAGATGAAAAGTGAGATGAATTCATTCTTTATAATATTTCAGTTGAAATTTTTGACTGTGAGAAAGAAATGCTGCTTCTTAAAAATGAATTAGAAGAATATAATTCTATTCAACTGAGAAAAGAGCCTGTATAACTTAATTCAATTGAGTTCAGACAGAGTAGAAGAAATATCTCTGTTCTAGTGTATACAAAAATACTTGAACAATCAAGAATCTCTGAAGTAAGAGTAGCAGGTTTGAAAATGAGAGTTCATGAATACAAAGATTCAAGAATGAATCTCAAAGCTCAAACACAGTCTTCAAACTGTCAAAGATATGAATACTTTGTAATCTCTTGTTTCAGAGACTCAAAATACACATTCTATGCTAGAGATTATAAAACTAGTGAGTATAAATGTGAAACATGCTCAAAAAGAGATGAAATATGTCAATGTACTCTGCTTAAGTGCTTCAATTGCAAAGAAAAACATGCATCTAGCTCAAAAGAATGTGTATTTACTTCAAGAACTCAGAAGAACTGAAGAAAACATGAAGCTCAAAGTGAATCTGAAACTGAAGAGAAAAGTTAAGCTAGTAAATTCACAACTGTAAGCTTAAAAAGAAGAAACTCTCAACTATCTAGATCTTCAAACTTCAATTATTCAGCTAAATGTAAACAGAATTTGAATTCTCAAACATCTGTTAAGATTAGAGAATTGAGAAATGACTCTGATGATAAACTAGATAGAATGTAAGCAGTTGAGATTCCTGCTTTTCAAAATAGTTATAATCTACTATCTGATGATAGTGATTAGATTCTACTATATCTTCACTCTCTTTTAGTATGAATGTACAACAAAAACAACAAAAAAAGTTTAAAAACTCTTCAAAAATCACATTTATTCAAAACAATGTGAATAGAAACTCAAATTGTATTTATTCTTATCTTCAGATTGTATTTGAATAAAAAGTTAACTTTGTACTTCTTCAAGAATCAAACTTTGATACTGAGTAAAAGTATATCATTTCTCATTCAAGCTATTACTGCTTTCTTTCTGAAAAATCTGAGATAAAATCAAGAGTAGCAATCTATGAGAGAAAAAGATTAAGATATTAATTTAATCTGAGATTTGATATCATATCTGACTCTGACATTCTAGTGAGTGACATTATAGATAAAGATAATGAGTTTGATACTATTCAACTTATAAATATCTATAATGAAAAATCATTGAAAGAAAATAATAATATCTGAATAATTGATAGAGGATTTTTGAATATAACTCTCTTAAAAAACTCTATAATTGCAGAAGACTTCAATGCATATCATCTCTGATAAAACTCAGAGTATATAAGAGCAGTAAGAGTAGATAAACTGATTAAATAAACTTTTGAGTATTCAATAAATTTAGTTAACAAGTCTGATCAATAAACATTCTTTAGAAAAGATATGAAATAGAAATCTATTATAGATCTAACTTTCATATCACAAAATCTAATTGAAAAAAGACTTATAAACTGGTTTATTGATTCAAATGAAATCTCAGAATTGAATCATGAGATCATTCAATTTAATATTGAACTGAGTGAAAAACAAAGAAGTGAAAATCCTCTTCTCTCTAATCAGTATAACTTTGAAAAAGCTGATTAAAAAGCAGTTGAAGAAAGAGTAAAACAGCTGAAATCTGAAAGACAGAGTGAGCTCTATTGAAATCATAGTCAAGATATCTTAAATAAAATACTTGAGAATAGAGTAAAGCTGATTACATCTATTCTTTTAATAAGTAATAAAGAAAATATTTCAAAGAAAAAGTCTTCTGAGTATTTCAAATCTTGATGAAATGAGAATATCACTTCTAAAAGAAAGTAATTAGTCACTGCTAAGAGAGATTGAAAGAATCACTTAATATCTGATGAAGAGTTCAAAGCTATTCAAAATGAATATTTTTCAGATATTAAAAAAGTCAAAACAGATTGCTGGAACAAATTTCTTCAAGAAGTATAAGAAAAAGAAGTTTTCAAAGCCTTTAACTATACTAAAACAAGAAGTGTAGCAAAGCTTTCAATCATAGAATATGAATTTCAGAATGAATTATATACAGCAAACTCTTTTGAGAAAAAATGTCAAGCTTTTATAAGAATTCTCTTTTAAAACTCATCATATTTAGAAGAGAAGAATATGTCATTTCATGAATATATTAATGAAAATAACTGGGAATAGCCTGAGCTTACATATAATGAACTAGAGTCAGCAATATTCTCAAGTTCAATTAAAACTGCTGCAGAGCCTAATTCAATTAATCACTTAATTATTCAAAACACATATTCCTACTTGAAGAATGAATATTTTGAGCTCTTTTTCAATCTCTTAAAAAATGATTATTATTCTGAATGCTGAAGAGAAGCTACTGAAGTAATTCTTGCAAAATCTAATAGAAAGACTTCAATTACTAAGTTATATAGAGTAATATCTCTCTTGAACTGTTTGAGAAAAATTCTAGAAAAGATAATAGTTACTAGATTATCTTTTATAAGCTCTATTAGTGATTCTCTTCTATTTAATGAACAAATGAGAGATAGAAAACAATGTTCTGCAATTGATACTGTTCTCTCAGTTATTCATGATATTTAAGTAGCAAAGTATGAAGACCTGGTCTCAACTGCAGTTTTTATTGATATAAAAGATGCATTTGATCATGTGTCAAAGTCTAAGATAATTCAAACTTTGAAGATGTTAAAACTGTCACTTTCTCTAATAAAATAAGTCAATTGTTTCATGTCTAAAAGAAGTATACAACTATTCTTCAATGAAAGAAAACAAGATAAAACTGAGATAAAAATAGAAGTATCACAAGAATCTTCAATCTCATCTGTTTTATTTGCAATATACACTGCATATCTATTCAAGAATAGAGAGATGAAAATACTGAGATCTTTAAGTTATGTAGATAATATTGATCTACTCTACAGTTCAAAGACAATTAAAGAGAATTTAGAAGTAATTGAGAAAGCAGTAAAGGAACTCTTTATTAGAGCAGATATTAATCTAATTCAATTTGATATGAATAAAACTGAGCTAATTCTCTTTTTTTCCAGGTTTAATGAGAAAGAACTAAGTCTAACTCTTTTGAATAAAGAGATTAAACTCAGTTTGAATGTCAAATGACTAGAAGTATAATTAAACTTCAAGTTGAATTTTAAATATTATATTCAATAAAGAATCATTAAGACAGAGAGACTACTGAATAGTATAATCAGACTATTAAATACTGAGAGAGGTCTATTCTTTCAGACTATAAGATAGTTATACATAGTCTGTATTATCTCAGTAGCTGATTATGAAGTTCAAGTTTGATGAAATAATCAAGAAAACTTCACTGAACTCTTTCAAAGTCTATAAAACAGAGCTTTGAGAAGAATTCTGAGAGCATTCAAGTCATCTTCTATTAAAGCAATGAAAATTGAAGCTTCAATTTCAACTCCTGCTATTCAATTTATAATGATCTGTATAAACTATGCTCTGAGAGTCATGAAGATGAGCTTAAATCATATAATCAGAGAAAGAGTCTCTTCTTCAATTTCATCAGTTAACTCAGGAAATGAACTGAATTGAAATAGATTTCTTGATTGAAATGAGAATAATACTTTAAAGAAAATGTTCTCTCAACTGTATAGACTATGTTCACTTATTAAGAATCAATTTTCTTCATTAAATGTTGAGAAAATTGATCATGAGAAGATATCTCTCTGGAGAGAAAAGCTGAAATCTCTCATAGACTTATAAATAAGTGAACTATCTAAAGAGAGAGAATATGAACAGTATTTGAAGAAGATCTCTACAATTAATATAGAAGACTTCATTCTGATCTACTCAGATGGCTCAAAAAATGAGAATTTAAATAGATTAGACACAGGTATTGCTTATACTGAAGACAATATTAATTTTATCTCAGATTTCTGAAATTTAGACTGTGAATCTGAAGTCTTTGATGCTGAAATATTTGTAATAGTGAAAGCTTTCAAACTCATTGAAATAAAATCTCATAAAAGAGAAAATGATTTGAAAGAGGTATGAATATTCTCTGATAGTCAAGTCACTTTAAAAACACTTAGAAATAGTCAGATTTATAATGATCAAATGAATCTTGAACTGATTTTAAACTCTGTTTTGAAAATTCAAAAGAGAAGAATATCAAAACTGATAATTCATCTGCATTGAGTTCCTGCTTATATGAATATTCATGACAATGAATTGACTGATTCAGCTGTAAAAAAGAGTTCAGAATTAAGCAGATCTATTCAAAAACCAGTGTTTTGATGTTTCATGAAGAGAAAGATAAAAGAATCTTGTTTAAATAAGTGAAATGAAAGCTGACAGAAATAAAAGAAGAGTATACATTATTCAAGATTTGAGATAAAATCAAAGTGAAAATCTTGTTCAATTAAATGTAAAAAGAAAATATTCTCATCTATAATTCAGCTGAAACTAGAACATAGTTATTTCAAATCTTATATACAAAGATTTGATGATAGATTTGATTCAACAGAGTGCTCATTCTGCAATGTGAATGAAAATTCTGAGTATATTGTAATGCATTGTGCATTATACAATAGTCTCAGAGTCAGATTAAAGAAAAAGTATGATTTAAATCAATGAAATATGAGGTTCTTATTCTTAACTGAGACAGGAACTAAATACTTAATAGACTTTCTATCAGAAACTAGAGCAGCTATAAGAAAATGACTGAATTCAGAAGTATCTGAATATGAAGAGGTGAAAATTGACTAGATATAGTCTGTTAAAACAGCTATACATCATCTTTTAATAATTTTGTTTTGTTATAGTCTCTCTTTACTGTACTTGTTTCCTTCTGTTCTTTTCTCTATCTATTTAATGTGTCTATCTTTAAGACTATGTTCTCTTTTCTTTTGTCATAATATTTTCAAATGATTTCAAACTATCAGAAGGTGTTGAAATACTGCAATTTGTAAACAGTTTTTGTATTCTGAGCTGAAATTTTCTGATTTTGCATATTTGAAATTGATAAATGTATAATAGTTGACTCTATAGATATAGGAAAAACCCTGAGAACTAAAGATTCTCAGGTAGATGTCATAGTCTCTGACTGTATACATCTATAATTGAAGAATAATAATAATAATAATAATTATAGAGTGATTGAAAACTGATTTGAATAGAATCAAATCATTCATATGAAAGTGATAAGCTGTGTGAAACTGTAATAAGATCTTGATATGACTAAGAGTGTGATAATGCTTTTCTCTTTAAGAGCATAGTTCTGATACTCTCAAGATTATCAGATTAGAAGTTATCTTTGTTATATAGTAATAATTATTAACTGATTGACAGTATATATACTGTATATAATATAAAGAAATAGATGAGCTTTTCTGCTGACTGTATAGATCTTTTTTTTCTGATCTTCATTTAAATTAAATATATGATAAGTGAGTTTCTTATATATTGATTTAGAATGTGAAAAATATTGTTAATAAGTAACTTACAGATCACTTATTATATTCTGTTTTATATATAAAATTCTCTGCAAAAGCAGTGTGTTTTAGAGACAAAGTTAACAGTAGTGACAGGATTTTTTGAAAAGATTCTTTCTCTTATGAAATATTTTTCTCTCCTCTTCTTCATCTGTAATAGTGAGTGTATGAGAGTATCATTCTTGAAAGACAATAAAGGCTTATTCTGACACTTTCTAGTAATTAAATATCTTTATGATGCAGCTGTGATCTTCATGACTGTTAAAAAAGTTAGGTTGAAGATAGAGATAACAGTGTTAATAAGCTGTGAAAGCACTGCTTTTATTGCTACATCTTCTTCTTCTGCATCTCTTACAGCTGTGATAATAGTAGTTATATCTTATAGTGAGATGTTATTTCTTCTGCTGATTGATTCATTTGTATCTAATTCTTTCTCTACTCTCTCTGTCACTGTTATGATACTGTCTCTTCTCTCAGTTAACACAGTGATGTATGACTGTGTGTGATCATTCAGAGAGAATCTCAGAGAGAGCTTGATTTCAGAAATAGCAGCTTTAAGAAGCTTAATCTGTAGTTTCTCTCTCATGACACATCTGAGCTCTGCTCAGAATGCTGTTAAGTTGAGTCTGCAGAGTTCTGTGATTTCTTTATCTTTTCTCTATGAGAAGGCTTTGATGTAGTCTCTGACCAGTACTATTACATGTCTGTGCTGTGCTAAGCAGCTGAAGAAAGAAAGAATCTTATACACTCATCTCTTCTCTCACTTCTGTTATTTCTGTTGTATTTATAACAATGACTTCTATCTCTCTGTAAGTATTATCTCACAGAAAGGCATTGTATCAGCTCTGATAAAAACCTCAGATACTCAAGCAGTACAGAGTGAGAATCTTGAAGCTTTAAGTGTTGACAGATTTCATCAAGGCTGAGAAGATTCTCCTTACTTATCTGTAAAAGAAGGTAAAAGTGTGAGTCTCTGAGATGAAAAAACACGTTAGAATGACTGATCTTAAGAAGAAAGAATCAGCTGATGCTGCTGTTAAAAGTATTATAGAGGTTAATTACTGATTGAAGAGAATCTCACTTCAATTGAAGCAGATAACTGAAAGGCTTTATAAGTTAATAAGTTAATATTTCATATATTTCTCATGTTCTTCTGCAGTGATGCAGTGCTAACTTCTCAGCAGATAAAGATACTGATGTCAGAGACTTTAACAGTGAAGAATGAGTTTGATAAGAGTGTGATTATTGATAAGTAAAGTCTGATTTCTCTTTTTACTTTTTTAATAGGCTGCAGCCTCATTAGAATAGCAGCAGCTCACAGATTAATAATATTAATCTTTTTATTAATTTTAAATATTTCTTTTCTCTAACTGCTTCAGGAATTTTACACTTGTATAGTCTTATTAAACTTCTAAAAACTCTTTAAGAGAAAATAGAAGAAGAGTGTTACAGAGTTCATAAGATACTGACTCATCACTGTGAGATTATCTCTAAATATTTCTTTGAGAAAAATAAGCAGTCTTAAGTAGTATTTCTTACTTAATATCTCTAATGTGTAATGAGACAGTCTCTACTAATTATCTTATAGCTTATAATCTCTTTCTCAGCATTTTTCAAATACTTAAGTCATTCTCATGAATTCTCTGATAATGAATAATCTTCTTATTTAACAAGATATTGAAACTTACTGTAATATATTCACTGAAACTTACTGTAATATATTCACTTATTCAATATTTTCTTCATAAGATATTTAATATCACTTTCAATTTTAATATTATTCAGTCAAGATGACTCTGTTCTGAGATATTACTTATAGAGCTTTAAATAGAAAATATAAAAAACAGAATAAATTGATTTCAATTCTGAGAGTAATTTTAACTTGTATATCTACTTACTTATCACTCTTGTTACTGAGAAAGATTCTAGTCATCACTTACTGAGCTTCTTATATAATCGTATTATCTTAATATTTTTTACTAAAAGTAGTACTTGATTCTCTATTAAGAACTTCATTGAAAGATGTTTTTAATTATAGTATTCTGTCTACTGCTTCTAAGCACAGTAAATGCTTTTCACTGTCTTCTCATGAATTTTATTCAAAAGTTTCTCTCTCACTTTTACTTCTAACACTGAGAAGTACTCTGTTCTCTGTATCTATTTATCATTCTAACTGTCTATCTCTCTCTTTAAAATGTTGTTCACAATATCACTGAGTAATGAAGAATTATATTTATAATAAGTATAGAAAGAAGATACTTTTAAGATTGTATTCTTTGTATTATTATATATGAATTCAGTGATTAGAAGATGTTTAGATTAATCATTCTGATAATATGAATAGAATACTTAACGATGCTATTTCAATATCTGATTCTGATATTCAGTCTGATCATCTGTCTGCAGATAAAATGCAGTACTGAGAAGATATCTTATTATAAGATAATAGTAAAAGACTGATCAGTATTTACTAATGAACAGAAATTCTTAATCTGTTATTAATGATTTCAGAGCATCATGATTATGAATAATAATATCTAAAAACAGATCAGTCAATTCAGAGGCTTTAATATTTTTATAAGTAGAGATATATTTAATTATCTTTGTAAAGCAGTCAACAATGACTAAAATTGAGTTATATTCTTTAACTCTTATTAACTTTGACAGATCAACTATAAAATTCATTGATAGATTCTATCATAAGCTCTGTGAAATAAACAGTGATGTTAACTCACTGTATTACTTATACTGCAGAATCTTTATTCTTTGATAGATATTATAAGTCTTAACATACTCTTTAACATCTGTTCAGAGCTTGTTTCAGATGTATTTATATTTTAGAAGCTTCTTAGTCTTTTCTAATCTGAAGTACTCTGTATGAGAATTATTATAATGAATTCTTAATAATTTCTGACACATTACTCTGCTAAGCCTATAAGAGATAAAGACTGAATTATTCAGTAGTAGAAGTTCACATTCTTCTAGTTATCAGTGACTTAATTTCTTAGCAGTACTGTCTCACTCAGAGTTTGTCTCTTTCAAGTTCAAATCAGATTCTTTCTTTTTCAACTTCTGAATTTAAGCTGCAGTAGAGATATCTCTCTTTTATAACTTATTAATGAATTTTAAAAGTAGTCAGATTGAAAGATTGTAGACTGTTTTATTCTTTATCAATTCAATGATAGTAAAATATAATATAAGAAGCTTATAATCTTCAGTATCAGTCTTCTGCAGAGATCTGAGTTTTCTTTCATCTTCTATACTGAGCTATACAGCTATCTTACTGACACTGTTTCTAAGCTTCAGAGAATCTCAACTCTCTGCAGCTAGCTTCTTCTACAGTGATAACAGAGATTCTTTTATAGAATTCTTCTCTGTAGTAATAATATTATAATCAGATCATTTAAATAGTGTGTTAACAGAATTAAGCTGATCTGAACAGTATCAGATATAGAAATTATACTCTGAAAGCAGCTCTGCTTATCTGACTTAATGTTCTATCAAGCTCTGTATTGTCAAGAAGTAATACAGATTTCTATAATCAGTGAGAACTTACACTGAATACTTACTACTCTGAAGATAATGTTATCAGATCTTAAAGAGTTCAATAATTGTTAATATCTCTTAATTATGAATATCATATCTTCTCTGTGTAAGTGATAACTTCTTGAAGAAGAAGATCACTGATCTCTATTCACAGTGTCTTATAAACTCTGTGAAAAAGCCTTCTTTCACAGACATTTCATTGTCTATATTCTCAGAGATAATTATTCTCTGATTCTTCTAATATTGAAAGATCTTTAATATCAACTGTGAAAAGATTTCACAGATGTCATTTCTGAATACATCAGTCTCATACTGACTGAGTAAGTGAGAGTTAAAGTGATTCAGCATTGTAACATCTGTAAAATCTTATTTTAATGCTGCAAATATCTGTACAGAGTCTTGAGTGAGAATAAATGATCTCATTTTTCTGTCTTTCACACTTCTCTTTAACAGATCTGTAAGAAGAGCAGTAATCAGTGAATATGTATAGATAAATCATCTGTAGAAATTTGCAAATTCTAGAAACATCTGCATCTCACAGTATATTTATGATGCTGGCCAGTTCTCAATAATGAAGACTTAGCTTCTATTCATTGAAATGTTATTCATCTTAATAATATAATCTAAGAAATCAATCTTCTGCATGTAGAATGAGTATTTTTCAGTGTTTATATAGAGTTAATACTGTCTCAAGTGACTCAACACTTCTTGAATATGAGTATCATGTTCTTTCTTTATTTTTAAGAAGATTAGAATGTTATTCAAGTATACTATACAGAAGATGTCAACAAGGCTCTGCAGTGCCTTATTTATATAGATCTGAAAGATGACTGAAGTAATATAAAGATCAAAAGATAAAACAAGATATTCAAAATTGCTGTACTTGATATGAAAAGCTGTTTTTCAAATATTGTCTTTAATAACTCTGATTCTATGATAGATATTCTGTATATTAATCTTTGAGAACATCTTTGCTTCAGATAATCAGTCAATTCTCTTGTCAATTAGTAGTAATGAATAGTGATTCTTCACTGTCATCTTATTGAGATCTCTGTAGTCTATTTATAGACATAGTCTATCATTCTTCTTGAATACAAAGAGTATAGATGTCTCTGCTGAACTCTTTAATGAATATATTCAGTTCTTTAATTGTACTTTCTCAAGATATTTATGCAGAACATTCAATTTCTTTATAGATAAGTTGTAAATAGATCTGTACAGTGCTGTTGCACTGTCTTCAAGATGAATCTTATATCATATCTTGATATCAGAAAACTTCACTGCTTCTCTTTCTGAAAAGACATTCTTATAATCTGTAAAGAGATATTGTATTCATTTGTCTTTAATAATAAATACTGCTGCTAATCTTGCAGTGAGAATAATGACTTCTTCATCTATTTTCAAGTCTCAGTTACCTACTATACAGTATATCAACTCTATCTTTTTCTCAAGATTCTTCTGATGAAACTCTTCAGATTTCTCTATCACTGTCTCTTCATTAGTGAGATGATATCATCACATCTGAGTAACTCATTCAATGAGAGATCTAGAATGACATTCTTATCTATGATATTAATAGTGTGAAGAAGCAGACTGCTCTTCTTAAAGATTTCTTCTAAGTCTGTGATTACAAACTTCACTTGAATTATATTAAAATAATGATACTTTATTTCATTGATAAATTTCACATGATCTGACAGGTCTATCTTTTTTCAACTCTTCATTAAAGAAAAGAAATAGAATATGAAGGTAATATTCACTCTGAAGTCAAGTAGGCATCTCACTAATATCTTCTCATTCAGAGTATGTATTGTGATTATAACATAAACTCAGAGATATAAGAATTATTAATTCTTCATTTCTTTCCCTTCTTTATCTTCTATGAATACATTTGTCAGAAGAGAAGTTAACTTTAAGAAGATATCTTCTCAGATTCTTCTCTTCTTCAGCTTCTTGTAATCACTAGTATAGTGATTATCAGCTTCACAGTTAAAACAGAGATCTTTATCAAATCTTTTTTAACATTTCTTTACAGTGAGTGAAGAATCAGAATACTTGAAATTCTTCTTTACTTTTTCTGCACTGAAGCTATCACAGTGCTGTTTAGATTCTGTTATTAATTCCTTAGAAGAGATCTTATTAACCTTTTTCTCAGAGAATTGATTATTCAAATAGATTCAAAAAGCCAGATTAACAAGCTCAGTATAATTAATTAATGAACTCTGATACTATGATATTGTTATTCACATATTGTGAGTCAGCTTCATAAGATAAAGCTGTGTTTTTAATTGATTCAAATCATTGATTAATTCCTCTCAATATTCTTCAAATCTTGTATTGAAATCAGAAGAATTCTCATCATCATATTAATATAATGAGTTGAACTGCTGTGCTGCTGTAAAGCTGCAATTGTAATAATCTTTGATTTAATTCAGTAGAAAGTTTTTGAATTCTTTCTAAGTTATGACAGTATTGATACACTCAAGCTCTCTCTTCTTGATAGCTCAAGTAGTCACAGAGATGTCTTCAAGAAGGTTGACAGTGTATATTACTCATATCTCATGAGTATTAAACTGGCTCAGATTAAGATGGAATTTCTGTTCAAGAGTATGAGTAAAGCTGTGAAATTCAGATAATATGTTTCTCTTAGCGATTCCACTAGATCACGTGAGCCACCACTATATTATGTTCTTGTAGATAGATTTATTAATACAATCTTCAACTATTCTACAGATTATAAGTCTGAATACCATGTTTTTCTTTTTAGAATGTTGTATCAATATTTTTGACATGAATAATTCATCTTTTTTGAAAAGACTCTTACTCTTTATTAGAGATATTTCATTTTCTCTGAATCTGCTGATCAGCAGATTTATATACTTTATATTTTTAAGAAAGCACATTTTTCATTGTGAAGAATATCACTTTTTTCACCTTTTTTTTTACATATCTAGAAGAAGCAGAGTTATCTTGACATGAGTGATACATCTTGTTACTTCAGAGTTCAGCTCAAGACTCAGAATCACACACTTCACTAGACAACTCATTAATAGAATAATCACTTATTATGAGAAGGTTTCTGACTTGCAAGATGAGACTGAGGTCAGTTTTCATCAGAGTATGAAATTTAATGATGAAATAATGAAGAAGCTTCAGAATAAGAGAAAGCAGAGTTAATATTCATCTGCAGAATCTTTCAACTCATCAAATTCTTCAGTGTCTCTTACTCTCAGAATGCTGATTTTTAATGATGATCTGAATCAATTTATCTATTGCACCGCAGGCAATCTTATGAATCTTATGCAGATGATGCTATGAAATCAGATAACTGCGGCTGAAATCACTCAATGTCTTACTACACCTGTCTCTGCACAAACCTTATGAGATATAATAAGAGATGAGTTGCGGGAATATCAGAAGAAAGTTAAATACGTACTAGATATCAAATCAGTGATCACATTTGATGACTCTAATTATGAAGCCTGACGTGTTGATATGTTGACTGATACAGAAGTTATTAATGAAACTGACATTCTATTAAGAACTTAATGAGAATTTCCTTTTACACATCATATCAATTTCAAGAAGTGAAAGACTTATTCCAAGTCTCTATATAGATGTATACTGTCAAGTCTTGTTGAAAATGTTTGAATCACTATTAAAACCTTGAAGCTGACAATACTGCAGCTCTGTGA